>NC_060143.1:258193719-258504885 GCF_021461385.2 Schistocerca piceifrons | reverse complement strand
CAGTGCGTCCTCTGTGTTAATAGGAGATCGTACATTATTACATGAACAGTAAAACCTGAAAAGTATATCGAGTGTTTGCGGTGACGATTTTGCATACTGTGTGAACTTGTGACAATTAGCCGTGAACCAAACACCATTGTCGTGTGGAGACACTAACTGTTAGAATTGCGTGAAAATGGAACAAACCAATATGTTAAGTAAAAGAACAGTGCTGTGATTTGATCAAGAAACATTTCTTATATCGTCCAAACTGTCTTAAGGACGATGACGTAAATTGAACTAATGTTTAAAGGACTGTTATAGTGATAAACACATGTGACTGTTTTCCTGTGGCAACACGGTGAAAGAACTGTGCGAAGTATTGACGTTAACCGGCTATATATCGTAAATACTAAAGATATTGCATAATTCTGACCTACCCGAACTGCGTGATTAATAAACGTTTAATAATAAAACCTCGCGCGAGTAACGACAACGCACACACTGGAACTATTATATCACGCCAATGCTGCCAGCTGATTCGACTACAACGGAGACGTGGACCACTGCCGTAACTGGAATATTAATGAAACAGGAGGATCCATCATTATCTTCACGCCACGAACCAGGATTAACTTCACACATTGTCCGCACGGACCACCGCTGACGTCATCGCACTGCCTGCAGCAACAGTTAAGACATTAAAAGAAAATTATTGTGCTCCCCGCCATATCAAAATTAAAGACAATTGCAGTTAAATTATCTATTTTAAAAATAATGTCACGATATCTCAATTTTGTTTGGTTCCAATAAATATTCTTTCCATTATTTCGTCTTGTTGACAGTGTTGAAAACCCGCCAAATTAAAGTTCAATTAATAATTTTCTTTCAAAATTCTCCTCAGACATTTTGCTGCTCATCATAATTTTATTTTAACGTTTGTGTGTAACTTCTTTTGGAGGGAGTACATATTTTTATTTTTTGTGCAATAAAATTAGTTACCATAAAATTACGTATATTACCAGCTGATGCTGTCCGCCATTACTGCTTGAAAACTAACCAATAGTAATTTTGCACCTATTTTCTCATTGGCTGTCAGCTT
The DNA here is from genome assembly GCF_021461385.2 of Schistocerca piceifrons. NCBI lineage: Eukaryota > Metazoa > Arthropoda > Insecta > Orthoptera > Acrididae > Schistocerca > Schistocerca piceifrons. The sequence continues at coordinate 258,503,804 of NC_060143.1, read as the reverse complement.
CAAAACAAAATTACGTATTTCGTGGGCATCTAGCAGATGCGCGATGTCTATGTAGGCCCCTACAATATTTTTTTTTCAGTTTCAGTGGAATTATATTGACTTTAATTGTTCATTCGGCCCCCGTTGAAGTGATTTATCGCATCCATATAATAATTGTACTGAATTACCCAATTTATTTTTTATTACGTAAACATCGGCATACCATATTTAGATTAAAATTGACGTCTTATTGGCCCCATATAAGATTCTGCACGTTCTGACAAAGACTATGCCAATTTTTTCTTTTTCAGAAGTAGAGAACCAATTTCTTTACACGGTAGGTTCGTATTGATTACTCCAGTTATCGTCACCCATGCTGTATTTTTTTTCTTTTTTTCAGGGAATATCTGTCCGTCTTTTGCATTCCTACCACGTCAGGCTAGTGATCAAGCTTCGTTGTTTTTATTAAGCGGTTAAGGCGTGCGTGGCTGGCATTGTACACTATTTCGTCTTCTTGAAAACATTCGGGAGAGTGTCTTGTATATTTGATTTAGAGATGCTGTTGCATTGGTATTTATGACACGACTATGTCTACACACTACAGTAGCACGTCCCCTAATTAACAATGCGTGCTGACAGCTGATTGGTCGAACGCACATCTGTTGTTTACAGTTGTTAGTCCAAGCTGCCACGGTAGTTACTGTGCTGACGTCGCTTATAGGCCAGCAAAAAATCAGTCCAGGAACATTTTCGACGGACGGATATTTAATCCAGGCGTTGCCCAGGTATTTATTTATACCAGCCTTTTATTAGTCCTTCTCCTCCACCCTCCTCCCTCTGACCATCTCCTCTTTCCTCCTCTCTGTCCATCTCCTCTTGCTCCCTCTCTGTCCACCTCTTCCTTCCCCATCTCTCTACCCATCCTCCCTCTCAGTATTCACATCTCTTCCCTCCTCCCTGTATCTCCATCACCTCCATGTCTCCCTCACTCTGTCCACGACCACCTCCTTCTGTCCACGTCCTCCATCCCCATCGCGACCTGCCCCTCTCTCTCACAATCACACCCTCCCCCCCTGCCAATCTGCTCCTCTCCCTCTCTCCATCTCCTTCCTCCCTGTCTCCTCCTCCGCCCTCCAGTTCCATATACTCCTGTCCCTCTCGATCTCCTCCTCCCCTTTCCTTTCTGTGCTCATCGCCTCCTCTCCCCTCTCTGTGCATTTCCTTCTCCCCTTCTCTCAGTTCATCTCCTTCTCTGACCATTACCCTCCCAATCACTCTGCCTATTCCTCCCCCTGTCTTTGTCCATCTACTTCAGTTTTCTTTGTCTGTCCATCTCCTTCTCTCCCTTCTCTTTGTACATTTCTCCCTTCCATATCTCTGTCAATCTTCACCTTCTATCCGTGCCTCTCTTCTCCTTCCACTAGCTATCTATCTCCTCCTCCTCCTACCTCTCCTCCTTTTCCCTTACTGTCTTTCCATCTCGTCGTCCACCATTCTCTCTTCACATTACCACACTCGCCTCAGTAGGAGGCTGGTGGGTCTCAAACCTACACTATTTTTTCCACATGTTTAACTAATATGTTCATCAAATTTGACTGATATTTAGGACGAGCTTTTTACCAGTGGTTTTGCTCGCATACGTACATGTACAATATATTTCACAAATATTTAACATATCTACGAATTTTTGTACACATATTCCACTGTATGTCTAGCGAATTAGGCATTTCAGTTTCATTTTCAAGCACCTTATTGTTTATGTTGTCATATATCTCCGATATGTCACTGTGCCCGCCGGCCGCTGTGCCCGAGCGGCTCTTGGCACTTCAGTCTGGAACCACGCGACCTTTACGGTCGCAGGTTCGAATCCTGCCTCGGGCATGGATGTGTGTGATGTCCTTAGGTTAGTTAGATTTAAGTAGTTCTAAGTTCTAGGGGACTGATGACCACAGTAGTTAAGTCCCATAGTGCTCAGAGCCATTTGAACCTTTTTTTTTTTTTTTAATTGATATCTTGTGGTATCACTTTGCAGTGAGTCTGTGACGTTTCTGAGGTATACACTGTCATTCTACCTCCAGTCGACGTGCCAGTTGCATAGTAAGAGCAATGTTTTGATCTTTCAGACTTTCTCACAGATATTGATGGTTTCTGATAAAATGGTTCAAATGGCTCTGAGCACTATGGGACTCAGCTGCTGAGGTCATTAGTCCCCTAGAAATTAGAACTAGTTAAACCTAACTAACCTAAGGACATCACAAACATCCATGCCCGAGACAAGATTCAAACCTGCGACCGTAGCGGTCTTGCGGTTCCAGACTGCAGTGCCTTTAACCGCACGGCCACTTCGGCCAGAGGTTTCTGATATTTTGGGTTTGTACCAGAGGAGTAATTTTCTTTCCCACGTACATCGATCCGTCAAATGAAATCGAAATACTTGTATGCTGTGCGAAACAAAGTCAAGAACTGAGCAAATAGGACGCATACCACATATGCTTCGATGCGACATGTTTGCATGCTGGGCAAAGGTGTGAAGTACACAAGTTCTATACTGGTCCCGAACAGCTCACTAAGATGAACTGTCCCCGATCACTGCCTCACTGTGAGCCTGAAGTCAAATACGAGTAACCGGGGCAGTGTAACAAAAGGGGTAGCACAGGTCAGAATAGTGGATAATTTAATCAACAGGGGCTGAAGCTTTATTTTAAGTAAACGGTGTGATGCTGCGCTCAGATGGCTCAAATAACATGAGAAAATATTTCATCAGAGGTCCTTCTCTCCCTCTCTCTCTCTCTCTCTCTCTCTCTCTCTCTCTCTCTCTCTCCCTGCGCCTCTCTGCTCACGTAAGATTGTGTTAAGACGTTAATTCGTCAAGACTATTTTTCGGTGACAGTTTTCTTCACAATATTTATTTATTTATTTTTTTTTTTTTTTTGCGGTTTGGTGTACCATTTCTTGTGAGACTTTTTTATTCTTTGACTGACTCTACGTTACCTACAGGTGTTAATTTTTATTTTATTTTCGTACTACTGAACAATTTCTCCCGTACGCTATTTTCAGTTATCGTGTTAAAAGTTTATCTTAGAAAAAAATAATAAAACTATTTAGTTCTTTCATCATTTGATATCTGCTATGGCGAACGATGCTCTTAACAAAGAACTTAACGATATAATCGGTATACTGCACATGTATCAAGATGATATAAACTTGTATTACATGTTTTCTGTAGAAAGCTGATGCCGTGAATTTAGTGTTATGAGCAGCAGACGGCTTAAATATGGGGCTATGAACACTGCATTGCTCCAGTTATATTTCAGCTATAGCAATATACAATCTACCGGTTACAACAAGATAAGAAATTACGATAACACTTTGGATCTAGATACCAAAACCTCGACATCCTGTGATTAACAAATAAGGATCAGTCAAATGAAAACGGAACACCTCCCACAACGGGGCCTTGGAACGGTTCCATTCATAAATTATCATCGCACCCTTTAAGGCATTTTTCCCACTGGATAACGAGATAGTCAACTCCTGTTCGTAGATAGCTGTCGGCCGCTGACATAACCAAAGCCGCACCCACTTTTGCGCGCCCTCGTCCTAGAGGTCACCATCATTTCACGCCCGAGGCCTTTTCTTTTTTAAAAGATATGTTTGTTCAGCAGCCAAGTTCCGAATCACGATATTTATCGTAAATATCATCTATGGGAGATGTACCTAAGAGTGAGCACTTAAATGAGACAACCAGGGAGAGTTTTCGAAATATTTTTCAAAAAAATTGGCAACTAGTTTGCAAAATCAAATTCTTATGAACTAGAACTAATGTACGACTGCCTGCTCTCACCACGATATCCACAAATAAAATATTCTCGGTTTTCAAGCGGCGTCTAATGTTTAACTGACCACGAGCTTTCGGCAGAGACCTCCTCCAACGTTGTTAAGTGCTTGAGTGTTGTCTGAATGCCGCTGGCGTGCTTATATAGCCGCCCCGCCGCCAGTGACGTCACTACTGCCCAGTTTAGGACCATATATGGCAATTGAAACCAGACAGATGGCGTCGGGAGAGCCCAATAGCTCCAGTTGTAGCCAAACTCTTCATAGAGCATTCTGAGGATATGACGCTGGACACGGGTCCTGCAAATCCTAGCTGTTTTTATCGCTACGTCGACGATACCTTCGTCATATGGCCTCGTGGACATGAAAGGCTCTAAGAGTTCTTGTAACACATCAACAACCACATAAAGTTTAGAATAGAGAGAGAGAAGGGGGGTTCCTTGCTGTTCCTGGACGTCCATGTCGGCCGTAAACCCAGTGGGTGTGTCGGTCACAGTGTTTACCGCAAGTCCACCTACACGAACCGATATCTGCACGCCACCAGCTACCTCGACCCAGTAGAGAAACGGTCTGTTCTGAGGACCTTGGTACATCGAGCTGAAATCGTTTTAGACCCCGAAAACCTGCTGAGGTAACTGAGTCACCTACGTCAAGTTCTTATGGAAACAGTTACAACAATAGACAAATTTCGCAAGCAGTTTATGCCGTGAAGAAGAAGACACGAAGAAGATTGCGTTTGTAGGGTGACTATAATTTCGCACCTTACAAGCACTCATCCACATACTTTGAACTACAACCACAATTAGGTGTCATTTGATAGGTTGTACATCGTATATATGAAAATTTAACGGAGACTGACTTCGTCATGTACGCCTTGTAAATAATTGTTAACGCTTATTGCATGAAAGGTGACGGAGTGTCTTTATTAACAGAACGGCGTAATGAATGATTGCCTGTACTAGTAGAGGCTGGACCACCAGTGGAGATGAAACGGCAGGCAGAACTCAAGCTCTGGGTGGGAGGCCTATACAGGTGTTGGTGCTGCTTAAAAACAGGAAGACGGACGTCGTGGCATTTGAGCTCTGGAACACAATAGGGTGACGGCCGGCCGCTATTGTTCAAATGGTTCAAATGGTTCAAATTGGCTCTAAGCACTATGGGACTTAACATCTGAGTTCATCAGTCCCGTAGACTTAGAACTACTTAAACCTAACTAACATAAGGACATCACACACATCCATTCCCGAGGCAGGATTCGAACCTGCGACCGTAGCGGTCGCTCGGTTCCAGACTGTAGCGCCTAGAACCGCACGGCCACTCCGGCCGGCACGGAAAATAATAAACGCTAAAATGATGATTTGGCCCTGTCTGACTACCCCCTGAAGCAGATATTAGGATCCCTTAATGCTCCTTTTTACAAATAAATTACAATCTAAACATAAATCAATGATGAAAGCAACTAATACCAGTAAATGATAAATGTTGTTATTCAATATACACTCCTGGAAATGGAAAAAAGAACACATTGACACCGGTGTGTCAGACCCACCATACTTGCTCCGGACACTGCGAGAGGGCTGTACAAGCAATGATCACACGCACGGCACAGCGGACACACCAGGAACCGCGGTGTTGGCCGTCGAATAACGCTAGCTGCGCAGCATTTGTGCACCGCCGCCGTCAGTGTCAGCCAGTTTGCCGTGGCATACGGAGCTCCATCGCAGTCTTTAACACTGGTAGCATGCCGCGACAGCGTGGACGTGAACGGTATGTGCAGTTGACAGACTTTGAGCGAGGGCGTATAGTGGGCATGCGGGAGGCCGGGTGGACGTACCGCCGAATTGCTCAACACGTGGGGCGTGAGGTCTCCATAGTACATCGATGTTGTCGCCAGTGGTCGGCGGAAGGTGCACGTGCCCGTCGACCTGGGACCGGACCGCAGCGACGCACGGATGCACGCCAAGACCGTAGGATCCTACGCAGTGCCGTAGGGGTCCGCACCGCCACTTCCCAGCAAATTAGGGACACTGTTGCTCCTGGGGTATCGGCGAGGACCATTCGCAACCGTCTCCATGAAGCTGGGCTACGGTCCCGCACACCGTTAGGCCGTCTTCCGCTCACGCCCCAACATCGTGCAGCCCGCCTCCAGTGGTTTCGCGACAGGCGTGAATGGAGGGACGAATGGAGACGTGTCGTCTTCAGCGATGAGAGTCGCTTCTGCCTTGGTGCCAATGATGGTCGTATGCGTGTTTGGCGCCGTGCAGGTGAGCGCCACAATCAGGACTGCATACGACCGAGGCACACAGGGCCAACACCCGGCATCATGGTGTGGGGAGCGATCTCCTACACTGGACGTACACCACTGGTGATCGTCGAGGGGACACTGAATAGTGCACGGTACATCCAAACCGTCGTCGAACCCATCGTTCTACCATTCCTAGACCGGCAAGGGAACTTGCTGTTCCAACAGGGCAATGCACGTCCGCATGTATCCCGTGCCACCCAACGTGCTCTAGAAGGTGTAAGTCAACTACCCTGGCCAGGAAGATCTCCGGATCTGTCCCCCATTGAGCATGTTTGGGACTGGATGAAGCGTCGTCTCACGCGGTCTGCACGTCCAGCACGAACGCTGGTCCAACTGAGGCGCCAGGTGGAAATGGCATGGCAAGCCGTTCCACAGGACTACATCCAGCATCTCTACGATCGTCTCCATGGGAGAATAGCAGCCTGCATTGCTGCGAAAGGTGGATATACACTGTACTAGTGCCGACATTGTGCATGCTCTGTTGCCTGTGTCTATGTGCCTGTGGTTCTGTCAGTGTGATCATGTGATGTATCTGACCCCAGGAATGTGTCAATAAAGTTTCCCCTTCCAGGGACAATGAATTCACGGTGTTCTTATTTCAATTTCCAGGAGTGTATATTAATTATAGATTCAAAACAACCCTTTAAGTACAATTGTCTATATTTCCTAACTAAAATTGTTAATCAATTGCCCAACTCTGCCCCTTATTATGACTGCGTGGTCTAGTATCACTAACGCGAAATAACTGACATCATATACGTACCAAATACTAAAAGCCACTACTTTCAAAGATGATCTACGGTGGTGTGGAACCTCAGTGGAAATAAACTAACGTGATCACAGCTGTTTATCTTTATAGCCCTAATAAGCCGAAGCAATTTGCGATATCACCATGTGTACTGCGTCCGGTGCATCGAAGTGATGGTTCTCGTACTCGTCTGTGACGATGGAAGAACTCCAGCCACAAATTAACTCTTTCAAACACTAGGACTGCAGAAGGCATTCCTCTGACTAATATACCCTGTCGTCTCCTTTCCATGTGTGATGTCCTTACGTTAGTTAGGTTTAATTAGTTCTAAGTTCTAGGCGACTGATGACCTCAGAAGTTAAGTCGCATAGTGCTCAGAGCCATTATTTTCCGTTGCGCACATTCATTTTTACACCCACCTGGAGTAGCACCTTGGACGTTTCCACCATTTTGTAGCTCAATATCAGGGAAGATCAGCGGGTTCCTGAAGAAACATACAATCGACAGTCTTCAAACTTCCAGCAACTAAGGAAGCATGTGAAAAACGATGTAGGTCTCCGAACATCTGATATATATTGGTAGAAAACAGCGTCAGGGTCTGGGCAGATTTATGTCGGTCAGACTGTCCGCACTATTGAACAGCGTCGCATAGAACATGAAAGGTGTTTGCGCATACGCTGCAGCGGAGCATGTACTGGAAAACGAACAACGAATTACATTCGACTATACTTCTATTATTAAACGGAGCAACGGCTGCTGGGACAGTGTAATAAATGAAGCAATAGAGATCAAAATATCGGACAACAGTCTGAAGGAAGTACGTGCTAGGACCCTGTGATTGGGTAGGCGAAGCAGACTCGGCGGTCGCGGCACCATGTTGTTGTTGTTGTTGTTGTTGTTCTTGTCGTCTTCAGTCCTGAGACAGGTTTGATGTAGCTCTCCATGCTGCTCTATCCTGTGCAAGCTTCTTCATCTCCCAGTACTTACTGCAACCTACATCCTTCTGAATCTGCTTAGTGTATTCATCTCTTGGTCTCCCTCTACGATTTTTACCCTCCACGCTGCCCTCCAATGCTAAATTTGTGATCCCTTCATGCCTCAGAACATGTCCTACCAACTGGCCCTTCTTCTTGTCAAGTTGTGCAACAAACTCCTCTTCTCCCCAATTCTATTCAAAACCTCCTCATTAGTTATGTGATCTACCCATCTAATCTTCAACATTCTTCTGTAGCACCACATTTCGAAAGCTTCTATTCTCTTCTTGTCTAAACTATTTATCGTCCATGTTTCACATCCATACATGGCTACACTCCATACAAATACTTTCAGAAACGACTTCCTGACACTTCAATCTATACTCGATGTTAACAAATTTCTCTTCTTCAGACACGCTTTCCTTGCCATTGCCAGTCTACATTTTATATCCTCTCTCCTTCGACCATCATCAGTTATTTTGCTCCCCAAATAGCAAAACTCCTTTACTACTTTAAGTGTCTCATTTGCTAATCTAATTCCCTCAGCATCACCCGACTTAATTCGACTGCATTCCATTATCCTCGTTTTGCTTTTGTTGATGTTCATTTTATATCCTCCTTTCAACACACTGTCCATTCCGTTCAACTGCTCTTCCAAGTCCTTTCCTGTCTCTGACAGAACTACAATGTCATCGGCCAACCTCAAAGTTTTAATTTCTTCTCCATGGATTTTAATACCTACTCCGAATTTTTCTTTTGTTTCCTTCACAGCTTGCTCAATATACAGATTGAATTACATCGGGGATAGGCTACAACCCTGTCTAACTCCCTTCCCAACCACTGCTTCCATTTCATACCCCTCGACTCTTATAACTGCCATCTGCTTTCTGTACAAATTGTAAATAGCCTTTCGCTCCCTGTATTTTACCCCAGCCACCTTCAGAATTTGAAAGAGAGTATTCCAGTCAACATTGTCAAAAGCGTTCTCTAAGACTGCAAATGCTAGAAACGTTGGTTTGCCTTTTCTTAATCTAGCTTCTAAGATAAGTCGTAAGGTCAGTATTGCCTCACGTGTTCCAACGTTTCTGCGGAATCCAAACTGATATTCACCGAGGTCGGCTTCTACCAGTTTTTCCATTCGTCTGTAAAGAATTCGCGTTAGTACTCGTATTTTGCAACTGTGTCTTATTAAACTGATAGTTCGGTAATTTTCACATCTCTCAACATCTGCTTTCTTTGGGATTGGATTTACTATATTCTTCTTGAAGTCTGAGGGTATTTCGCCTGTCTCATACGTCTTGCTCACCATACATTGCTATAAATGTGCGGAACTGGGCACCAGTGACGTCACAGGCTACGGCGCGGTAGCGGCATTCACACATGACAATGGCACAGCGGATCTCTGCCGAAAACTGGTAGTCACTCTCGCCACAGGCAGTGTAATCTCCGTGATATTTTTTTTTGCGTGTCGGAACACCGCTGGCATACATGGGAAAACACTGCGGCGTTTTCGCGCACGCGACGTGAGTTCTAGCAGGGGGTGAAGGTTCGGCGTCCGCCCCTCCTGTGTGATGGTCTGCCAGGTAGGCAGCGCCGTAACTCAGTCCTCCCTCCCTCCCTCCCGCCACACCATTACGGAAGGGAGCGAGCCTGTCCGGCCGCGAGGTGAAAGGAATTACGGCGCCGACCGGAATCGCGGTGAAAAACTGGGCGCGTTCCAAAGGGCCCGGATCCGTGTTAATATATATTCCCGCCTAAAAGCACTGCGGGCGGCGAGTTTGAGCGAACTGATGAAAATTCATAAGCGGATACAGACTCCATAAATACCGCAAAGTGTGCTATGTATAAAAAGTACACTAGAGATCGCCCAGAACAGAAATTTATGTCCCAACTACGAAGTTTAAGCCGCTGTTTGACAAAGACTAATTAAGTTTGCAAACATGGCTTAACACACTCAACTAAAGCCTTAAGATGTTAAACAACTTCCTCTGGCTTTTATGGAGTCATGCCCTCACTATAGAAAAGAGCAGGTCGCAGTTATAAATGACAGAACATGAATAAAATTATTTTCAATGGGCACACTTTAAATGTAGTACGACAGCTATTAATTTTCTCTGCGTCGAGCGTACTGTGTCCGTAAGACAGAAAAGGAAACTGGCAATACAAACGAAGAATTACCTTATAATGTTAAAAAGAGTAAACCACCATTTAACTGTGTATTACTATATTTATTTCCTTGTTGTTGTTGTGGTCTTCAGTCCTCAGGTTGGGTTGATGCAGCTCTCCATGTTACACTATCCTGTGCTACCTTCATCTCCCAGTATCTACTGCAGCCTACATCCTTCTGAATCGGCTTAGTGTGTTCATCTCTTGGTCTCCCTCTACGATTTTTACCCTCCACGTTGCCCTCCAATACTAAATTCGTGATCCCTCGATGTCTCAGACCATGTCCTACCAACCGATCCCTTCTAGTCAAGTTGTGCCACAAGCTCCTCTTCTCCCCAATTCTATTCAATACCTCCTCATTAGTTATGTGATCTACCCATCTAATCTTCAGCATTCCTCTGTAGCACCACATTCCGAAAGCTTCTATTCTCTTCTTGTCTAAACTATTTATCGTCCACGTTTCACTTTCATACGTGGCTACACTCCATACAAATGCTTTCAGAAACGACTTCCTGACATTTAAACCTATACTCGATGTTAACAAATTTTTCTTCTTCAGAAACGCTTTCCTTGCCATTGCCAGTCTACCTTTTATATTCTCTCTACTTCGACCATCATGAGTTATTTTGCTCCCCAAATAGCAAAAATCCTTTTCTACTTTAAGTGTCTCATTTCCTAATCTAATTCCCTCGGCATCACCTGACTTAATTCGACTACATTCCATTATCCTCGTTTTGCTTTTGTTGATGTTCATCTTATACCCTCATTTCAAGACACTGTCCATTCCGTTCAACTGCTCTTCCAAGTCCTTTGCTGTCTCTGACAGAATTACAATGACATCGGCGAACCTCAAAGTTTTTATTTCTTCTCCATGGATTTAATACCTACTCCGAACTTTTCTTTATCTCCTATACACTCTTAATTTCGGCTATTATGCCATTATCAAGTACAATGGTAAAGTAGTATTGTACTTGATATTGGCAGCAAAGACGAAATCTAGGTAGTACAGAAGATGATTATAATAACATCCAGTGAAATAGGGTTCACATCTTTGAACATTACTGTATGATTTTGCCTCAATACCATCGAAAAGTTATCAAATTATAATAATTTGTTGCAGTTATTGTGGTCGTTAGTCCGAGGAATGAACTGATGCAGCTTTCCACGCTAGGTTATTCTGTGCTAGCTTCATCATCCCTGAATAACTACTGCGACGTATTCCATTTGAAACTGCTTAATGTAGCCAAGTCTTCGTCTCCCTCTACTACACTGCTGGCCACCGTAAATGCTACACCAAGAAAGACAAGAGGTACCACAACAAGATTTATTTTGTAGATAACATGTTGACCAAGTATCAAATGATTACGTTTACAGACGTCTGTGACATGTGGTTCCTGCCAGAATCAGTAGCCAGAGTAGTCGCCATTGTTGGAGATCACCGCTGCCACACGTCTCGGCATTGAGTCAAAGAGACGTTGGATGTGTTCCTGGGGTACAGCAGCCCAAGCAGCTTCCACACGTTGCCAATGATCATCTGGTGTGGCAGCTGGGGATGTAATCTGGGTCACTCGTTGAGCAACCATGGACCACATGTTTTCTATCGGCGAAAGATCCGGACAGCGAGCCGGCCAGGGAAGCAATTCAATCTGGTTATTGACGAAGAACCTTTGGACAATGCGTGCCACGTGTGGTCGCGCATTATCCTGTTGAAATATGGCTGTGGCCGAGCCCTGAAGGTAAGGAAGGACAACTGGTTCCAGCACCTCGGATATGTAGCGCTGGCTATTTAAAGCACCGGCAATGCGTACTAGAGGCGTGCGAGAGTAATATCCAATACCGCCCCATACCATAATACCCGGTGCAAGACCAGTGTGGCGGTGCATAATGCAGCTGCCCAGCATCCTCTCTCCACGGTGTCTCCACACTCGAATCCGACCATCGTGGTGCTGCAGACAGAAGCGTGCCTCGTCAGTAAAGACAACGTCATTCCATTCTGCCGTCCACATCCGTCTGCCATCACACCATTGGCGACGGAGACGTCTGTGGTTCGGCGTCAATGGTAGACGAAGCAATGGACGTCTTGCGGACAGACCACTCTGCTGTAAACGGCGTCGCATGGTACGCGCAGACACTGGATGATGCGTTACAGACGCAATGTGCTGTGCTATGGTTCGGGATGTCGCTGAGCGATCCGTCACTGCCATGCGCACAATTTGCCTATCAGCACGTGCAGTGGTGCACCGAGGTGAATGCGATCGACCACGTCGGTCTGTCGTACCCTCCTGCATCCAACGGTCACATATCCGCATTACAGTTGTTTGGTTTCGTCCAACACGACTAGCGATTTCTCTGTATGATAATCCACTATCTCGGTAAGCCACTATCCTTCCTCTGTCGAACTCGGATACTTGATCAAAAGATGTTCGCTGTTGTCTACGAGGCATAACTGATCGTCTTGTGAAACAACCACAAGGTAAACACACGTGCCGAACGTACACTCGTCGAAATCGCCAAGCCTTAAATGGCGCTATGAGGTGGCGCCACAGGCGCGCGTGATGTGCGTCTGCGCTGAAATTCTAATCAGTTGCGTATCTCATCGCTGCAAACCCATGGTGTAAATTTCACTTCATTCGGATGCTTCCTTCAGGGTGTTGCATTTACGGTGGCCAGCAGTGTATTTATACCCCTGTCTTTACACACATCATTTCCTGTTACCAAACACAGCGATATGGCGCAATAGTTAGCACGCTGCAATCGCTTTCGGGAGGACGGCAGTGCAAGTCCCTGTCCAGCCAATGTGTTTCACGTTTTCCGTGACTTTTCTACCTCGCTCGAGGCAAATGCAGGGACGGTTCCTTTGAAAGCTTCCTTACAAATTCCGAGCTTGTGCTCCGTCTCTAACGACCTCGATGCTGACGGGACGTTAAAACCTGCTTTTCTTTCTTCTTTCCAAACTGACTACTCCTTGATTCGCGTGATATGTGGTATCGACCGACCCGCTCTTTTAGTAAAGTTGAGCCACAAAATATGTTTCGAAAATTCCTATCCTTTTAAAAGTGTGTGTCGGACCGGGTTGGAAACTGGAATCGTCCCTTTCCCAGGTAAATGCTCTAACGACTGAGCTATCCAAGCACGACTGAGAAATCCAACTAGCAGAAACTCACGCCAATACCTGTTCTATCCATTATGGCAAAACTATGAGGGCGTGTCATTAGCCGTGTTTGGATAGCTCACTCGGCTCACCGAAAGAGGAAAAAATCACAGGAACAGCAATTCCGCAAAAAACAGAGCCAATAGGATGCACATACCCGCAACAGAGTCGTGGACGTTGCGAAAAAAAAAGAAAGTCGTTTGAGCGCTTAACCACGAAAGGCAAATGTCCCAAGCTCCAGCCCCGTTATAATACATAGGTGTAATCTTCCTGGAAGTTTCAAATCAGCGCACAGTCCGAGGCAGCGTGAAACTTCATTTTGGATAAAGCTCAGATCTACTCAACTAATACTGAGCATTCTTCTGGAGTACCCCTTTTCAAAAGCAGCGGTCCCTTTCATGTCAGGTCTGTTTACAAACACGTTTCACTTCCATACAAAGCTACATTTCATCCAGCTTTTTCTAGCATTTAAATTTATATTTGAAGTTAACTAATTTCTCTTTTTTATTAATTATTAATGACGTCTGCATTTTATAGGGTCTTTCAAAAAGGGCGCATGGTTTTAGATATTAAATCATTACATTTATTTTTTGGTAACTTAGCAATATGCGTAAACATGTTTATCACACCTTCCGATGTTGGGTACCGTTTGCAGAAAGATGTCCGGCAATGAGGTCCCCTACTGCACTGGCATGCTAGTTTTTTGTCCATCAAATTCTCTGTGACTTCCTCTCTTTCTCGTCTTGCATTTCCCCAAAGACGCATCGAATTTCCTTCTCTAACTAGTGGATCTTTCGGAGGTAGTTGATATACACTAATTATTTAATATAACCCCAAAGAAAAAATGGCAAGAGGTTACGACTCATGACCTTTTTCGTCATTGTTAATTACTATTACGAGAGATGACGCGATGCAGTTCAGGTGTTTTGCGGAAATTGTGAGTGGTACAACATCCTGCTGAAACCACTAGCCCGCATCTCGTGGTCGTGCGGTAGCGTTCTCGCTTCCCACGCCCGGGTTCCCGGGTTCGATTCCCGGCGAGGTCAGGGATTTTCTCTGCCTCGCGATGGCTGGGTGTTGTGTGATGTCCTTAGGTTAGTTAGGTTTAAGTAGTTCTAAGTTCTAGGGGACTGATGACCTTAGAAGTTAAGTCCCATAGTGCTCAGAGCCATTTGAACCATTTTTGAAACCACTACTCTTAAACCTCGATTCCATTAAAAAAAAGGTCACAAAAATTATTTATGGTAACATGGATTACATTTTCATTAACTTTCCGTGTTTTTGCGTCCTCTTCTTCAAAACAACAAGGGTCTGTTGTGCCCGCACACCGCGCCTCACGCACTACCCCAAAGTCCACCACAAACGGTCAGAAGTTGCGGATGCATGTCCCTCTCTTGAACCATACGAGGATTTTATGACCTCCAGATAGGGCACTTCTGTTTATTTGTAAATCCATTTGCATGGAAGTGCGCCTCATCATTAGAGATGACGTTCCCCACAAAACCGACGTCTTCCTGCCGTCTTCTCAGAAACCAAACTGATGCCTTTCCTTTTGATCGGGTTATTTTTGCTGCTGCTCTGACTGAATTGTGAAAAAGTGGTAACCGAGATCATAAGTGAGAATTCGTCGTACTGGTGAACATTCTATGCCCAGTTCTTAGGAATGGCGAAGAACCGACAACACCCCACTAACAACCAACTGTCACGAATCATCGCAATGTTTTGCACAGATCGTCCATGGGCCACAATCGTTACAATAATCTTCATATTAGGCTACTGTGTTAATCCTGTAGAATTTTAGTTTCTCCTATTGATATTCCGGTTACTATAGATTTATTTATCAACTGTCGTTTCACTGTTGCTATGTGAGTTTACATATTGTCACTTGTTCATTTGGAGCTACTGAGTGGAGCTGTAGACGCTAGAAAATAGAGTTCCAAGTAGAGAAATCTGATCATTTCTAACATGTTCTTCTGTTTGAGTTCAGCAGAGGATTGTCAGCAGCGAAAGCAGCCCGAAACATTTGCGTCGTGTATGGGGATAATACCCTGTACAGAACACGGCAAAAAAATGGTTTTCTCGTCTTAAGGAATATCGTTTTGACATTAGTGACTCTCCACATTCAGGAAGACGTACGGGGTTTGATAAAATCGTGTAAATGCATTAATCCACAGTGATACACTTGAGTGTACTCGACAAACGGCAAGTGTTATGGTCTGTGATCATGCCACCACCGTGCAAAATTTCCATGCAATTAGCAAGGTTAAAAATCGGCTGTATGGCCACCTCATTTCTAAGCCAAAACGAAAAAAAAATTCGGTGGGCCGACTTATGTGCATCACTGCTTGCTCGTTATCAACTGGCTCGTGAACAACATCGACCTTTCTTGTTCTGTGTTGTCACTGGTGACGACAAATAATGGCTTTATGCCAATATAAGGAAATAAAAATGATAGAACCCAAACAAAGCTGAAACTCTCCACACGAAGACCTACACGGATCCACAAGAGATACCCTACTGGCCGTTAAAATTGCTACACCACAAAGATGACGTGCTACACACGCGAAATTTAACCGACAAGAAGAAGATGCCGTGACATGCAAATGATTAGCTTTTCAGAGCATTCACACAAAGTTGGCGCCGTTGGCGACACCTACAACGTGCTGACATGAGGAAAGTTTCCAACCGATTTCTCGTACACAAACAGCAGTTGACCGGCGTTGCCTGCTGAAACGTTGTTGTGATACCTCGTGTAACGAGTAGAAATGCGTACCATCACGTTTCCGACTTTGATAAAGGTCGGATTGCAGCCTATCGCAATTGCGGTTTATCGTATCGCGACATTGCTGCTCGCGTTGGTCGAGATCCAATGACTGTTAGCAGAATATGGAACCGGTGGGTTCATGAGGGTAATACGGAACGCCGTGCTGGATGACAGGCATCTTATGCCCATGGCTGTAACGGATCGTGCAGCCACCTCTCGATCGCTTAGTCAACAGATGGGGACGTTTGCAAGACAACAACCATCTGCACGAACAGTTCCATAACGTTTGCAGCAGCATGGACTATCAGCTCAGAGACCATGGCTGCGGTTACCCTTGACGCTGCATCAGAGACAGGAGCACCTGAGATGGTGTACTCATTGACGAACCTGGGTGCACGAATGGGAAAACGTAATTTTTTCTGACGAATCCAGGTTCTGTTTACAGCATCATGATGCTTGCATCCGTGATTGCCGACATCGTGGTGAACGCACATTGGAAGCGTGTATTCGTCATCGCCATACTGCCGTAGCACCCGGCGTGATGGGATGAGGTGCCATTGGTTACACGTCTCGGTCACCTCTTGTTCGCATTGACGGCACTCTGAATAGTGGACGTTACATTTCAGATGTGTTACGACCCGTGGCTCTACCCTTCATTCGATCCCTGCGAAACCCTACATTTCAGCAGGGTAATGCACGACCTCATGTTGCAGGTCCTGTACGGGCCTTTCTGGATACTGAAAATGTTGGACGGCTGCCCTGGCCGGCACATTCTCCAGATCTCTCACCAACTGAAAACGTGTGGTCAATGGTGGCCGAGCAACTGGTTCGTCACAATACGCCAGTCACTACTCTTGATGAACTGTGGTATCGTGTTGAATCTGCATGGGCAGCTGTACCTGTACACGCCATCCAAGCTCTGATTGACTGGATGCACAGGCGTATCAAGGCCGTTATTACGGCCTGAGGTCGTTGTTCTGGATACTGATTTCTCAAAAAAATGGTTCAAATGGCTCTGAGCATCCCTAGAACTTAGAACTACTTAAACCAAACTAACCTAAGGACAACACACACATCCATGCCCGAGGCAGGATTCGAACCTGCGACCGTAGCGGTCGCGCGGTTCCAGACTGTAGCGCTTAGAACCGCTCGGCCACCCCGGCCGGCCTGATTTCTCAGGCTCTATGCACCCAAATTGCGTGAAAATGTAATCACATGCCAGTTCTAGTATAATATATTTGTCCAGTGAATACCCGTTTATCATCTGCATTTCTTCTAGGTGTAGCAATTTTAATGGACAGTAGTGTAATATCACGCCTCTGGTGGAAGAGTAACTTTGTGATGTACTAGGAACTGCTTTCCCGATGTGACATTTATCGTCAACAACAGACGTCTTTCAGACGCTATCGAAGAGCAACGACCAGGAAAACTGCGTGAAGTGACGCTACCACGCGACAACGCCTGCCCGCAGTCAGCTAGACCGACAAAAAACACTACACAGGAGTTGGGGTAGGAACCCATACCGCACCCACCTTATTCACCTGATCTTGCACCCTCACCTCTTCCATTCTCTTTCAAGGAACGTCCATTTCGGATGGAAATGCGCTCCGCACATGGCTCGATGATTTCTTCGCCTCATAATCACGTGATTTCTACAGTCGTGGAATCGAAAAGTGACCTCAGTGTTGGTAGACTGTCGTAAATAGTGAAGCAGAATATATTACTGATAACTAAAGTCTCTGTTACGTGTGTATGTTGTGTTAATTAAACTTATGGAAAAACCCTACGAACTTATGCACCAACCTAATATTTTCGCTGCCACTACAATACGTAGCCTCTCGTGAGAGGAACGTGCATTTGTGTTTCTTCATTTATTTTTTCATTATAAAGCCCAATTTCCTTATCACCTTTACCGTGTTTTGGATATATGCAGGCTGAAGCGAATAATGAAAACTTTTACTAGGGCTAGCACTTACTCACTTCAGTCTACATACATACATCATACGTGTTTAAGGCTTGAAAAGGTCCCCGGAACCATAAAAGTACCTTTGATTAAAGCACCAATGCCTGTGTTTCACGTAGGATCCCCCGTTTCGTTCCATGCTGAAGACCTACTCCAACACAGTACTGATGGAGAGCCTCAAACTGATCGAGTTTAGTGGGAACACGAGGTATGAACCGGAATTTGGAGTGAGGAGGGAAGCGTGCTAGGGTAGGTCTTGCAGTTGTGCAAAGCCACTGTGCCTGGGTGGCTTCGTGGTTAGCACATCTGCCTAGTCAGTAGGAGACCAGTGTTCGTATCCCTGCCTTGGTAGAAATTTTCATTTGCGGTTTCAATCTGCTTATATATATCATAGATGTTTAGGTCTTGAAAAGGATTCTAGAACCATATAGTACCACTTATAGAGGTGTTACAAATAGGTACGGCCAAACTTCAGGAAACATTCCTCACACACAAATAAAGAAAGGATGTTATGTGGACATGTATCCGGATACGCTTAATTTCCATGTTAGAGTTCATTTTAGTTTCGTCAGTATGTTCTTCCACCTACGCTCAATGGAGCACGTTATCATGATTTCATACGGGATACTCTGCCTGTGCTGTGTAGTAATCTCCCCAGCCAATTGCAGCAGGTGCTTTGAGTTTCGCACAACAATAAATTTAAAGGAGTTTAACAAACGCCTTGCAGATTATGTCATGATTAACCAATGATGGTCTGGCAAGGGCAGGACGCCAGAAAATATCTCCAACTACATGACTAGTTTCTAATCATGACCAACTGAAATGCTCACATATAGACATGCTCGGGAAAGTGCACTCTCAACAGAAATAATTATTGTCAACTAATAATTATGGGAATTTTAAACAAACATTTTTTCATAGCATGGTCACAGGGAAAATTTTACTGTTTTGAAGGCTACACCTGGCTTAGGTTTTATCTTCCTTGAAAAGCTTTCTTGTAGTTTCTTGCACAACGCAATTTTCAGCATTCAGGCTGCTCCTAGAATTCTTCCTGTGCGAGATGGGATGCAGCGAATTCTATGACTTCTACCTGCTCTGGAGGCTGCTTTTAGCACTGAACACATTTATGACTCCCTGGGCATTTTCAGTATTTTTCCATGTTGTGCGAGCCAGCTAAGTAAAACCCCAAGTCTGTAGAAAATAGCAGGCCACCCCTTCTGATAATAAATGTAAAGGTGCAAGAGAAGTAATTAGCTGAGCAATAATTCACAGTAGTGAATATTTTCTGCGAGTCTGATGCAGCTTTAAGGAACTGTTAATGGCCGTGGGGATGTGCATATTAAATTATTAAATATGTTACATGGCACTTTGGAGATAAACTGCCTTGTAAGATAATATTTCTTCATTTATAATTATTTATGTACTCCGATTAGAGCAGCTTATATCTTTTATGCTGATTTATTTCATTACTGTAAAGAAACTGTTTGATTTCTTTACCACTATAGATACAGAATCACTTTGTATCTCATTGATATAGGCAGCAATTTATTGAAGTTGTCCCTTATTGAGAGTAGTATGTCTTTAACATTTTTTACATCCCTGTTTTTGTAATTCCGTGATAATGATTGTTTCACATTCATCTAACTTCTGCTTTTCCTTTCATAGATAGCACCAAGATACACAGATTATGCGGTCTATATACAATGACAAAGTGGCTTTACCGTGATTGATATTATTATGTGTGGATAAATTCGTTGACAGGATTTTGGACATATGTGGCACCAAAAGTGTTCACACAGGTTCTGCACATATGTCTAATCAACACAGAGGCCAGAATCCAGAATATGGTAGGGGAGAGTGTTGTTACTAGAGGATAATGTGCATAGGAATACATATTTTTGTCTATACACCAGTCTAGTGCCTGGTATTATAACCACATGAATGACTGTGCATTAGAGGCTACCATAAGCATTCTTAGTAATTTTCTTCAGTTTTGTTGTTGTCAGGCATGAGCTTGAATTTTGCTTTGCATTTGTATACATTTCGTACTCTATTCATTTAAGTGTTATATATTATATTAAAGCTATTTTGTATAATTTGTTGATTCGCCAGGTACAGAATTTTATATTGAGTAAAATTCTAATTATTTTTTATTTTTACAATTTGCGACGGTACATGGAAGGTATGTCTCACTTTTAATTTGATGCGGTGTGCGATAACTTAAAATAAACCTAATAGCCACTCTCCAACTTGGTAAGCATGTAGCCTGGAAAATTTTGTGGCTCGTTTCTCAGCAGGGGTTCGAATGCACACTGTCGTCTTTTGGACCGTACAACACAAATCTCACGTAGATGCAAAGTAGATGGTCAAATAATTATCTTGATAACCAAGCAATTACGCAAACTACACAGTTATGTAATAATTATGGAGGAAAATATGTCCCAATGGGTAAGTAACATTGGCGAAATGCATTGAATTAAATACTAACTTCCAGTGTTTATTTCAAGTAAAGAGACCCCAAAGAAGTCATATACGAACTGCGGCAACACAGTTCTATTATGAATAAAAGTTCCTCAGTCACTGATGAAAATAAATAAAACGACGAATAGTAAGCAGTGCGACAGGCACTAATTATCGTCGAAGTTCGTACTGCAAATAAGTCACTATTGTCATCACGAGCTACGAATGACTAGTTGTATTCAAACCCGCAAAAATAACTTCATCAAGGACTATCATCCAGAGAAGCACTACCGTTTCTCACACGGAGTCTTTAAAAATTCAGCGCTGACCAAAATTTATGCACGTGGCAGGACTCTGATCCCCAGAATCTCACCAATCATACCACCTAAAAAACACCTCAGTGAATCGACAGTAGTCAAAGAAGCATCGAGACTCGCTGTGCCTGCTTATTTAAGGGTCTCTGTCAGGTTACCTACTGCTGTATAGAACACACAAGCTTTCAATGTGCCACTGTATCATAATACAATTTTTCATACTGCGTTTAATTTACATATATGTAATAAATATAGTCATAATTTCTTAGGTATCTACACTGAGGTTGACGAAACTCATGAGATAGCGAAACCCACAAACCCACATATAAAGATGGCAGTAGTATCACGTACACAAGATATAAAATGGTACGACATTGACGACAATGTCGTTTCTACTCGGATGATTCATGTGAAAAAGTTTCCGAATGATTATGGCCGCACAATGGGAATCAACAGACTTGTAACGCGACATGGTAGTTGGAGCTAGACGCATAGGACATTCAGTTTCGGAAATCGTAAAGAAATTCAGTATTCCGAAATCCACAGTGTCAATAGTGTGATGAGAATACAACATTTGACACTCAAAGCAGTAGCCGACAGTCTTCACTTAATTACCGAGAGCAGTGGCGTTTGTGTAGAGTTGTTAGAGCTAACAGACAAGCAACACTGCGAAAAATAACCGCAGAAATCAATGTGCGGCGTATGACAAACGTATCTGTTAGAATATGGCTGCGAAATTTGGCGTTAATGTGCTATGGCATCAGACACCGTCACGAGTGCCTTTGATAACACTGCACATCCCTGCAGCGCTTCTCCTGGGCTCATGACCATATCACTTGGAACCTAGACGACTGGAAAACTGTGACCTGGTCACATGTGTTTACATTTCAGTTGGTAAGATCTATGGTAAGGTTAGAGTGTGGTGTAGACCTCCAGTAAGCCATGGATCCAATTTGTCAACGAAGAAATGTGTAGACTGGTGGTGGCTCCTTAATGGTATGGGCTGCGTTTACATAGAATGGACTGGGTCCTCTAGTAACGAACAGATCATTGACTGGGAATGGCTATACTCGGCTACTTCGACTACTTCGAGACCATTTTCAGCCAAAGAACTGGAATTTTATGGATGGCAACGCGGTGTGTCATCGAGCCACAATTGTTCATGACTGGTTCTAAGAATATTACGGATAATTTGAGGGAATGATCAGGCCACCAACATCGCCCAACATGAACCCCATCGGAAACTTATGAGACCAAATCGAGAGGTCATTTCTTGCAAATAAATCTTACACTGGAAACACTTTCGTAAGTATGGACGGCTATAGAGGCCACATGGCTCAATATTTTTATAACGGACTTCCATTGAATTTTTGAGTGCACACGACGTCAGTTTTCATCACGACGATGGGCAAAAGGATGACCGACACGAGATTAGGAGGTATCTCATGACTTCTGTCAACCCGATGTACATTACATTCATTATTCAAAATAGCTGTAAGATTCTGACAAAAATTACATAATTTACATTTGTAATGAGATAATGGCCCAGCACATGACGAATTAATGAGTAATCCTGAGTAGGATTCTGGTCTAACGAAATAGTTTACATTGACAACTACGTTATCAGTTAAAATATTATGACCACCTAACTAATAGCCGTTATGGGCACTTTTGGCACCGACAACAGCGGCAACGCGTCGTTGCTTGAAAGCAGTGAGGCCTTGGTAGGTCGCTAGAGGGAGTTGGCACCGCATCTGCACACACAAGTTACTTAATTTGCACAATTTCCGGGTAGGGAATGATGAGCTTTGACGCCACATTCAGTCACGTCCCAGATGTGTTTGATAGGTTTCATAGCTGGCGGGCTTGGTCGCCATAACATCAATTGTAACTGGCCACTGTGATCTTCAAACCCACTCCATCACACTCTTAACCTGGTGACATGGTGCATGATCTTGTTGAAAAACGATACTGCCGGCAGGAAACATGACTGTCATGAAGGGGTGTACGTGTTCCGCAGCTAGTATATGATATTCTTTGGCCGTCATGCGGCTGGCACGAGCTCCACTAGACCCATCAATGTCCACGTGAATGTTGCCCAGAGTATAATGAAGTCGCCACCAGCTTGTTTCCATCCATCGGCACGATGATGAAGGTATCGGGATCAATCAGACCACGCAATACTCTGCCACAGCGCCAACGTCCAGTGCCGATGGTCACGTACCTATTTCTGTCGTAGTTGCCCATATCGTAGTTTTATCATTAGCATATGCATGGGTCGTCAGCTGCGGAGGGCTATCGTTTCGGAGGGTTCGGAGCACTGTGTTTTCCAACACCTTTATATTCTGCCCAGCATTAAAGTCTGATGTTAATGCCGCCACAGTTCGCCGCCCACCCTGTTTCACCAGTCTGCCCAGCCTATCCAGCCTTTGCTGTCTGATATCTGTAATGAGGGACGGTCGACCAATCTCCGACGTGTGGATGAAGTTTCCCCTTGGTTTCGCCATGTGTTGGGGACGCTCACTACAGCACTCCTCGAACACCCGATAAGTCGTGCAGTTTAAGAAATGATCGCGCCATGTCTCTGGGCCATCATAATCTGCCCTCGGTCAAACTCAGGTGATCGCACGCCTTCCACATTCTAGACCTGGATAGCACACTCACTGTGGCCACATGTACCGTGCGTGTTTCTGACTAGCTGTCGGTCCTCATCAGGTGACGCAGCTATCGCTTGGACAGATTTATGTCGATAGTAGGTCGGTGGTCATAATCTTCTGGCTGATCAGTGTATAGCAAAATCAATTTACAGCAATAATTGCTGCATGGAACTTAACTGTAGAAGGAACTAGCTCCTACAATTAATTCATGTACCTCTGGAGAATTGTTTTGGTCAGTGTTGCAGCATCACTAAATTATAATTTATTTAATAATTTATATGTGTAATTATAGCATTGCCAACCTGTCTCATAGAGTAAGTGATATAAATAATGTAACGTGGATGCTTATTATAGAACTGAGAACAACTATGTAAATTGAAATGACAAGTTTAATATCGCAGATTTTAGCATAAAAATTACAGCTTTTACACAGTTTTCAACTCGACAACATAACGACAGCGCAATACGTAACACATCTCTCCAACATCAAAAAGTTAAATAATACTATACACAACACTATTAAATATCAACTCTCTGAAAGAACATTAATCCTTAGCACAATAATATTAAAGTTTAATTGGTAGTTTCTTTACTAAATTGTTCCTACACATATATTATGATGTTGGTTAGATTCCGGTTCAAAGTTTGCTACTATTTAGGATGACCATAAAATCTATGGTGGATGGTTAGTTATGCGACAGATTTGTGCGCATGATTACCCAAGGCCGCTCGAGTATACAGTGAACGTAAGCTGGTCAACCAACAAAGTTTACACCTCTGCACGTGTCATTTACCTTAAGCTGCGACAAGGTGCTGAGTGCAAGGCCGCTCTCTCCCACTGAAATTCCTACAAAACTAATCTGGCCTTTGCTGAGTTTTCCAGCAGAAACTTTCCCTATTTTTCTCGTTATGCAAGAAAACATGTACTCAGTCCTAGTCTTAGTATGTGGCGATATACACGCCCATGGTTAGAGCAGCGTGCATATTATAGTGCCCTTTCAGTTCTTGCAAGAGCAGTTAACTAATCTGGCTGATTCGTTTCTCCACAGTTGGAGCTAAACGTCGCTACAGCTAATGTCTAGTTGGATTGCAGCCGCTGTGAAGGCAGTGTCCACACAAATTTCTTCTCAGCATCGTACAGAGCTTTAAGTGCTCTGTTCTGCACTTGATGCCAGTTCAGAGAAGAGTCCCCAAAAATTCCTCTCTTGTGCTACTCATAGCAAAACTTCCTCCCCCACTTGGGCTCATGCGTTCTTCACATCACGGCCTTTTTCGACCAATAGGAGCATTCCTCTTATTTTGTGGAAACTGTCTCTACCAATTGCGATGTCCCTTCTATCAAACTGTGTCGAAACTTCAGTATTTTTCTCCTTCCTAGATAGTTTCCGCCATTCGGACGTTTTGTGCCCGTTCTAGATGTGTAAAGAACATTTCCCTCTCCGTGTGTCGCACTCGCTGGACACGTGATCGAAATGCGTTACTAGTTTTTGTTCATGTCCCGTTGGAATTCCGAAACACAGCTTTCTAAAGCTTTTTCTCTGTCCTTTGTGAAGATGTGCCGCTACACGTGGTCCTCCCTCCTGAATCACCTGGTCGGGGTCGCTGCTGTTCCTCCTGCCACCCCTTT
Source organism: Schistocerca piceifrons (assembly GCF_021461385.2). NCBI lineage: Eukaryota > Metazoa > Arthropoda > Insecta > Orthoptera > Acrididae > Schistocerca > Schistocerca piceifrons. The sequence continues at coordinate 258,478,862 of NC_060143.1, read as the reverse complement.
AAGTGGTTCCCATCGTAACCCCTGCAGCACGCCTTCGTTATGCTATTGTCAGCCATGCTTTTCAAACTAAAAACGACTCGCATTGCCTGTTCCACCTTCCACTCAAAGACATGCATTGCATTGGAACGGTGTGTTACCATCGATGGACTGTCTTCGTTACATACTATAGGCGAATGTTCTCATAACCACCGAATTACGTTAGGTGTCATATTCACCTTCTCATTGCAGTGTATAAACCTCTCATGTAAGGTGCGAATTTGACCACTTATTCTGCCACCATACAATGTTTCAACGGCAATAAATAATAATTTATTTAATAATAGATATTTGCAATTACTGCATCAACAATCTATCTTACGGAGTAATTGATGTCAGTACCATACGTGGATGTGCATTCATTTGCTTAACTGATATGTAGATAATTTTAAGTTAGAAATATCAAATTATCAAACAATAGTAGTTCTTAAACCCTAAGTCGTGTGAATTGACGATACATTTTTTGGAGGATAGAGCAACTGCCGCTTTTAGAAATTTCTTGGAATCCGGCAAGAAATGTCTAATATTTATGTGAACAGACACTATTTTGAGGCTAATATTTCACTCGTTAGTCCGTGTTGGTTACCATTACTCCCTCATGGGGGCCCTTGCAGCGTGTGGGAAAATCCTGCGGCCGCTCAACAGCTGATCGTTTGCCACCACGTTTCCGCCACACCACCTTCGGCGCAGCACACTCTGACTCCCTGGCCCAACTGACGACGATGTATAAAACAATTCAGTCACACTGTAGGCTCGAAACGAGGATTTCCGAAATTGCTCGACTTGTATGGTGTTGGAGGAGTGCTGTAGTGTCTTCAACATGTGGCGAAACCCACTCCTCATTACAGATGTTGGACGTTGTAGGCTGGGCGCACTGGTGAAACAGGACAGGCGGCGAACTACGTCGGAACTAAAAACAGAAATTAATGCTGGGCAGCATACAAAAGTGTCTGAACACACACTAAACGATGGGCCTCCGCAGCCGACGACCCATGCATGTGCCACTGTTAATATCACGAAATCGGAATCTATGACTGAAATAGGCACATGACCATCGGTACTGGAAGTCGGCGCAGTGGCAGAGCCTTCATGGTGATCACGTATCCCGAAAGCAGTGGCATTGTTCAACAAGATAATGTGCCATGTCACAAGCCCAGTAGCGCAATGGAGTTGTTCAAGGAACACAATGGCGAGTTACAGAGTTACAACTGATGTGCTGCGCCACCCCCCCCCCCCCCCCTCACAACAGGGGAGATATGAACCCATGGGTAGACATCTGGGATGTGACTGAATGTGATGTCAGGATTCTGCTCGCCCTATTATCCTTGCCAAAGGTGGACATACCGACCATTAGGAAGGTGGTCATAACGTTCTGGCTGATCGGTGTGTATGTTCCACACACAAAATACCGCCGGAAAAACTGCAGATGCATGTTCACTTTATATCATCATTACAAATAGTTAAGTAACATGTAGGCGGCTAAGTCACGTTTCGTCGGCCGTGATTCGCATTACACCTTGAAACAAAAGTTCTTTTACCATGGAACATGTATTGCTTGCAACTGACTGAATTTCTCGCATTTCCTAACATTTTACCAGTCTGTAAAATAAAAATTTGTATTAGATCCCAAAAATTGTATTCCAGAATGTTTTTTCGGCTGTGGCTTGTTTTTGATAATACGTCTGGTTGATCTGATTTCACTTACGGATTATTGGTATGTATCAGGATAATATATTGCATCGACAAGATTTGTTCCATGGCAGCGCTTTTAAATTTGAGTCGAATATGTTTGTTCCTAACTACATGATCATGTTGTAACTTCGAATAGGTTTCCATGTGTTGGGAGTAGTTTTTGTAATTTCAAAAGAAGACTGCAGCACATAAAATGTGAATGCCATAATTTAAAAATGAAGTAAGAATATATATCAAAATTTTATTACAGAGCTGGCTAGAAGTGAAGCGTTCCTTAGTGAACATTCTGGATTAGAAAATAAGAATCAAATCGTAGAATTTGTTTATGAGAGTTTTTCCTCCCCTTAGATAAATTTATGAATGATTGTGCTGATAAACCCCTTACGTTATTTGATTTTCAAACAGCTGAGCAAAACTGAACGTAATCAGACATTTCTCTCTTTACTTATTGTGATCATCAATAACTTGACACACAATATTTTTAGCGCAATGTAACCTGACTTTCAATAATCCCTAAAAAAGAATGGCTCTGACTAACAATAACCTATACCTTTCATGAATCACTTACCTCACAAAAATCTTTGTTACTCGAACTACTGCAATACAGCGAGCGCCAATACTGCCAGCTAAATAAAAGGTTCTAACTACTAAAGACACTAACTACTGATAGGCATAGTTAGCAAATGAAAGATTTTGATAGAGGCAAACAATGTATCTACCTTAATAGTGTTCAAAAGTTATTTTATATATATATATATATATATATATATATATATATATATATATAAAAAATCAGTCCATGATATCCAGTCATACAAATTTACAGTCTCTGGTGGACACACGTCCAGATCATCCGCTCTCAAAACTCTGCCATCTCTCTCCCCACATCCACCACTGCTGGCGGCTCACCTCCAACTGCACAACGCTACGCTCTGTTCACATCCAACAGCCCAATACTACAATAGTAAATATTCCAACAATGCAAACCAGCCACAGACTGCAGACAGCACAGTCAGTGATTTTCATTCAGAGCGCTACGTGGATTTACCCACATAAAAACCTAAACAGCCTACTTACAAGGTGAACACTACGACGTTATGGACGGAAAAAGAAATAAATAGGAGAATATAAGAAACCAGGAATGATTTTGCTAAACTAAACAATGTTGTCAAAACTGCCTTTGTTTAGACTGAAGAGGGATATCTAATACCGGTGTGGATTATAACTTTTGTCTTATGGCGGTGTGATACTGACTTCTAATATGAAAACCACTCGAAACTAAGTCTTGCTGAAGGAAGGAAGGAAGAATGGTTTAACGTCCCGTCGACATCGAGGTCATTAGAGACGAAGCACGAGCTCGACTGTGTCAAGAATGTGGAAGGAAATCGGCCTTGCCCTTTCAAAGGAACCAGGAGAGATTTAAGGAAATCACGGAAAACCTAAATCTTGATGGCTGGACGCAGGTTCCAACCGTCGTCCTCCCGAATGGGCGTCCAGGGTGCTAACTGCTGCAGCTAAGGCTTGCTGGACAGGTGGTGGAGATATGCATGTTGGAAATTATCAGAGCAGACAGAAAAACAAACACATGAATTAGGAAACAAAGTGGAGACCTTCTTATGATTATGACCCTAAAGAAATTGAAACGGATCTGAGATGGACATGCATGCAGGTGCATTAATAGTAGAAACTTGAAGGGGATTCTTTGCTGGATCTGGAGGAGTAAGAGAAGGCCGAGACGAGAACCCACTAGAAGGAAGATAAATGAGACAAGACACGAGGATACATGCTGCGGTGCTAAAGTCTATATTGCAAGTCAGCCAGTAGTGGATGTCGAATAGATAATGTTGATGATGACGATGGCAAGATGATGCTAGAAGGGCCTCCACGCTGCCACATTCATTCACTTTTTTATGCCGTCACCACTAGATGCACTAAGACGCACTCATGTGGGTGTTATGATTGAAATGCACTTATCTGGAAACGTCAAATAGCACAATCCTACAACCGTGTTAGAGGTTAGAAGTTCCTAACAAACTCTCAGGAAGCCATGTAATTAAGCCATTTCAACTTCAGATTACTAGCATAGCAGATTGAGTGATGCTTTGATCAATGTCTGTGCGATATAATTATTTTTCTGCTAAGCTTTCTGTAGACCAATACAACAAACGTGTAGTTCCTGAAGGGGGGCAGCAACCTTTTCTGTAGTTGCAGGGCAACAGTCTGGATGACTGACTGATCTGACATTATAATTTCAGAAAAAGTGGCATTGGTATGTTGGTCCAGCGAACGGCTGAAAACTAGGGGAAACTACAGCCGTTATTTTTACCGATGACACGTAGCCCTACTGTACTGCTGAATGATGAGAGCATCGAGGTCATCGTCATCAGGATAAATAAAACTCGCGTTCTATGGATCGAAGAGTGGAATGTTATATTCCTTAATCGAGCAGGTAGGTCAGAAAATGTTTATGTTTGGGTTGAATTTAGATATAGTGGAAATTAGTGAAAAAAATGTTTCAAATGGCTCTGAGCACTATGGGACTTAACTTCTGAGGTCATCAGTCCCCTAGAACTTTGAACTACTTACACCTAACTAACCTAAGGACATAACACACATCCATGCCCGAGGCGGGATTCGAACCTGCGACCGTAGTGGGCACACGGTTCCAAACTGAAGCGCTTAGAACCGCACGGTCACATCGGCCGACGGAAATTAGTGAAGTTTGGAGCCAGGAGGAACAGTATTTCTGGTCAGGTGAATACAGAGCTGTAAATGTAAAATCTATTAGGGCTAATGCAGGAATTGATTCAATAATAAATAAGAAAATAGGAATGCGGATAAGCTACTATGAAAAGCATAGTGAACGCATTATCTTAGCCCAGGTAGACACGAAACCCACACCCACCACAGTAGCACAGGTTTATATGCTAACTAACTCCGCAGATGATGAAGAGTTAGAGAAATGTATGATGAGGTAAATTATTCAGACACTTAAAGGAGACGAAAATTTCGTGGTGATAGGGCACTGGTATTCGACAGTAGGACGGGGAAGAGAGGCAAAAGTAACAGTGAATATGGACTGGAGGAAAAGGAATGAAAGAAGGTTGGTAGAAGAGGTCTGGAGACACGGGACTGTTCCAGACTGATTATGTAATTGTAAGAAGTAGATTTGGATACCAGATTTCAAACTGTAAGACGTTTCCCGGTGCAGATGTGGACTCTGATCACAATTTATTGGTTAAGAATTAGAGACTAAAACTGAAGAATCTGCAAAAAGATAGGACATTAAGGAGACGAGGCCTGGATAATTTGAATGAGCTAGAGGTTGTTGAGGGTTTCGGGGGAGGGGGGGGGGGAAGCATAAGCCGACGATTGACAAGGACAGGGGAAAGGAACACAGTAGAAGAACAAAGCACTTGTTGTTGTTGTGGTCTTCAGTCCTGAGACTGGTTTGATACAGCTCTCCATGCTACTCTATCCTGTGCAAGCTTCTTCATCTCCCAGTACATACTGCAACCTACAGCCTTCTGAATCTGCTTAGTGTATTCATTTCTTGGTCTCCCTCTACGATTTTTACCCTTCACGCTGCCCTCCAATGCTAAATTTGTGATCCTCTGATGCCTCAGAACATTTCCTACCAACTTAGAGAGGAAACAATGAATGTAGCAAAGGATCCAATAGTTAAGACAAAACCTAGTAGAAATCCTTGGATATTAGAGGCGATATTGAATTTAACTGAAGAAAGGAGAAAATATATAAATGCAGCAACTGAAGTCGGCAAAAGGAAATAGAAACATCCAAAAAATTAAACTGACAAGAAGGGAAATAGGGCTAAGCAGGAATAGCTAGAGGTTAGATGCAAGGATTTAGAAGCACATTTCACAGGGGGAAAGAGAGTTACTGTTTACAGGAAAATTGAAGAGGTCCTTGGAGAAAACAGAAGCAACTTTATAAGTATGAAGCGCTCAGATGGTAAACCAGTGCTAAGCGATGAAGGAAAAGCTGGAAGTTGGAAGGAGTATGTAGAGGGTCCATACAATGCAGACGAACTAGAAATGAATTTTCCAGCAATGGAATACTGCGAGAACAATTTGACAGAGCACTGAAAGGCCTATGTAGAAACTAGCCCACTGGAATATATGACACTTCATCACGACTACTGATAGCCTTTGGAGAGCCCGTAGTGACCAAACTATTCCCTCTGGTGAGCAAGATGTGTGATACAGGCGAAATACCCTCAGACTTCAAGACGAATGTAATAATTCCCATTTCAAAGAAAGCAGGTGCTGGCGGGTGTAAATATTAGCGAACTACAAGTTTAGTAAGTCATGGCTGCAAAGCACTAACAAAAGTTCCTTGCGGAAGGTGCTGAAGATGGAAAAAATAGGTAGAAGGCGACCTTGGGGGAGAACATTTTGGATTTCAGAGAAATGTGAGAACACGTGAGGCAATACTGACCCTACGACTTCTCTTTGAAGATAGGTTAAGGAATGACAAAACTACATTTATAGCATTTGTAGACTTAGAGAAAGCTTTTGACAACTGTGATTGGAATACTCTCCTTGAAATTCTGAAGGTAGCAAGTCTAAAATACAGGGAGCGAAAAGCTATTTACAACTTGTACGAAAACCAGATGGCAGTTATAAGAGTCGAGGGGAACGAAAGTGAAGCAGTGGCCTGTTGGAGCCAGCTGTGGGTAATAAAAATCGTGGAAGGGACCAAGAGCTGAATACATTTAAGTAGATTCAGAAGGATGTAAGTTGCAGTATTATTTCGGAGACGAAGGTGTTTGCACAGGGTAGAGTAGCTTGAAGAGCAACAAACATATTACAAACTGTATCGTGTTTGGTATCATGCACAGTATTTTTGCCTGGAAAGCAAGCGCAGAGCCCTATGTAGAATGTAAGTGACATACTGAATATCCGGAATTCCCTAGTTCGGTATGTTCTGATTTGCTGTCTTACACCACTCCAATTTAGTAAATCCCTGCCACCACTACTACTGCTTCCCTTCATCTTTTCTCTGTCCCTTTCTACATTCACCCTACACTCGTCCCTCATACTTGTAAACGTTGTGTGTGTGTATGTGTGTGTGTGAGCAAGCACGTAAGCTCGCGCTTGTTTCGCAAGCGTAATACCCGGATGCACAATAGCCGTCATAAATACTCGGACACGGTCGGGAAACTGGAGCAACTGTAATAATACTACAGTCGAACGCGCAGTAGCGTCATAGGGAAATAGAATCGATGCTAAAACTCGACTACGCTACAGCAGCCAATAATGAAACAGCCAAATTGTACCCCTTTAGTCATTCACGAATAATTCCGATTGCTCACAGCGCAAACTCATTATTACCGTTATATCTCACTGTTTAACCAATAATTCGAAACTGAAGGCATTTCATCGTTTCACATGCATATATCTATTGTGTGTAGCAAGAATTACAAAGTCCGACCATAGTTAATTAAAACTTTACAGCTGTTTAGATATAAAAACATAGTCTAAAAGATCTGAAATTGCATAACTGAGGCCACATAATAATGCTAGGTAGATTTTTAGAACTAGAGCAGTAGGTAGGAATGGAAAAAGTAGATTCCTGATAAATTCTACTGTTTCGCGCTACTAGGGCCTCCGGGATGTGTCTCATGAACCTGAAAGAACTTTACATCGTTCGAAACGTTGTTAGCCTCCTGAAAAGGTGCAATTATTGAGACGTGAAACACAATGGACGTTGTACTAGTCCTGTACTGGGATCCTTCTAAGCATGCCCTTCCACTATATTACTTGAAAGTCATACGCTATCTCAGTTAGCAAATTGCAGGTAACAGTTTACAACTGGATATCTTAGGCATGCACAGCTCATGATTTTTTCTTTCAGAAAATTAGGCGCGACTGGTAGCTTTAACTGAAAGGCTCTACTTTTTGCCTCAGTACAACAGTCTACACGACGTGCTATTACACAGATAAGTCTCTAAACAGGATTTCCATTCATTAACGTAACCCTCAAGCCATTTTTGCCCACTGGTTCAATCGGTTCAGTCGCCTCTGATTTTAGTTAACAAACTACTACACATGTTCTCAATTGCTATACAATGATTTTTGCACACAGTCTCTCAAAAGCCTTTTAGTTTTGAAAACTCTTCACCAACAAAACAAATAGCTTCGACTTTTTCTCTCTTTATTTCTGCCGTTTTACAACTTATTCTTTCGCTTGTGCTCTACAGACAAATCTACAGATACTTCCAACTTCAACTTAACATTGTTTTCTCGGCAAGTAGTTACTGTTTCTTGATTGTTGTGTATGATCGTTTCATAACTGACGATCTTCAGACTTTAATTCTCTCTCTGACCTTAGGCAGCTACATTTTAGTCGGTTCAAATGGCTCTGAGCACTATGCGACTTAACTTCTGAGATCATCAGTCGCCTAGAACTAATTAAACCTAACTAACCTAAGGACATAGCCGAGGCAGGGTTCGAACCTGCGACCGTAGCGGTCACTCGGCCGGCTCCAGACTGTAGCGCCTAGAACCGCGCGGCCACTCCAGCCGGCATTTTAATCGGCATTCTAATATCATGTTGTTAGAATAGGAGGAGTTTTGTGTTTAACGTCTCTTCGACAACGAGGTCATTAGAGACGGAGCACATGCTCGGAATATGGAAGGATGGGAAAGGAAATCGGCCGTGCCCTTTCAAAGGAACCATCCTGAAATTTGCCTGAAGCGATTTAGGGAAATTGCGGAAAACCTAAATCAGCATGGTCGGACGAAAGTTGGAACTATTTTGCCTTTAGTTCTCATTCTGATCTCATGCTGTTAGACTTCCCATTCTAATCTACTTGAGTTACATTTGGTAGAAACCATCATGGAATTTCCTTATCTCCTGAATGGCTACAGTCGCTCCTAATGGTCTCATCATTCTTATGTGTTGTTATTGGTTCATCAACTTCAAATTTATCACCGTCACCATCCTGCAACTTTGATAATAATACGAAATAACCTGAAATATTTACATCTGATTGTTTTTTCTCCATATTGCTACTGGTTACTAATTCATTAAATGCCTCTCAATGTATTGTATTGAGGTGCATAAATACAGTGTTGGGGGCCCGAGGCCAAGTACATAAAGTGCGTACTCCTCTCTCTCGTGTGTGGCTACCCCAATCGCAGTCATTCCCAGTGAAACGTCGGTCATACATCACCCCTCACATCCATTCCCCATCTTCCTGACGTACACACACACTACTTACACCATTGCCTAGCTGCTCCCCTGCCACTTGAGTCAAAAATTTAAATTAATAACATAAACCAGAGCAGTTAAAACAGGCAAGAGTTGTACCTTTGCTTAAGAAAGGTAATGCAGAAGACATAGGAAATTACCAGCCCATTTCCCTCCTGTCACCATTCTCAAAAATAATAGAAGCAATTATGAAAGACAGATTAATGAATTACCTGAACAAAATACAATCTTTCAAGCGCATCACAGTTTGGTTTCCAAAGTGGCAAAAATACGGAGTCAGCCATAGTATAATTCACAAAAATGGTACTTGATGCTCTTGACAAGGATGAGTGCGTCACAGGCATACATTTGGATCCTTCGAAGGACTTTGATAAAGTCGACCACAAGATTCTATTAAATAAATTAGAAGTACTAGCAATAAGAGGGGTAGCGAATGACTGGTTTCGAACATACCTAGCAGATAGGGTGCAAAGAGTAGAGATAATACATACTCCAAATAGATATCAACAATTAGTAAAACACTTATCAGATCCTAAATGCATTAATATAGGTGTTCCACAAGGTAGCATATTAGGACCAATACTATTCCTGATATACATCAATGAATTTCCCAGCAGTGTTACTCATGGTGAAAAAATTTTCTTCTATAATGACAGTAATATCATAGTCACTGAGGGAAGAAGAAAACTCCTTGCAGAAAATGGAAATAGCTCTGAGCACTATGGGACTTAACATCTGAGGTCATCAGTCCCCTAGAACCTAGAACTACTTAAACCTAACTAACCTAAAGACATCACACACATCCATGCCCGAGGCAGGATTCGAACCTGCGACCATAGCGGTCACGCGGTTTCGGACTGAAGCGCCTAGAACCGCACGGCCACACTGGCCGGCAACTCCTTGCAGAGAAAGCAAATGAAACTCTGAAGGAAATTTACGACTGGTCAATAAGCAGTAAAGTGACATTGAACATAAAGAAAACTAATGCCATGAATTTCATTTTCAAGAGGGAAAATGACACTGTTAAATTAAATGTAGAAGGCACCATTATACACTGTGTAAAAAATGCAAAATTTCTAGGAATAAATATTGATACCCAGTTGAAGTGGTGTGAACACACAAAGATACTTGCAAAGAGAATGTCATCAGCATGTTATGCCCTTCGAATCCTATCATCAGTGTGCAATATGCAGTGTCCTTTAGTTACATACTATTCATATGTACACTCAATTCTCAGCTGTGGCATTCTTTTTTGAGGTACAAATGCAAAAAATATGAACATGATTTTCAAACTCCAGAAAAGAGCCATTAGAATAATAACCAAAAATAGCAGTCGAGCCGATTGTAAAGATCTGTTCAAAACACTGGGGATTTTAACTGCTCTGCGTGAATAGATTTACCAGTCAGTTGTACACATCAAAAATAACATTGGTAATTACTGCATAAACAGTTCTGTCCATGACTATGCAATAAGAGATAGACTAAAATTACTTTTACCAAGAAAAAATAAACATTAAACTCAAAACAGCGTTTTCTACCAAGGAATAAAACTGTACAATAAATTACCAAAAGAGATTAAAGAAATTGCAAAAATATAATTATTTAAAAAGGCAGCTAAAAAGTACCTGTTATATAATAAATTTTATACATTGAAGGATTACTTAGATAAAATAGGGTAGGGTTTTGATAAAAAAATGTTTTACAAATAAATAATAATAATGATTATAAAACATCCAACATTTCACATAACACAGTCACATTATGTTTTTTTTCCTTTTTTCCTTTTCTAGAAAAAGTACCCCCAAGCCATGCATAGCACAATACTAACACCTCTTCCTCTTTCTGAGCTCAGCATCTCACTCGTTATGGAGGGATGCTGACTCGGTTTTCCAGGGTAGCCAATGGGAAGTTTTGGACAGAAAATGGCCCAGAAATCACCAGTGTGTGTGTGTGTGTGTGTGTGTGTTTGTGTGTGTAGTGAGTGGAGTGTTATGAAAGAATGTGTGTATTGTGTGTGCAGTGACTGTTAGTGAGATATGAGCGAACAGACTGTATTACATTATTTAATAAGTTATTTGTAGAAAAAAGTGTTGTATACCAAGAGTAAATCCAATGATTGTCTCTAACAAGAAGTCTTTAAATGTATGTGTATCATAAATAGCATATTTTAAATTCGGCTAAATTGTAAATACTTTGACATGACGTATATTCTTGTAAAAAGAGATCTAAGTATGAAAAAAGCTACTACTACTACTACTACTACTAGTACGCAAACTTCAAAGATGTCGGTCTGTTACGGACTGACTCGTCCGATTTCATCTCATTTGTTTAACTCAGTTTCCGCATGTGAAACCTTCTTGTATCGATTAAATATATGAGTGCCTTTTACGAGCGACGTCTGTCATTGTAACGATTAAGCCATCAATTCCCATTTTAATATTCTCTCCACACTGGGCAGCTATTGCAAGGGAATTCCCTCTACAGCTTCAAAACTGGGTCGCGTATTGAGCTACAGTAGCTCATTCACAGATCTTCCGAGCCCCTCCGCTGAGCAGGTCGCCAACCCATCTGACTGTGCGGGCACACTGCGACTGGGGCGTGGGGTGTCGAGTGTCAGGAAGAGCTCATGGCTAGCAGGGAGCGGTGAGCCAGTGTAGCCGACATTCCTGAACTCTGGACCCGACCGCTATAAAATCGTCGAGACATGGAAAGGGGGGGGGGGGGTGTCAGTGACTCAAGGGTCGTCCTGGACGGTCGGTTCTAAAGAAGTGCTGCTGAGGGTCGGAGAGCCTCGTGTAGCACAGGTACGCTGCTGACATCTCTTATGATTAGGGTAGGTGCTGACCACCGGAGGTCGCAGAAATCCCTTGAAAATGGTTAGCAAGGTATGAGAGTCCATTGTCTTCAACTTAAAATTCTGGTGTTGTAAGTCCTGATGAAAACTTGACCCTGTGCAGAATACTGTCCACTTTTTACAAACCAATGATGTTTGATCAGAGAATCGTCTAAAAAATTTGGTTTGCCACTGCTGGCAGCCTCCCTAGAAAGCGGAGAGTGAGACGCCACTTGCAGATAAGGATCTCTGTCATTGCCTTGGGAAGAGAAATAGGTTAGTTCCTTTTATAATCTCTTTCCTCTGTTTGTGGGGGGTAGGATGTCATCAGGCAGATACCTTTTTCATCCAGGGCGCATGGCTTCTGGTGTCATAGAAAACATGGGAGAAACACCCGTTGCTGGTCCCAGAAAAAAGAAAAATACCAGAGAGTGGGAGACAGCATGCCGATTTCACAGGATTAATGATGCAGCAGAGCCATGGATGGACTCCAGAAAAAACATGTGCGAAGAGTAGGAGTTTTACACTTAAGTAGCAGGAACTTTGCTTCTGGAGACACATGTCATTAGCAGCTTGGTGAAGCTTGTTCTATGAAGGGAGTTTAGAATTTTTGTTACGAACATTTCTCTTGACCAAATTTGATGGAGTCTTGCCATTGGCAAAAGATAGGTTACGTGACGTACAGCGAGGACAAGGATGTTACAGCTCTCACGAGGGCACTGGTACGACAGATCTACGAGAACGCATGGGTTCTACATCTCTGAAAGAACACACTGATCATCCAGCTCCTCCTGTGACCACCAGAGCTCCCCAGACACGACTCGCGACCCATCCTCACAGCCAGACAGCCACACAGTACCTCATCACATAGCTTCCGTACTTCACAGAAGTTCTCCCACACCTGCAGGAATAGCAAATCTCGAAGAAATATTATATCGGAGACATGGCCAAGCCACAGCCTGGGGGACGTATTGGCAACTCCCCGCAGCGGAGTTTGCTCTGATATCAAACCTAGCAGATTAAAACTGCGTGCCGGACCAAGAGTCAAATTCTGGAACTTTATCTTTCGTGCGCAAGTGCTCTACGAATATTGTTTTAGTTGTTATGCTTATTTATTTACTTATTTATTTTGCTGTAAGGTCTGACAGCATCCCAATTATTAAAGATGAAACGTGTAATATAAAGTAACATAAAAGAAATATGGGACTGCATCACTGAATTTGTGCCACCTTTCTAACCGAAACCATCCGAGTCGTCATCTCTACTGGCACTGATAAGTTCGCTGGTTGATTTTTTTTTATGTCTGGTCGGATTTTTCTCAGCGGTCGGCGAAGAAGTAAAGTTCATCTTCTCAGGCAGCTTTCTCTTCAGTCCGTTGTATTTCCGTCGTTCACTCTGTCGTTCTCCTTCTTATTCTTTCATCAACCATCTTCTCTAACTCCCCGCTCTCCAGTTCGCTGGGTGATCCATATTCTGTATGGATTCCAGCAATGTGGAGTTCATTGAAGTCGATAATGCTCTGTTCCCAGGTATGTCCAGAAGTTTCCAAAACTACGCTCCGTTTTGGAGAGAACCAACTGACCGCGATTCTCTTTGAGTTAGTGCAAAGGGTCTTATAACAGACATAACAGGCTATCAAAGGTGATGGCGTTAGTGTGTATACACGGTGATTATAATTAACGTTAAACTTTCAAACTGCTGTACAAAGAACAACACTGGTCAGAATGACGTCAAATTGCAACGCAATATTATCGGAGGAGGGGATAACGTTTGGCAGACGAATAAATAGTTAAAAAATGTAGCAATAGATGGCACTGTAAGCATTAATAGTGGTCGACTACAAATGACAAATGAATCATACAACAACGCCTAAGATGTACGTTAAACAAATTGTACTACTCAGTGTGCATGGGTGTACAGGTGTCATACTATTAGCTACGTAAGCCCATCCACCACGGCAAGGTCACATCGCATCGGATGGGAATAATCTGTTTTTATCGTCCTGAGGCGAAAAGCCGCATAAAAAGCATCGCTCACATGTTTTTAATTGTACTCAGGCCAAAAAAACATAAAAAGCATAAATGAAAACGATTTTTAATCAGGCTGCGGCCAAAAACCGCATAAAAAACATCACTCACATCGGTTTTTAATTGTCCTGAGGCTAAAGACCGCATAAAAAGCATCAATCAAAATCATATCTGATTACTAATTTCCGTGTGACTGGCCAAAACATGTCCAATATGGTGACCACCGTTTTCTGCAAGTTGAAATCGAGAAGCAGCATGTTCCACAACTGATCGATGTGTTTCCGGGGTCACGTTTAGAATGTGTTGCGCAATGCGTGCCTTTAATGCACCTACATTTGCAGTCAGAACACTGAACACAACATATTTCAGATAGCTCCACAGCCAGGAGTCACACGGATTAAGGTAATGAGATCGGGACAGCCAGGCTACAGGGAAATGGCGGCTGCCAATTCTAGCATTTCCGAAATGGTGTTTCAGCAGCTGTTTAACTGGATTTACAATGTGCGGAGTTGTGCCATCTTGCATAAAAATGATCCCATCCACACATCCACGCTGTTGGAGGGCTGGAATGAGGTGGTTGCGGAAAAGACATTCATAGCGCTTACCAATGACGGTACAGGTAACAGGACCGGAAGCATCTGTCACTTCAAAAAAATTTGGGCCTATGATAAATGATGCCGTAAACCCGCACCTCATAGCTACCTCCTCAGGATGAAGTGGTACTGGTTGATTTGAGTGTGGATTTTCCGTTGCCCATCTTCGACAGTTAAGTGTGTTGACATATCCTGTCAGATGGAAGTGGGCTTCGTTTGTCCACTAAATCTTCCATGGCTAATTATTGTCCACTCCCATGCGAGCTAGAAATTCTAAATCAAAGGTCTCTCTTCCTGGCAGGTCAACAGGTGCAACTCGTGCACATGGGTAATTCTAAATTGATAGCAATGAAGGATGTTTCGTAGGATTTTACACATCGTGCTCCCGGATATGTCCAATGTCCGTGCAAGTCTCCGTGCACTACACGTTTGAACACCACCACTCGCCTCCCCCTGCATTATTGTGGCCGCTGCTTCCGCTGACGTCGAATCAATTCGTTTCCACCCTCTACGTTGTGGCACACCAAAAGAACCTCTCTTTTCGAATTTCCAAATCATTTCCTCCAGACCGACGGCAGTCATCGGACCATTGCCTTTTCTCAAACCCTTCAATGTCAGAAACTTCCGCAGAGCGACGTGTGCACAGTCATCACTCTTGTTATGCAGCTTTACAAGCAGAGCACGATCCTGAATTGAGACAGCCATGGTGAACGTCGCAGACGCGGAAGGAGGAAAAGGCGTGTGCCCGATGGGTTTACACCAACTTCAGTAGGTCGTGCACATGACAGGTGTTTTCATTTACGTATTTTGAAACATACTGCGCCATCTAGTGATCAATTTTCACACTATTTTTTTCTGCTGCTATACATTTTCCCCCTTCTCCGATAATATGCCGCTGAAATTTGACGTCATTCTGACCAGTGGTGTTATTTCTACATCACTTTGAAAGTTTAATTATAATCACCCTGTACATTGGAGAAATTCCAAGAGGTTACTATCCCCAATCTATATTTCGTGCTCCATTCCACATTAAGACTGGTGTTCATCAGTATCTTTCAAGCGACGGGCTGCACAGGGATGAGAGTCCGTCCAGTGTATAGCATGAAGTCGTGAATTGGTGAGGAGGTTTCTGTTGCCCACATACAACCACAAGGCCCCCGCACTCGTTGGCAGATGTGGGTGGTGGACACTTTTCCATCTGATTTCCGAATAGACTCCTGGTACTTATATTTTTTATCATTTTGGTGTGTGCGATGATCAGATTCTTGTGCACAGCTCGAATTGTGGCTAGTTGAGTCTCAGGCAAGATGAACGTCCGTCATCGCTTCAAAGTTGGCCGCCTTCATTTCGCTTAATAAACAGGCGGCCATACTGTTCGGCGAATGTTTACACTTTTTGTATGAGGAGCATGTATACAGAGCCCTGTCTCCACATGTACGTCGGTCAGATTTGTGCGTGTGCGGGAATTGAAAGAGTATGTGTGGAGTATCTAATCTAGAAAATGCAGTGGCGGCTGACAAAGAGCCCGGAGGTTGCTAGTAATCTCTTTGCTATTGGAAAGGTGGGGGACGGATAGTGGGAGCACTCGTGCCATGTTGTTTACTTTAGATGTGGGATGGAGTTTCACCAAGCCCACCCTTTTTAGTTCGCCCAGGGATTGGAAAGTATGTTCACATGTAGAGGTGCGTACATTATTTACTAAATCTTTGTAATTAATAGCATCGGTGTGTCGACTGCCTCGAGCGAATTTCCCACCCAGGCACTTGATGATAGCGATTATCTTTCCTTGAATGGGAACCCGTACTCCGCTGCCAGTCAGTAAACTGGACTTCAGATGCACTATAGCCGCTTCCCATACTGCTCTGCTATACCTGTCGCCGTTTGTACCTCAGCAAGGTTTTGACAAGAATACATCATACGCATAGGCATGCCAGACCAACTTATGACCCCATACATGACCCCTCGCAAGTGTCTATTCAACACAGTTAGCAGTGGCTCGATGGCTACTGGGCGGTTCTAGGCGCTTCAGTCCGGAACCGCTCGACTGCTACAGTCGCAGGTTCGAATCCTGCCTCGGGCATGGGTGTGTGTGATGTCCTTAGGTTAGTTAGGTTTAAGTAGTTCTAAGTCCTAGGGGACTGATGACCTCAGATGTTAAGTCCCATAGTGCTCAGAGCCATTTGAACCATTTTGATGGCTACTGTAAATAATGCCATCGACATCGGACAGCCTTGTGTAACTGAACAATTGATTGTTATCGGCTCCACCAATCGACCGTTTATCAGTATTGTGGATAGCGTGTTTCGCAGAAGACGGGCGACGATTGTCACGAAACGTTGTAGGAAGTTCATTGCCAGCATCATCTTCAGTAAATACTCGTGGTTTACCGTGTGAAAAGTTTTGTCAAAATCGAGCGTAACCATGGCTAAGATGTGGGACAGCTGGCTATTATAGCGATTGTGTCTCGATATTCACACAGGGTATCGTGAATGTGGCAGTCTTTACCGACAGTCGTTTCTTCCGGGATGGTCACTATGTTCCAGCTATATTCCTAGCAAGTAGCTTGCAGTGACTATTTAAGAGGGTTAACGGGCGGTAATGTAGTGTCGATTTAGCCGTTGGCGTTTTAGGTTCAAATGGCCCCAAGCACTATGGGTCTTAACAGCTGAGGGCATCAGTCCCCTAGAACTTAGACCTACTTAACCTAACTAACCTAAGGACATCACATACATCCATGCCCGAGGCAGGATTCGAACCTGCAACAGTAGCAGCTGCGTGGTTCCGGACTGAAGCGCCTAGAACCGCTCGGCCACCTCGGCCGGCGGCGTTTTAGGAACCGTTACAATCATGCCCTGGCTAATATTTTGCCGGATGTCCTTGTCTCGGTCCATTAATTCCTGCCATATGAACATTAGTTTCTGTAACACCTAACGTTAGTGAAAGAGATCATGTTTACGCCAGTGACTGTTAAACCTTTTATTTCCATTATCGCAATTTCGGCCTTAGGTCTTTATCAAAAGCAGATGGTTTGACCTTAAGCCATGTCTACTTTATACATCTGCACTTGATAATGGCCTATGGCCGAAATTGCAATAGTCGAAATGTAAAGTTTAACAGTCACTGGCGTAAACATAATGTCTTTCTAGAAATTTTACATGGCTGTGAATCCCAGTTATGAAAAGTTAATTACCTGACGTTTAAATGTGTCATAGAATTTCGTCGGTATACCATCTGGTCGGGGTGAACTGTTCTCTGGATGTTTGGTCAGTGCATCACCCACTTCTTCTTTCGTCAAGTCAGCAAACTTATTTCCTCGGCCTGGTCAAACTTGTGGACCCTTTCCAACAACAGTTCCGCAGTCCGGTCTAGAGGTGTAGCGGCGTAAAACGTCTCATAACATCTCAACAGCTCAGCTTCAGTCTTTCGCTGTTGCAACAGGAGCCGTCCATCTGTCGTTAGTAGTTCATATAGAATAGTCCGGCGTTTTTCTAATTTTCTACGTGTTAAAGCCGTAGTCGTGGTCTTTGCCCGTCGTATTTCCTGCTAATTGTCGACGACCAACGTGTCGGGCCGGAAAAGTCACATAGAACCTGGAAATAGAAGTGCACCGTGTGATGCCTGCCCAGTTAGCCGTGCGGTCTAAGGCACGGGTGTCTGAATTGGGAAGGAGCGCCTGGTCCCCGTCACGCATCCACCCGGCGGACTTGTGTCGAGGTCCTGTGAGCCGGCCAGTCTGTGGATCGTTTTTAGGCAGTTTTCCATCTGCCTCGGCGAATGCGGGCTGGTTCCCTTATTCTACCTCAGCTACACTATGTGGGCGTTCTCCACGTATGCGTACACAACCATTACTCAACCACGCAGACATAGCGGTTGCGCTCGTCTGGTGTGAGACGTTCCCTGGGGGAGGGGGTGGGGGGTCCAACGGGGGAACCGAATCGCACAATAACAATGAATGAGTGGTTCGATGTGGGGCGGTGGAAGGGTGAAGTGGACTGCGGTAGTCGTTGTGGGGTTGTGGACCACTGCGGCTGCGGGACGTAGCCTATACGTCGTTTCTAGGCTCTCGGTTAACATACAATACAATACACCGTGTGGTTGCACCACTCCATCCTCAGATGTTAGTACGTCATTAGGGCCTTCGTTATCGCTGGTTTTGCACAGTTTAACCACCAATCTAGTGCTGAGGCATACTGCGGAAGCTTTCTTTAACAAGCTGCCCATATACTGTCAAATATTTCACGCCATTATGGTTCGTCAAAATGAGAGACACTGAACTTCCAGTATCTGCTCCAACGGTACGTCTTTTGTATGTATAAATGAACACCGCGTGGTCATAAAAGAGGTCAGCCATGTTTCTGTCTGCAAAGTTATGTCACTTAAGGCTAGCGTCACGTAAATGCGGTCAAATCGGCTGGTTGAGTGGTTCGTGACATATATGAATCCTGGTTGATCGCCGTTTACGCCCTATCATGTATCATTAAAACGCAGGTCCCGTGTTACAGTTATTATGTCTGGGCAGTTATTAAAATGTGGCGTCTGGTCTTTCGGAAACCGGTCGCAATTATACTCACCTCCGAAGATAATGTGCTCGTAATTGACAACTAATAATGGGATCATTCCGCCCGTTTACGTCTTTCTCCATAGCCTGAGGTTGCATAGACGTTGACGAAGCTTGTGTCCTGTATGGCGAGCACAATACCTCGGGCGGTTGCCAGGTACTCTGTACCCTTCGCCAATACTCATTCCTTTTTAAGTACTGCTATCATAACGTCTTGCACAGTTCCTGGAGGAGTGTAGGCCGTATATCCACAAATCTTCTGGAGATTTACTTTGCGACACCTGTTACAGTAAGACTACATGTATCTCTGCGGCGTACGGTATGTTAAATGAAGTCTGAAGTTGCAGGCAGCTAACCAGTTGCTTATGTTGTGCGATTGTAATGGACTCTTTCTCTGAGCGGAATCAGGGTGTCTCTGTCCTTTCCTGTCGCCGCTGTTGAAGATTTCTCATTGCCCTGTCCTTGTGACACTTGACATCGTGCGCCTCCCCGTCCCGACACCTATCGTCATAATTTCTTCATTCATGTCTTCACCCGGTGCATCATGTTCTGCATCATCTGCCCAGTTGCCTGCTTTCCTGAGGCAGCTCTAAGCTGTTGCACTACTTCGCCGCTGCATGGGTAGTGTAGTTTCTTGTGTCCTGTACTCTTCTGTGTATTTGTTGGGTTGG
This sequence comes from Schistocerca piceifrons, assembly GCF_021461385.2. Taxonomy (NCBI): domain Eukaryota; kingdom Metazoa; phylum Arthropoda; class Insecta; order Orthoptera; family Acrididae; genus Schistocerca; species Schistocerca piceifrons. Next base: position 258,459,216 of record NC_060143.1, on the reverse strand, counting down.
TTCCGTTTCTCGGTCGATTCAAGGGTAGCTGCCGGACGAGGTGCCTGGTGGATTACGTCTTGGTGGCCGTCCGACAGTCCTCTCTGCTCTTTCATCTAGCTCCCTCGCCTTTAGTCTGCGTGTGGGGGCGCTGTCTGTTATTCTTTTCCTATTTTCGTGATAAACGTCGCTGTTTGCCCACATCATTATAACGTTCGGTTCCGGCGATATCGCGTCGTCCACCTCCTGTCGCCGGAGATTTTCAACAGCGATCACTCTGATATATTCCGCTCGCTCACTGGTTTACGGGGCGTGATTGAGTCGCCTTTATCTGTTTCGTAACAATTGGTGTGACTTGTTTCGCTGTAGTCATCTCTCCTAGATCCTCCTTCGCTTTTAGTGATTTTATTCCTGTCCCCTTACTACTGGAACGTAAGTCATTGTCACTGTCAAGGTTTGCGTGATGCCAACTCCTTCTTTCCTAACCACAATCTGAACACATTTGGAGCTGAATTTCATACATTATGATCGCTCTTCATATGCAGACGTTGATATCTGAGGGGACACGTCCCGGAGGTCGGTCTTAACCTGTCGAACACCATTTAGGAAAGGGAAACTCGCCCATGGCTCTACTGTGTTAATCAGGACCAAGCAGTACAGGCTTAGAACCTAGTTTGTTTGTGCTGGAGTCACTTCAAACGAAGTGCATAGAATCCTAGGTTCCTGATCCCAAATCCCACCATATCTACTGTACCTCTCCCACTTTCAGATGGCGCTGAATTTAAATATTCCTCCCACTGAAGCTGTGACTCATTTTCGTCTGTGTTCATCATCTTCACATAGACCGTTCGAATAGCTATCTATAAGTGAATACCGATCGTTTCATGAAAGCTTGGTTTTACCACACTTCGCCAAAAATTCTCTACGTGGAAATACTTTGGTCGTGCATTTAAGAGTGTCCTTACAGATATGGGAGTCATCGTTAGGTCCGTATTATGTCTAACATGCGTTAGATATCTGTCTTCCCACCAAGATTACTCCCCCACTCCCCACATATCTCGGCACTCGTATCTGAGTAGTGTCCAAAGAGTTCGCCTACCGTGCCGCGCAGGATTAGCCGAGCGGTCTTAGGCGCTGCAGTCATGGGCTGTGCGGCTGGTTCCGGCGGAGGTTCGAGTCCTCCCTCGGACATGGGTGTGTGTTTTTGTCCTTAGGGTAATTTAGGTTAAGTAGGGTGTAAGCTTAGGGACTGATGATCTTAACAGTTAAGTCCCATAAGATTTCACACACATTTGAACATTTTTTTTTTCGCCTGCCGTAAACAGATACCTCCAACTGAGTCACCCAAGCACGACACACGACCCGTCCTCACAGCTTTACTTCCACCAGAAGCTCATCTCATGCCTTACAAGATTCACAGAAATTCTCCTCCGAAACTTGCGTGACTAGCACTTCTGGAAGAAAAGGTATTGCGGAGACACGCAAGTCACATTTTGGGGGGTGCTTCCCGAAACAAATTTTTGCTCTCCGATCTGTTCAAGCACGACACACAATCCGTCCTCACAGCTCTCTTGCGAAAGGCAAAGTTTCCGTGTTCGAATCTCTGACAGACAGTTTTCATCTTCACGGAAGTTCCATACGAGCGCAAGCTCAGCCGCAGAATGAAAACTTCATTGTCATATCTATCACTAGTTTAGATTCCTTGTTATGCATTGGGTATTTTATTTGATATAATTTCTCAGAAAATTCATGTTATTTATGTGGCACAGATTTTGTAAGAAATTGAGATCAGATTGGAGCAGCCATTGATGTCAGCAGATTGATGAATACCCTTTTTCTTGAGATTAGTAAAGTTGTTTGAAAGAACCAACAGCAAGGGCTCAATTTCAGGATCACCCTTTGCTTTGTATACCAGTTTTCATTACCTACATCTGAATCCATGTGGAGGTGTAACTAACGTAGATCATTGTGGCTGCTAGAAGGCTCTTCCAGTGCGGTTGATGTCTCTGAATCTTACAAACGAGAGAAAAGATTTTTTTTAATATTTTAGTGAAGTGAAATACAATCTCAAATATTTTTCTGTAATCTGTCCATGCGTGAAGCTGCTACTCGCCCTGTCACATTGCACATAGTAAATACTGCACACTACGCAAGGTACATTTTAATTAAATACAAAACCAAATTGTTGAACAGACGCTCTGCCTATAGGTAAGGCAATCTTTTTTACGATTAGAATATAAGGTATTAAGAATAAATTTGCTGCAGCACTTATTAATTGTATAAAAAATGAATTAACATTTAATTCTCTATTACAAAGCACGAATTGTTAATTTCAATGAAGTAGATAAGTATGAATATTCAAGTAAAACTGTAAACGTCTATTGAAATTTATGAGGTGGGGTGATGCAAATTATTTTATTACTTAAATTATCTAGTCCAATTCAGTCCAGTGTTTCAAGGCTGGTAATTGTAACCGTGAGTATTTTTATTGCATAGTCATTTGATCGTGGTTTTGGTGGTTAACGTATCGTTTCCTAATGTTTTAGGCATCATTTGAGGCCCTGAAGACTCAGATCGTAGTTACCAAGTTGAAGTTCAGAAAGACGAAATTTCTATGCGTATCCGTACATGATCGGACCAATGTCTCTGCCGATGTGTGTTGTTAATGTTTTAGCGAGGAAGAGTTGGCACTGTTTGCCTTATTTAGCACTAACGCTAACAAACTGTGATACTTCAGTCCATCTTCTTTCCTATTCGCTTTGTTTTTGTGCTTTTGAAGAATGGAAATTATACAATTTGTGGGCCTTGGTGGTAAATAAACAAAACAGTGCCAATTATTCTTGAGTACAAGTTCAGTAACACACGTCGGCATGACTCTGAGAGTTTAATAAGTTCGACATGCTGAGTTTTAGTTTAAAACTTATATATGAGGCTTTATACTCTCTGGTGATGCTACAGAATCAGGAGACAAAACATTACGCATAGAAACATGCCTTGAACCGCAGCTTAACGTCCATAAAACAAAAGTTACTTGAATGAATTTTGCATCGTTCTTGTGTACACCTAACGGTCATTCAGCTTCCAAAAATAAATATTTCACGTTCGTTCAGTTTATAAATCTTTATCTCTATCCTTCTGAACTCAGTAAACTGCAGGGCAGAGAGTTATTTTTTTCTTTTGGATCTCTCGTGTGTGTTGGAACAAAATGCTACTATTAATTCACGCTTAAAAACTTTTTATAGCCAAGACCCCATAAATAAAACAAAGAAGTATTTGTGCGATCTTCGCTGTAGAAGTTTTTCACCAATTAAAACAAATCGCCCCTTCTCATTTCATAACATGTGAAAATTCAAAATATTAATTCTGACCGAACATCCCCAATAACAGGAAAATGTTTCCCTGTGTTTCGCTAAAGGTGGACACTGCACGCTATGATTATTAAACGCTTGCCTGATGTGGTTTATTGAACGCTTGCCTGATGGGGAGGCACTATAACAGAAATGTGACAACACAGTAAGAGGTAATAAATAACATTTATTATTAGTATGTTTGAATAATGATGTAGAAATGGAAATGTATTAATAATTGCTTGAGTAATTAGAAAAATCGATTGGAAAGAATAGTTGAAAAAATTTTGAAGGTAATTTATGAATTTGTGCACAATCGTTGGTGAACAATAACTGGTATCAATATCAACAGACCTTTAATATCATTACATAATTTTCATTACGTACTGCTGCTTCCAGTAGCGTGCGGTACCAAATAATCACCGCAACCATTGAAACTATTGATCTGTCACGCGAAGCACAAAATTTTTCGTATAAGTAAACTAAGTTCAAGAGCTGCGTGTCAAGTCCGAGTCAATACCGTCACGTTATTTCTATTGTGTTTAGCATTGAGTGTGACAATTTCGATGCAGGAACGCTCCTCCACATACCGCGTTATTTGTTCTTGTCTGCACCGAACCTCTTGATGCAGGATCTCGGCGGCGAGCGAAACGATGAACAGATAGGATTTGAACTTATAACCGTGCAAATAAATCTTTCTTTTTCTGATGACTTTTATAATACTTTTAATGAACGGTTGAAATACGCCTTTTTAACAATGGTGGTACGACGGATCCAAGCATACGTCTGTACGCCACCATTTCCCGAAATAAAAGGTTGAAGATAATTGAATTAATAAATAGAAGAGCTTATATCTTACTTTGTTTCATACAAATATTTAACGATGTATCAAAACATTATCCGTGCCACAAAGCAACTCGTTAATTTAGCTATGGCGTTGTTTTTGGTTTGTAGCTCATTCAGTTTACATACGGCTTACATACAGGATGGTCCATTGATCGTGACCGGACCAAATATCTCACGAAATAGGCGTCAAACGAAAAAACTACAAAGAACGAAACTTGTCCAGCTTGAAGGGGGAAACCAGATGGCGCTATGGTTGGCCCGCTAGATGGCGCTGACATAGGTCAAACGGATATCAACTGCGTTTTTTTAAACAGGAACCCCCATTTTTATTACATATTCGTGTAGTACGTAAAGAAATGTGAATGTTTTAGTTGGACCACTTTTTTCGCTTTGTGATAGATGGCGCTGGAAAAGTCACAAACATATGGCTCATAGTTTTAGACGAACAGCTGCAAACAGGTAGGTTTTTTAAATTAAAATACAGAACGAAGGTACGTTTGAACATTTTATTTCTGTTGTTTCAATGTGATAAATGAACCTTTGTTAACTTATCATTTCTGAGAACGCATGCTGTTACAGCGTGATTACCTGTAAATACCACATTAATGCAATAAATGTTCAAAATGATGTCCGTTAACCTCAATGCATTTGGTAATACGTGTAACGACATTCGTCTCAACAGCGAGTAGTTCGCCTTCCGTAATGTTCGCACATGCATTGACAATGCGCTGACGCATGTTGTCAGGCGTTGTCGGTGGATCACGAAAGTAAATATCCTTCAACTTTCCCCACAGAAAGAACTCCGGGGACGTAAGATCCGGTGAACGTGCTTCGACGACCAATCCACCTGTCATGAAATATGCTATTCAATACCGCTTCAACCGCACGCGATCAACGTAGCTGACATCCATCATGTTGGAAGTACACCGCCATTTTGTCATGCAGTGAAACATCTTTTAGTAACGTCGGTAGAACGTTACTTAGGAAATCAGCATACATTGCACCATTTAGATTGTCATCGATAAAATGGGGGCCAATTATCCTTCCTCCCATAATGCCGCTCCGTACATTAACGCGCCAAGGTCGCTGTTGTTGCACTTGTCGCAGCCATCGTAAATTTTCCGTTGCTCAATAGTGCATATTATGCCGGTATACGTTACCGTTGTTGGTGAATGACGCTTCGTCGCTAAATAGCACGCGTGCCAAAAGTCTGTCGTCGTGCCGTGATTTCTCTTGTACCCAGTGGTAGAACACGACGTTCAAAGTCGTCGCCATGCAATTCCTGGTGCATAGAAGTATGATACGGGTGGAATCGATGTTGATGTAGCACTCTCAACAACAACGTTTTTGAGATTCCCGATTCTCGCGCAATTTGTCTGCTACTGATGTGCGGATTAGCCGCGACAGCAGCTAAAACACCTACTTGGGCATCATCATTTGTTGCAGGTGGTGGTTGACGCTTCACATGTGGCTGAACACTTCCTGTTTCCTTATATAACGTAACTATCCGGCGAACGGTCCGGACACTTGGATGATGTCGTCCAGTATACCGAGCAGCATACATAGCACACGCCAGTTTATACACTGAGGCGACGAAAGTCGTGGCGCAGCGATGTGCACATATATAGATGGCGGTAGTACCGCGTACACAAGGAATAAAAGGGCAGCGCAATGACGGAGCGGTCCCCCGAGTCCTTTTGCATTTCCCTCCTCTGCCTTTTCCCATTCCCTCTCGCGTCTGCCCTGCCCCTCTCCCCCCCCCCCCCCCCCTTATGAGTCCTCTCCCTCCTTTGGTCCCCCCCACCACTTTTTCGTTTTTTCCTCTCCTCCCTCCTTCTTTTCCTCCTCATCCAGGTCCCCCCCGCCCCAAGTGCCCTTGGCTAGGGAGTGTCATCTTCGTGCCGACATTTTCGCGCAGTGTTTTACAGTGAGTGTTCCGTGCTGTGTGTCTTTTGGTAAGTGTTGCGAACGGCGATCATACTGTCGCTGGGTGTGATTTTTTATCTCTTGCGAACAGAAACCAGACTGTCGCCATGTTTTTTTTCTTTTAAATTGTGTGTCCACTGTGTTACTCGTCTGATTCCTGTGTATTTTATTAACATTGCCGACCCCTTTGCTTTACGTTTTAACTTTCCACAATTTTCCGCCGTTTTACAATTTAAGTCACCGTTTTATCACCTGTTTCTCTTGTTTCTTTTCTTCTTGCGTTTTTAAAAAGTCTGTAGGCTGCAGAGCAGCGTGCTAAGCTGCTGCCAGCCCGCCCCCTTCGGGGGGAATTGCAATTCAATAAAGGAAAAAAAAGGCGGAGGGGACCCTTGCACTGTGATGATTCATGCGATAAGGTTTCCGTGGTGATTACGGCCTCACGACGGGAATTAGCGAACTTTGAACTCGGAATAGTAGTCGGATTACAGTCTTGCGAGACCTACAGTGTCAATAGTGTGTCGAGAATACCACATTTCATTCTTTACCCCTTACCTTCCCTCCGCCACACACCGTTGGGTGGCTTGCGGAGTATAAATGTAGATGTAGATGTAGACCATGGACAATGCACTGCCCCATGTCCTTCACTTCTCGACCAAAAGCAGTGGCGTTTGCGTAGAGTTGTCAATGCTAACATACAAGCGACATTGCGTGAAATAATGGCAGAGATATATGTGGGACGTACGACTAACGTATCCGGTGGACAGTGCGACGAAATTTGGCGTTAACTGGGTATGGCAGCAGACGACCGGGGCGAGTTCCTTTGCTAACAGCACGTCGTCGCCTGCAGCGTCTCTCCTGGGTTCATCACCGTATCGGTTGTACACTAGCCGACTGGATGACAGAGGTCTTGTCAGATGAAACCCGATTTCAGTTGGTAAGAGCTGGTGTTAAGGTTCGAGTATGGTGCAGACCTCACAAAAGCATGGACTCAAGATGTCAACAAGGCATTGTACAAGCTGGTGGTGGCACCATAATGGTATGGGCCCTGGTCCAACTGAACCGCTTACTAACTGGAAATGGTTCTCTTCTGCTTTCTGCAGACCACTTTCAGCCGTTCATGGACTTCACGTTTCCAAACAACGAAGGAATTTTTATGAATAGTCATGTGCCATGTCACTAGGCCACAATTGTTCGAGATTGGTTTGAAGAACATTCTGAACAGTTTAAGCGAATGGTATGGCCACCCAAATCGCACGTCATTAATCCCATCGAACATTTACGGGACGTAATCGAGGAGTCGTTTCGTATACAAAATCCTGCAGAGGCAACATTTTCGCTATAGAGGTAGCATGACTCAATATTTCTGCAGAAGCCTTCCAGCGACCTGTTACGTCCATGTCACATCGGGTTGCTGCACTGCGCTAGGCAATACTAGGCCCGACACGATATTGGGAGGCGTCCCATGACTTTCGTCACCTTAATTTTATTGTCACTGTAAGCAATTGTAATGTGGGGTCTCTCTCTTAATTGTCCTCGTTTACAGTGGGCAGCGGCTACTAATCTTCAGAGTACTGTATTGGACTAACTGCACGCACTGCAATTGCTGGTGCGTCGCCTTTTGCTGCCTGTCGGCAGGAGATTTTGCATGTCTCCCAGTACCAGGCGGAAGCAATGTAGTCCACAGTAGACAGCGCTCTCTACGACACTCACAACATTCCTGCACTAGGCACGTGGCTAATGTCATAAATCCTAGCACCGCAGCGAGGGCACTTACCATTTTGCTGCAAGTTAGAACTGTGAACGACACCTACTGCTATCCAAAACAGAATTCATTCCGTATTTTTCGTTTCCCTAATGAAGGCGTCTCACTAAAAGTAATTCCATCAACAGCCCGCTGCAGCCAACCAGGCCTCATGATTATCAAAAAAATGGCTCTGAGCACTATGACACTTAACTTCTGGGGTCATCAGTCCCCTAGAATTTGGAACTACTTAAACCTAACTAACCTAAGGACATAACAAACATCCATGCCCGAGGCAGGATTCGAACCTGCGACCGTAGCGGTCGCGCGTTTCCAGACTGTAGATTCTAGAACCGCTCGGCCACCCCGGCCGGCTCATGATTATCTGCTGGCATATTCCAAGAGAGAGAATTTTCCATTTGGCTTCCCTCCTCCCGTCTCATGACCTCAGAAAGTTCTACGCAACATATTATTGGACAGTGTGAGCTCTTGTCTCGGCATTAGCCTATGAGGCATGATCAAATATTGGCTGGTTGCCTTACCATTGGAACAGTCTCAAAGTACCTTAACTTCACCACGAAAATTCTCATGATTCTCTGGCGTCGGTTAATCTGGTGGAATCGTAAATCCGTAGTCATTCAACGAACTGTTATCTCTCGCCTGGTTCAGGCAAGTCTAAAAGCTGTCGCCTTGCAACGGGTGCCATCACATTTAGCTCAGGCGTAACTACACCATTAATCAGCCAGTTGTCCGCCATCATGCGTTCCGCCTAACTCAAAGTGTGATGGAAGCTAGGCAGGTTCTAAAACAGTATTTAAGTGACCATCCAAGGCAGATTGTCTCCTATAAATGTTATTTTAAGGTGGCCTTCATTGTGGGAGAGACGTAAAAGGTCACTCTGCTCTTGGAGGGACAAGACTATCTAAGAATGCGGTCACGAAAACATTACACCAGATCAGGAACACTGTTATTACAGTAAGATATGACTGTGCTTCTTCCATGTCTTCTTAAGAGGAGCATCGAGTTACCTAACGATATCCTATTAAAAGGAGCCAACTGCTATGCTGATTACAATTACCTCGTCTCTGCTTACTCTAACACTAAAATAGCTCGCAGAAACCAGTCTTAAACGACTTTTAATTACTGCAGGCGGATGCCTCTTTCAGAGTGTAAGTAGTGAGACATACGCTAGCGTCTTCCTGCAATCTCATTAATAACTTTCTTCTCATCTGTTGTCGTATTTGATGTTCATATTAGCTGGGTTGGGAAACGAGTAAGGAATGTGGACCCGAGCTATCATTTATAGAGGATGTAAACCTAAAGAATCCAGTTTATTAAAATTAAAAAGCTATGATGAAAAAAACTTGTAGTGCCTTCCCCACAATTTACACGAGGCAAATCAAAACGCAATTCTATGATGTAAACTGCAGTCTAGGCAGTAAAAGTTTTTTGTATTAAACATTTTTTATGTAAAAAACACGTTAGTACTATTATCTCCTTTCCTGATAATGACATCTCACTATGGAATACAATTATACACTTCTTTCTGAGAGGCAGGTTACATTCGCATACGTTCAGCAAGTGGCGCCTTATTTTATGAAAGGTGTAACGTCACCGGTTTTTCTAGTTGGTAGTTGATAGATTAGTATAGATCGGCCCTAGCTAAAACTCGGCGATAGTCGGTAGGGCGATGATACTGTTATTAGGTAAAGACGACGCAACAAAAAACAGTGCTGAACTGAACTCTCGACGTGTGCGTGATATTTACTTCATTAATTTTGACCAATATTAAGCTACCCGTCGTAATTACCTCGTTTACATTCGAGGGTTTAACAACTGCTATTAAAATATTAATGATAATACAATTCAGTTCCACCGACACCTACTTCCCCATAGTTTGGTTGTAATTTCAAGTCTCTAATCAGTCGTAACATTGCGATTGCTTCCTAACGTCAAAGAGATTCTATATATGCACGGAGCTCTTCAGTCAAATATTATCGCAGCACGTGAAAGATCACAGTTATGTCTCTAAACAATTTTGTAATTTGGAATCACAAATGCACGAAAGGGTGGTTTATTTCACAATAACAATTACTTCCTAACAAGGCCGTGAGGAAGAAGCTCTCCCACGTGGTGGAGGTGGGGGAAGTGGAATTTATAAATTATCTGCTATAAAACTATTGCCAAGTTCCAGAGTCCATTTGCAATTACGAATGAAGTTAATTGTGTATCACTGTGCAATGCCTAACTACAGTTGAGTTCGAGTTATCTAATTAAAAAGTTCACTTCAGTCTAATATAAGGTAGTCCTCTGTCTGAATTCTAAACGATGTTATAGTTGAAGTCAGTGTTTCGTTTCACTGCGTCATGGTAGATCGCAATTATCAAACCTTGAAGAACAATCTAACCGAGCCTACATATACGAGTATTGAAACAGGTCTGACCAGCTTCGGCTAACTCTCGTAACGAGGTGACAATAGATCATATTTTCCTTAGCCATTACTCACGATTCTCAAAGAGTACTCACACGAAATAATCTTTGAGATCGTTGGTTCTACTTTGCTAATTTTAATTATAATAATTTTGCGATTTACTATGATTTTGAATTTGAATTTACTGAGATTCTATCTTTCTTTTGTAAGTTGATAAATTACTAAGCATAAGGTTCTTGTTTCAATTACTGGTTATTATCCAAATAATAGTGTTAAATGGAACTTTGGTTATTTGTTCACTTTTCATGGAATTTTGAACTTGTTTTGGGGAAATTTTAGTGGTATTGGTTGCTATTTTTTCTTTTTTCATTCTTCGTCCGAGGAAGTGGCGTTACAAAGGATAATGTGGTGTCACCGCCAGACACCACACTTGCTAGGTGGTAGTTCAAATCGGCCGCGGTCCATTTAGTACATGTCGGACCTGCGTGTCGCCACTGTGTGATCGCAGACCGAGCGCCACCACAAGGCAGGTCTCGAGATACGGACGAGCACTCGCCCAGTTGTACGACGACATTGCTAGCGACAATACGGACGAAGCCTTCCTCTCATTTGCCGAGAGACAGTTAGAATAGCCTTCTGCTAAGTCCATGGCTACAACCTAGCAAGGCGCCATTAGCCTTACCTACTTTGAGAGTTATAGTATAAATGTCTCAAGAAGAACGATGTATACACAATAATTAAAAGTTAAGTATAAAGCAGCTACGTACTTTTCTTGCTACCATTCAATAGTTATCCTGTTCCAGAATTCACGCCCGTCTGCGTTAGATCGCGTGCCTATCGGCCCCCTCAAAATAACACTGTGTCGGCACTTCTGTCGACACATCATTTGGCGACGAGGCTTGAAGGAAAAGTGTTCTTTCTGATTGCTTACATTTACTTGTGTCATGGCTTCGCCAGATGTACTGTCCGAATTTTATCGCTTGCAGAATCAGCAGACGCAGGCGTTATTGGATGCCCTTGGACAGCTCGTCCAGGGTCAACGTGCCATTCAAACCGATGCGGCAGCCGCCGCTTCACCGCTACCGCAGCCACAACTCGCAGTTGCACCGCCTTTTAGGCACTACGACCCGGGGCACGAGTCGTGGACCGAGTGGTCCCGCCAGTTCGCCTTCCATCTAGCCGCCTACAGAATTCAAGGTAATGAGCGGCAGCGGTTTTTGCTTTCTTGTGTTGGTGTGTCCACCTACCGTGTGATAGTGAAATTGTTTCCCCGACGCGACGTAGCACCTCTGTCCTACGAGGAAATTTTGTCTGCTTTAGATGCCTAATTCAAAGAAACAGTTAATGTGGTTGCAAAACGGTATACGTTTTTTCGTACAAAACGTACGGCCGGTCAAACTAATAGGGAGTGGGTAGCAACATTGCAAGGACTTACTAGGGACTGTGCCTTTGACTGTGACTGTGGCCTTTCTTATTCAGATACAATGGTACGTGATGCAATTGCACAGAACGTTTCTGATGTTCGCATACGGGAGCACATTTTGAAACTAGTTAATCCCTCCCTTCAACATGTGATAGACATATTGGATAGACAAGACACACTTGACTGCGCTCAGGAATCTTTTGAAACTTCGCCAGCAGTGTGTAACATTAACCGGCCCGCCGGACGAGCTGCGCGGCCCGGTAAATTGCCCTCGCGCACGTCGAAGCAGCTGCCACCGCGCTCTAAACCAGGTGTGCCGCGCCAGCCCACAAATGCAGTGAAATCATGCCCGCGGTGTGCTACTAGACATTCACGTGAACATTGCCCGTCACGCCAAGCTATTTCCTTTTTCTGTAATAGGAAAGGACATGTTCAAAGTGTTTGCCAGAAAAAGCTCCGATCAGACAATCCCAATCATTCCAGGCCCTTTGCTTCGCGCCAGAATCGAACCAAGGACACTCAGGATCGTGGACCTTCGCCAACGGACATTCATGTAGTTAATTCCGATTCGTCCATTGCCACTTTCTCTTACAGTGACTGTGTTCGTCCCACACAAACTGTACGTCGACGTCGCCGGAAATCACGTCAATAAGCCAGTGATTCTGTACAAGTGTCTGTTCAAATTGCACAAAACAGTCGCTCTTGTCGTCAGCAGGACAATAAACTTTTTGTAGATTTGGACTTTAATGGCAAGGTCATACCATTCCAGCTCGATACCGGAGCTGCAGTTTCATTGCTCAATCACGACACGTACAAACAACTGGGCGCACCTCCGTTGCGTGCCGCAAATGTTAAGTTACATAGTTATTCAGGACAGAATATACCTGTGTTAGGACAGTGCAGCCTTCTTGCCACATACAAGGGACAAACAAAACTTGTGTCATTTTACGTTCTTCGTTCTTCTTCTGCAGTGAACTTGTTTGGCTTAGATTTATTTCAATTGTTTAACATGTCTATTGTAAATCAGGTCCTATCAGTGAATCAGACTGTGCCTTCAGACAGTGTTTCTCGTCTGTGTGACGAATTTGCAGACATTTTTGCACCGGGCTTAGGTTGCGCTAAAAACTATGAAGCACATTTGGAACTGAAAGTCAACGCGCAACCGACATTTTTCAGAGCGCGCAATGTTCCCCACGCATTGCGTGATGCGGTCGCAAGAACATTAAACGATTTAGAGTCGCAAGGTGTGAGTGAATGTGCTCAATGCCTTTTCGATTTCAGCTTCGCTTCATCGCTTACGCCGTACCGGTGTTCCGTTCGTCTGGACGACGGAATGCGAGAGCGCCTTTCACCAGTTGAAATCGGCGTTGCTTTTTAATACTTGCCTTACGCCATTCGATCCCCAGAAACCCCTTTTTGTTGATGGTAGATGCATCGGATTTCGGGATCGGTGCTGTGCTTGCGCACACAGTTGGCTCGCATGATCGCCCTATTGCCTTTGCGTCCAAATTGCTCTCGTCTGCGCAAAGAAATTATTCCCAGATAGAGTAAGAAGCTTTGGCTCTCGTGTTTGGTGTTACTAAGTTCCATGATTTCTTGTATGGTCGTCACTTTACCATCATCACAGACCACAAACCTTTGACATCGCTTTTTCACCCGACCAAGCCTGTACCTCCACGTACAGCGCAGAAATTCATTCGCTGGTCTATTTTCCTCTCGCAGTACCGCTACGATATCTTGTATCGGTCCACTGCTAAGCACGGCAACGCTGATGCGTTGTCCCGTTTGCCTGTTGCTGAGGATAACGCATTCGATTCTTCCGAACTTGCTTGCATGTTCATTGATTCAGAAACGGATGAAGTGGTCGAATCGTTTCCGATTGACTTTCGTCGTGTAGCTACCGCCACAGCTGCTGACCCTGTCCTTGCTACTCTTTTGCGTTTTGTTGCTACGCAATGGCCTTTGTCAAAGTCTCGGATCGAGGATCCGTTGGTTCGCCGATTTTTTGCTCACAAGGAGAGACTTTTTGTTCGACGTGGTGTTTTGTTGTTGCGTTCTGATAATGATCAGTCCAGAGTCGTGGTCCCACGTTCGTTACAGTCCTCTGTTTTACGGCTTCTTCTCCAAGGACATTGGGGTATAGTGCGAACGAAACAACTTGCTCGTCAGCACTGTACTTGGTTCGGAATCGATGCTGCGATTACGAATATGTGTTCATCTTGCATGGCGTGTGCCGAACAACAATCCGCACCGCCGTGGAAAGTCTTTGCATGGCCAAAAGCCACTTCCCCTTGGCAAAGCTTGCACATTGATTTTGCTGGTCCATTCTGGAATGCTCGATGGTTGGTTCTGGTCGATGCCTTCAGTAATTTTCCTTTTGTTGTCCGGATGTCTTCCACGACGTCCTCCGCCACCATCCAAGCGTTGTCTGCTATCTTTTGCATTGAAGGTCTTCCGCAGACTCTTGTTTCCGACAATGGCCCACAATTCATGTCCGCAGAATTTCAGTCATTCTGCCCGGCCAATGGTATTCAACATCTGACATCCGCGCCGTTTTCGCCTCAGTCAAACGGTGCCGCTGAACGATTGGTCCGGACTTTCAAGTCACATACGTTGAAATTGAAAGAGTCGCATTCTCGGGAGGACGCGTTGTTGCTCTTTTTGTCATCGTATCGCTCTCAGCCCCGAGATGGTCGCTCGCCGGCTGAGTTGCTCCATGGTCGTCCGCATCGCACCTTTATGTCTTTGCTGCATCCGCCGCATCAGGTTCCTGTGCAGCGGCAGACTCCTGCTTTTGCTCCAGGCGACGTTGTATTTTATCGCAACTAGCGAGGTTCACGGCGTTGGCTCGCAGGGCGCATTCTTCGCTGCCTCGGCCGCGCGATGTATTTGGTTTTAGGGGCCTCTGGTGAGGTGCGTCGGCATCTCAATCAGCTGCGCCTCTGTCGTCGCACGGGTTCTGCCGCTCCCCGTCTGCTTTCAGCGACGGTGCCGTCCGGTCAGCGCCCTGGGGACCCATCTACTGGCTCGCTTCATCCCCAGGTGTTGCCGACGATGCCTTCCATTTTGCCCCATGGCGACGCGCCGCCGCAGCAGCCGCCGCCGCCGCCGCCGCCGCCGCCTGTTCTCCCGCCGGCGCCGCCCGCATTCGTCGCTTCGCTGCAGCCGCCAAGCGCCTCCCTGCGTCACGCGCCGCCGATCGCGTCCCGTGACCAGCTGTCCTCCGTCATGGAACTCCCGCCCGCTCCGGACCACATGACGTCATCGCGCGTCGGCTACCCCGACGCAATGGAGGTCGACCCTTCGGCCCCTCCTGTCTCTTTACGGGCGCATACACCGCATGTTGACGTGCACCCTGGACTAGGTTTTCAGGCGTTTCCTAGCTCCCCTCGGACCGAATGGCCGGGTGCGGGTGGCACAGCCTCGCCTGTTGTTAGGCTCCCCACCTCATCGCATACGTCAACATGGGGTCCACCCCACGGCGGGCGGAAGCTTTATAACACGACCGTTCGCCGATTTGCGGGGGAGGAATGTGGTGTCACCGCCAGACACCACACTTGCTAGGTGGTAGTTTAAATCGGCCGCGGTCCATTTAGTACATGTCGGACCCGCGTGTCGCCACTGTGTGATCGCAGACCGAGCGCCACCACAAGGCAGGTCTCGAGATACGGACGAGCACTCGCCCAGTTGTACGACGACATTGCTAGCGACAATACGGACGAAGCCTTCCTCTCATTTGCCGAGAGACAGTTAGAATAGCCTTCTGCTAAGTCCATGGCTACAACCTAGCAAGGCGCCATTAGCCTTACCTACTTTGAGAGTTATAGTATAAATGTCTCAAGAAGAACGATGTATACACAATAATTAAAAGTTAAGTATAAAGCAGCTACGTACCTTTCTTGCTACCATTCAATAGTTATCCTGTTCCAGAATTCACGCCCGTCTGCGTTAGATTGCGTGCCTATCGGCCCCCTCAAAATAACACTGTGTCGGCACTTCTGTCGACACATCAGATAATTAATTGTAGCCCCTGGGAACCGTCATTATGCAGCGCAGAAGTGTGCTGCGGGCTGCCAACTCTCCAGGCCTCGGGCAACCCCACCGCCATAGATGCGGCACCAACAGTACGACCACGACATTAAAGCGTCGTGATGGTTTTCAACGACACATCCCGCAGTCGCTACGGCAACACGTAGCACCAGCTTCACCTCTACCACTAGAGGTGCGAGAGGCACCGCAATTAGCACTGCCATCACGGGTACCGTTTCTTTCTCCGCAGATCTGGTGTCCGCCAACCACCTCAGTATTATACTTCCACCGCTCGGCTACAAAGGACGCCGCCCAGCCGACCACATATTCGCATCGGGAAACTCCGAGCACCGGTGGCAGTTGCTGGTTCTCAGTGGGAGCACCCTTTACCTCAGTGCAGTCCGTCACAATGAGTCGCATCGGTGTCTTTGTTCGCCGCCTCCCCCAAGTGTTCCACACCGACCCGTCGACCCCTCCGCATTCACCCGCGTCCCCAGTCTTCACGTCTCTTTCGTGTTTCTCCACGCCGGCCGCCCCAGTGGCCCGTGAGTGCTTCAGAATCAGCCGGCAGTGATAGAGGACCGTCGCACGGAGCCCATCTCACCGTATCGTCTACAACAGCCGCGCTACCTCCGATCGGCTACGAGCTTTAGCCTTCCCTTGAGCTCTCTCCTGCACCCTCCGTGAGCCCTAGCACTTTCCACTAAATAGGAATGCGCCGAAGTCGCCCTTGTTAGAACACTCTCAGTGCTAAGTCAGCTACTATCGGTGGACTGGAATCCTACTACGAATGACTGTCTTTTTTTATTCCATTATTGAGAGTAAATTATTTCATTTATTCTTGATACTTGGTGCATGTTTACTGGTGTGGCTTTCTCGGCCACGACACAAAAGTAAATGGAACTAATAATCATGGAAATAAGCAAAAACAAGTGAGCAAAACCAAGTGCCCTGACGGAGAAATAGTTTATAAATTACATCTTTGACCGTAAGCTGCTTTGTTATTTAAAACCCAAATATCGACCAGTTTCAGTCATGGGGCAACATGCAGAATTAGAGTTAAAACAATTTAAACCACAACTTCATATCTGTCATTACATAAATAATGGCCACGTCTCATGCTCTGCACATGAGATGCTACCATTATTTATTTAATGATAAATGTGATGTTGTTGCCTAAACTGTTTTAAACCTAATCCATGAAGATGGTGTGTGGTTGAAACTTGTCAATATTTGGGTTTGAAATAACAAAGCATCTTATGGTCAAACATGCATTTTATACATTATTTGACGACTGTTGGTAGTCACCTCCCAAAAATGTTCAAAAGAAAAATAATAAGTAATCTTGTTTGAGTGTCTTTATTACATTCTGTCATCCATCCGTAAGCAATATCAGAGAACAATTTGATGATATAAATAATAGTTTTGTTTTATGTCCACTTATCCAACGGCCTTGCCGCAGTGGTAACACCGGTTCCCGTCAGATCACCGAAGTTAAGCACTGTCGGGCTGGGCTAGCTCTAGGCACGCGGGGTGCACTCAGCCCTTGTGAGGCGAACTGAGGAGCTACTTGATTGAGAAGTAGCGGCTCCGGCCTCGGAAACTGACACACAGCCGGGAGACCGGTGTGCTGACCACATGCCCGTCCAATCCGTATCCAGTAATGATACCCCTGAGTTGAGGATGACACGGTGGCCAGTCAGTACCCTTGGCCTCCATGGCCTGTTCAGGGTGGGGTTTAGTTCAGTTTATCATGTCCTCTTACGTGGTACAGTGCCATTCATTTAAGCATAATCAAACGGTACAAAATTTTGTGGCTACGCCTGCAGTTCTGATTAGAAACTGTGGGTCTCACCGCTCAAGTTTTACCTGTGGAGAATTCCTTAATCGTACCGGTACTAGTTAGGCGTTTATGAGAATGACAGACCAACTAAAGATTGTTTGTTTCACCTGATCAATATGATGAAGAAAGCGTACAATAAATGGAAGGGAGACGATAAGGCGAAGCTTTATTGAAACATCGGATTGGTGAAATTTGATTTAATGAAGCGTGTAGAAGATATTTACCAAAGTCTATAATGCATCATCATTTGAAGTGTTCAAATAAAACATGAAAATTTTGACGACCTAATCATATGACAGTAGAGACGGAAGACGAATTAGGACAGCATGCAATTAATTCTGAGTCTAGTTTCTTCGGAATAACTCTTGCTGAATTAAGGAAACTTGTCTAACACTGAGAAATATCAGCTAAAGCACGGCTTCCATAAAGACAGCCAGTAGAAAATGGTATTGATGATTTGTGGAAGATCAACCTACTTTGGCCTTACGAGTTCCCGAAAGAATATCAATGGCACGAAGGCAGTGGTTTAATTAATAGAGTTAATGAGTTATTTGACGGATATAAGGAAATACTAGATGAACATAAGATTACTGCTCACCAAATGTATGAAGTGGATTAATCCGTATTATTCACAGTTAACCAACGGTCTAAGGTATTTGCCCGAAACCACAAGCGGCGAAAGGGGTCCTACGGCGATGTGTGTATGTGGAACGAATGCAGCAGGTATATGTGCAACGAAAGCAGCAGGCGAATTCTTACCTGAGATGTTAATATTTAAGCTCAAGAGAATGAATGATGTATTATAAATGGGGGTTGGGGGGGGGGGGGGGGGCTCCACTGAACGCAGCTTTTGAATCCTCGAAAAATTGAAGAATAACATGAGGACAGTTTTTCCGATGGCTACAACTTTTCCGAAATGTACAACAGTAGAAAAAAGCGACGAGAGACAAATTCTGTTTTTATTGGATGGGCATGGCACACACACCAAAATTTCAGAACAGTTCAACTGGCTCGTGATTACGGAATAACCATGCAGTCGTTTCCGGCTCACACGACTCTTCAGCGATGGACAGATGGTTCTTTCGAACACTAGAGACAGCTACAGCGGAGCGGCACCTTCGTGGTTACGGACAAATCCTGACGGTGTTATAATAAATTAACATTGCAGAACTTTTGGGTACTGCAGACCCAAGATCACTTTGTATGCACATGGCACTAAACGGTTTTAAAGCAATAGTCTTGTGAACATTTGATAGAAATGTCGTCAAAGAAGATGTCTTTGTAGCTAATACTGTATATATTGTTGATCAGTGAGATCAAGAATCGGCTAATCGAACTGAAGCAACACCGCGAACATCTGAAAGGCCACATAATGTTATACCACTCAATGATCAGTCCGAACTTCTACAGTGTCTCAAGAATGTGGACTCGAATTCAATACTGGAACAGTAGCCGAAATTAAGAGTCAGCAAATAAAGCCTTACTTGAACACTTTACCTCCTTCCCATGTATAACAACAGTTATCAAGAAAAAAACGAAAAGACACTTATTGGGATAGAATCACAGTTGTCAACGCATGAACACCTCTTCATCAGATGTCGCCCATAGCATCTCAAGATGGCCTTTGAAGGCCGAAAAAGCTTATAATTGTCTTAAAAACTTAAAAAAATAATATCTTACAAAAAGTCAGTCACCATCTCAGCAAACGGAACGTCGTTATTTCTCATTTTCTATTTTTTCCCCCTTACGGAAGTATCTTGTCCACGAGGAAATTGCCACCTTTGTCCTAGCCTAGTCACGCCAACACTGTTATAGGAGGCAGTGAATAAAACATTAAGGCATATAAAACTAGTAAAACGGTTATTTCTATAAATAAATACAGCGATAAAAATAGAGGCAATCTTCTCGGAAGTTTAAATCTTCTAAACACAAATTTGATACTGGGTAACATTCAATGCCGTGTTCATCTAGCCCGTGCAATGTAACATGCTTCGAATCCCCTTGGTATGCTGTCCACAAGGTGGTTAAGATGATGTCGCTCAATGCCGTTGAAGTTTGTTGTACACGTATATCACTGAGTCTCAAATAAAAGGATCCACTTAGAAAGTATTAAAAAAGTGGAAGATACATCAGTTTTCATTTTCAATCGAAATTGTTGTAAATATTGATTATTTTGAATTTTAATAAAGTTCAAAGGCTTGACTAGTTTAAATGAAAATTAAATTCAGGCCAAAATGATTACAGCTGGTTAACCGTTAGCTTGGTGAGAAATAAGTTTAAGAAGTTAATGTTCATACAAAGGAAATTATTTTGTAAGAAGTTAATCGAACTTCGGATTAAGACGGAGGTTTGACTGTCAAAACATTAACTAAGGAAAGAACGGTTATAGCGCTCGATTTGTGTGTCAGCATGGAAGTCATTTCCAATCTAATTTAAACTGCCAGATATCACTTGCGTTATGTAATTAAAAAAGGGGAACTGGAAGACTGATCCTTATAGGAAATAAAACACATTTTCTAAGTATACTGGCCCAATTATTGGTGGTATAAAGTTACAACGGTTGCACTTACATCTGTATCGTGCTGGTGCCAGAAAGGAGACAAGGAAGCAATTTAATTTCGCTTTTTTCATAGATGACATAATTACATGTTCGTAAAACAAAAATAACGACAATGTCAAACGTTTACAGATGTTAATTTTCAAAAATACTTTGCCTTTTTACAACACAAGTATAAGATATATTTGTTTATTATCCACTCAATGCTGTTATCACAAGTTTGCAAGTATTTTAATTGAAATATCAATAGAGTACATAGTGAGGCACAGGAGTTCGCCTTTGTGGTTTTATCAAAATATGCGTTATACCGCCCCACTTCTGTCACCCTGACGTCACTGTGTGTTATTTTATTTTTATTTACACGTCAAGTTCCGTAGGACCAAATTCGGGAGCAACTCTCCAAAGTCATAGAAAGTGTCAGTACATGAAATTACAACATAAAAGAAATAACAGATAAAAATAAAATGTGTATGAAACCGAAGAAAGTCAGGCCACAGGTTTACGTAAACGCAACCAACAGTACTACAAGAATCAGATTCATTTTCCAAGGAACTCCTACACAGAAGGGAAAGAGTGACCCATGAGGAAACCTTTGAGTTTCGATTTGAAAGCGCGTGGATTACTGCTAAGATTTTTGAATTCTAGTGTAAGAAGAGTATCTGCGACAATTTCCTGCAAGTTTAAAGCGGTCACAAGCAAGGGCAATCGGGACCTTGATACCGTAAGCCATTCCACTCACTTGATTGTTGTTTCTTGAGGAAGAGGTCCACAGGGCAGGTGCGGGGCACTCGCGGATTAATTTCTTGAACGTCGAAATCGTCGCTGAAATGTTGACTGAAAGGTTGTACGGTAGTTTCAAAGACACTAACCGATATTGCCTTCAAATTACTCTCGATAGTAACTAGAGATGTCCGAGGTCCGTACAAAATCTTGACCCAAAACACGACCCTTCTTCCTGCAGAACCCGTTGGCCTTCCAACCAGAGGTGAGCATTGATACATAGCGACCTTCAATCGCCTCTACGACCACTTCCGACGTCAAACAAATTCTGTACCAGTCGATGAAAACAACGCAATGCTATTGACCTGGTTGTACTCCAGGTGTTTCCTTTACAGTCTCCTCCGCATATCACGTTGACATTGGAGTTGGGGTGGGGGGGAGGGGGAGGGGAGGAGAGTGGGAGAGGGATGGGGGATAGCAGTGTATGAATAAAGATCCAAACCGATGCTGCGGAGACGGTGGTGTTCTGTCTGGCTCGAAACACCTGCCTAATCGCCTTCAATTGAATGAAGCGATAATGAGCGGGTTTCGCTGACTGCGGGTTCCCTTTACAACTTTGGAGATGTTCAACTGAAACGATCCCTCGAGGCGTTTTGACAAATTGTGGTAAGTGAGGGTAAGCGACACTCCGTCAGTCGAGCTAGCTTCCCTGAGAGTGGAGATTTACTTTGAATTTCGTTCTACTGTTGGCTGCAATTAGCGATCTCCTTTTATCAAAATAATATTGAAATACAAGTTTCCGATCACAAAATCAGAACTTATGCTAGTCGGGAGGGTGGTGCACAAACTTTTCGCGTTTTTTTTTTTCTTTTTTTTCGCTCACTCCGCTTACTGCAAGGTTTACCCCTTAATCTATATATATTCTCGCAGTACCCTTTCAGATACTAAGTTGCGACAGGTAACAGTAAACTTGCTGTTTCATTCTAACCAAATATGTTCATTTTTAAAATTAAATATTATTGTCAGCTGAACAGTGCAATGATTCTACGTACGGAGATTGCTCACAGAATTGTCAATTTGTCAAAATATGTGACAAAAACGTATTTTTACGTCCCGTAAACATAATAAACGAGGTGACGTCAGTGTAATTAGTTTCATTGAATAAAAGTGTCATTTCTGTTTGTCTTATTGGGTATTTCTTTCAGTTTCCTTCTATATTGTACTATACAGTAGTATTTCTTTCAATGTATGGCCCAACATTCATCTAGCATTGCTACTTGACAAATCATGCGAAAGTTGCCTTCGTCCTTATGTACTGCGTACCAGTATCCCTACTAACATTACTTGGCTTTGTAAATCAAAACCTTCCTTTCAGTTATAACGAGATCAGGTTTCCCTTAATTACTCTGAACAATCTAGCCAAGTTCAGCACCATTCATTTTAAGATCACAGCTGACTCCTCGTCACACACCTCTACTAGTGAGTTCACGAGACGTCTCTAATGGCCTCAACTTCGAAGATAAGGGAACCCTCAGCCAGCCTTACGTGAAGTACCGCCTGTTGGCATGGCTCATTCAACCGAAGTTTGTTTTTCTGACGATTCAGCAGCGCTGATGGTGGGCGGTAATGGAGGGTGAATTTTTTGACCTTGTCAGCCACGCTGCTGGCAAAACGTCATAAATTCTATCAATCAATCTTCGTTCAAAGAACTCGAGAACAAACAGCAGGCAGGCCATCATGAGGCGTTCACATCAGACCCAGCGACTCTACTCTTCCCCTTCTTCTGTCTCACTTACTTAGTGTATTTCTTACGTCTTTTTGTAAGAGAGTAATTATCTTCTGTATTGATTTTTATTAGTGTATTGCTGAAATACGTATAAGACTCCACATAGGAACTAAAGCATGTAGTAAATCTGCTTTTCTAGCAATCATTATTCCCCAACTTTACTTAATAACTTTTTGAGAGAAATATTATTTTCTAGATAATTCTCTAATAAAAACTATGGCACCACTTAATAATTAAATTTTTATGCATACTTACTAATAAGGTATCGGTTACACTTTTAGTAACATCTATTGGTTTCATTCTGGGTTATTCACGAGCCCACTAATTTACAATATTACTTATTATTTATGCCGTCTGTATATTTCAGTTATTAATAGCAGGAAAGGAAATAAAACTTATTAATATAATACAGAAATGGCAAGTGTTACCCTATAAATCAGGAGCCCGATATTCACGTAATTTTGTCAGTTCAATTCCATTAGGAATCAGTGTCAGTTACTAACTTCGGCTTGAGGTTAGATCGGCAAACGAAAGAAAATTGTCTAGTATTTCATAGTTTATTTTTACACTGTTTATTCCTTCAGTAATGCATCCATCGCTATAATGTTCAACACGTTGTTGTTTCTATCTCCCTATTAAAGCAATCCCAGTAATATTCTGGTCTTTAGGAGACGTAAAAATGTGGAATATGCAGGTTTGGGTCGCTCCAGGAGGCGCGCACGGATAGCCAAAGTAGTTAAGGCGACCAGGTTCGATGCCCTGCCACTAATAGGTAGTGTATACCTAATACAGCTAACATCACAGAATTCGCAATCAGTGAATATACGTTGAAATACTATAGTGTTCGTTGTGGCTTGGAAGTAAAACGCTTGCGAATATCATGTCGAGGATTTTCGAAATCTGCCTGAAATACATGCAGCTCCAGCCCCAGTTAATGACGATTGCTCACTGGAGGCCGGTATGAACGTGTAACACTTCTACATCTTCATCTACAATGTTACTCGCCACTTCACACTTAAGTGCTTGGCGGAGTGTTCACAGGACCACTTTCACATTATTTCTCTACCGGTCCATTCTCCAATAACACGTGGGAAAAGTGAACACACAACACTTTCTGTGCGAGCTCTGATTACTCTTATTCTGTTACGAATGGCATTCCTCCCTATATATGCGGGACTCAGTAAACTATTTCGGCATCCTGAGGAGAATTCTGTTAATTGGAATTCCGTGATAAGATGTCGCCGTGACGAAAAGTGTCATTGTTTTAATGACTGCTGTGCCTACTCAACCATCATGTGCACCACGTTCTCTTTTATTTCATAGTAATAATAAACGAGAACCCTCTTATGCACGCCTTCGACGTTGTCCATCAGTCTCATCTGGTAAGGGTCTCATTCTATTCAGCAGTACTCTAGAACAGGACGGAACAACTTGATATCTGCAGTCTCTATAGTAGACACGTTACATCTTGTAAGTGTTCTTTCCATCCGATAACGGATATGCTCTGTAGGGAAAAAACATAAGGTGATTGTGCAAGTCAGACAACGATCCTTTCATTCAAACGGGAGTTTGTGACATGAAATGCAGTACGGCGTCTTGCACTATCATGCTGGAACATGCTATCTGGTACCCTGGTCAACAAGATTATGATACCATTGTTTACCGTGGTTACCGATTACTGGCCAGTATTCACCCCTTTTGAACAATTCCCAAATCAGTCCAGGTGCCATAATCAATAGCTCCCCGCATGTGTGTCGTGAAGCTGGAGAGTTATGATTGCCGAAAACAAACGCTCCCTGTGACCTTTCGTCAGGTCGTCTACGGATGAGTGACCATCGTTCTGATCACCACAAACAGAAGCGACACTCATTGCTATACACCACAGAATGACATTCATTGTCCCAGCTGAGTTTTTCTCTACACCGTGCAAGTACACTATGTGATCAAAAGTATCCGGACACCTGTCTCAAAATGACTTAAAAGTCCATAGCATCCTCCATCGGTAACGCTGGAATTCAGTATGGTGTTGGACCACCCTTAGCCTTGATGACAACTTCCACTCTCGCAGGCATACGTTCAATCAGGTGCTGGAAGGCTTCTTGGCGAGTGCTGCACTGAGGAGAGTTATCGATGTCGGTGGGTGAGGCCTGGCACGAAGTCGGCACTCCAAAACATCCCAAAGGTTTTCTATAGGATTCATGTCAGGACTCTCTGCAGGACAATCCATTCCAGGCATGCTGTTGTCGTGTAACCACTCTGCCACAGGCAGTGCATTATGAACAGGTGCTGTATCGTGTTGAAACATGCAGTCGCCATAACAGAATTGTTCTTCAACAGTGGGAAGCAAGAAGGCGCTTAAAACATCAATGTAGGCCTGTGCTGTGATAGTTCCACGCAAAACAACAAGGCGTACAAGCCCCCTCCATGAAAAACGTGACCACACCATAACACCACCGCCTCCGAATTTTACTGTTGGCACTACACATGCTGGCCAATGATGTTCACCGGGTATTCGCCATGTAACAGTCTGCACCAATACTTTCTTTAGACTTTCTTTCTGTTTCATAGACGGACCTCACGATGTCAGCTTTATCAACGTCACCCATGTGTTCACTTCAATCTTATACAACTGTCAATGCCCCCACTGCAACCTTTGTTCCATCTTTCAGGGTTGTGGATACAATACATACTTCATTTCCATGACAATTTGAAAGAAAATGAGCGGCAGGATTACCCACCCATATTCTGTGAAGTACTAGCACATACCTGAAGAGATCCATATTCAGTATTTTCTTCATTATCCGCCTCTCTCTCATTAGCACTTAGTTATAGTTCTGTAACTTTTTGTGAAGTACTTGCACAAGTCTAGCAATGGCCTTGCCGCAGTGGATACACCGCTCCCCGTCAGATCACCAAGTTAGGTGCTGTCGGGTGTGGATGGCATTTGGATGGGTGACCATCCAGCCGCCACGCGCTGTTGCCGTTTTTCGAGGTGCACTCAGCATCGTGATGCCAATTGAGGAGGTACTCGACCGAATAGTAGCGGCTCCGGTCACAGAAAATCATCGTAACGACCGGGAGAACCGTGTGCTGACCACACGCCCCTCC
Organism: Schistocerca piceifrons; assembly: GCF_021461385.2. Lineage (NCBI taxonomy): Eukaryota > Metazoa > Arthropoda > Insecta > Orthoptera > Acrididae > Schistocerca > Schistocerca piceifrons. The sequence continues at coordinate 258,433,480 of NC_060143.1, read as the reverse complement.
AATCCGCACCCTCATCTGAGGATGACACGGCGGTAAAAAAAAAAAATGGTTCAAATGGCTCTGAGCACTATGGAACTTACTTAACATCTGTGGTCATCAGTCCCCTAGAACTTAGAGCTACTTAAACCTAACTAACCTAAGGACATCACACACATCCATGCCCAAGGCAGGATTCGAACCTGCGACCGTAGCAGTCGCGCGGTTCCGGACTGCGCGCCTAGAACCGCTAGACCACCGCGGCCGGCGACACGGCGGTCGGATGGTCCCGATGGGCCACTAGTAGCCTGAAGACGGAGAGAGCTCACTAGCACAAGTCTGATTAGATTTTGCATTATTATTGTGCAGAATAGTACCCATTGATTCATCTTAACTGTAATCAGTATATTCAGATGCTGTATCAATATCATATGGAAAATGCTCTAGTTAGTCTGAATTTATTTGTCTGTGAGACTTCTTCTGTAATAGGTAGCCATAGCCTGAAACAAAACAAAATCTTACCAAGTTCACTAATGTTTTACAACTCACTTCTGTTCTTTTCTACAAAATAAAATGCCATATTGTCCTCTGCAAGAATAAGTTTTTATTTACAGAAGGCCCTGAAAGCAGAAAAAGCTAGAAACATCAAATCAAAGCATTGAAAAGTCAACGTAACCTCAGCTTGAGAATTCCATGCCATGTACCTGTCGGCACAGGCTTCAGAATCATATTTTACGTTATAAATGGATGTTACAAGGGTCGCGTATTGATGTTTTAACTAAATTAATATTAGTGTAAAGGTAACTGCACAGAAACTAACACTCACCTCAGTTGACATATAAACCATACTTTTTATTTACGTAAACTTGCAGCCTTGTTTCACAAACCAAGCACCCATTTTCAATACCACTATTCACATTTCAGGCTGATGTACAGGACAAGTAGTAAATTGCAGGGTGTACTGAAATCCAGTGTAGGAAGAACAAATTTAATCGAATGTGACCTTTCGGTCACTACAGGTCTAACGGGCTGCAGAGTTACATAATTCCACTCAGAATCTGTGAGGACGTCAAGTCCTGCTACCTAATAACTTCCACTGGAAAATTCTGCAACGCCGTTAGTAAAGAAATGATATCCATGACGCGTAAATGGATGTAATCATTTGAAGATGGGATGCCAGTTACCTTGAATTGCCATCATGGAAACGTAAAAGCCCAAATAAGCTCCTGGTTGTAGCTAATTAATTGAAAAATTTCTTACACTTTCAACATATGCCCACAACGGACAAGAAGTCTTTATTAGGTTGATATGAGAAAGGATAGAAAAACAAAATACAGCAATGGTACAAGGCAGTTCTAGTCGACAAGCGACAGTAGTAACTTGGCGGTATTTGGCTACAAGCAGCTCATTCCAGCGTTTCAATATTGGCAAGCTTTTTTTAAAAAAAATTGTCCAAAAATATTTATTCTGACTGATGGTATAGGCGTGGGTTGTTTCTGTAATATTAAATAGATGCAATGCGAGTGCCCTGCTCTCTTTTCCGAGAATTTCGTCTGCGAACTGACCCATGTGCTAAAGACGCAATACATAGGACGAATAGTCAGCCAGCCAGCTTGCGAGACGAGTCTACCCTGATCCGTTCGCCTTCACGTGGGAGATTTTATAGCTGTTAGATCAGTGGTCTAAGTGCGTCGATTTGCGTCCGACCGCTACCTGCCGTCCCACACACTATCAGTATGGGCAAGTAAGAAGGTCGTTCAATAAGTAATGCCCCACATTTTTGAAGAATAAGCCATTAATATGCACCGACAAACGTCCTTGTTGGTGATTCACATTTCATGTTTGTTCTGTGCGCCAGTCTACAAACGACTCACGTTACATGCAGCGTGCTGTCATGGAATTCCTGTGTGCAGAGAAAGAAACCGTGGTGAACATCCATAAGCGTTCGTGTGCAGTGTATAGCGATGCAGCAGTTGATAGGAATACAGTTCGGCAATGGGTAAAGAAAGCTACAGCGTCAGGAAATGCACAAAAACAGCTTCATGGTCAGCCACATTCTGGACATCCTGTCACAGCCACTGGATATCATTGCCTTATTCACCCGACAGTCCAGACCTGACACCCTCGGACTTCCATCTCTTTGGCCACTTCAAAATTCTCTACAGGGAACACACTTAGGAAATAACGAGAGAGTCAGTCATGCAGTGAAAACATGGCTTCGCCGCATGGAATAGATGCTCTTCGACAACGTTGGTGTACGGCCACAGAACGTAACGGAGACTACGTAGAAAAGTAGGACATGGACAAGACATATTGATGTATATTGTCACCAAACTCTGACTCTAAAAAATAAATATGGCTGAGAAAAAAACATGTGGGGCATTACTTATTGAACGACCATCATATGATCCGTCAGGAAGTCGCAGTGCCATCGGTCTACCAGTCGGGCTGTGGATGTGTGGCTTTAGAGAGACGAGTTTGAAATTTCGATTTGGGCGTCACGAGTACAGCTGAACGTCTGGCCTACGCAAACGGCAACTGTTGCGTTGTCTGTGCATTTTATGTCAGTGTTGAGCAGCAAATGTGTAAATTATTATGATAGCTGTAGCTACTTTCCACTTTCATGTGTCATGTTGTTGAGATAACAATTTAGGTAGGTCCAGGATGAAACTTCCTGTGTGCCGGACCGAGACTCGAACTCGGGACCTATGCCTTTGAGGGGAGGGGGGGGGGGGTGAAGTGCTCTACCACCTGAGGTACCGAAGCACGGCTCACGATCCGTCCTCAAAGCTTGAATTCTGCCCGTACGTCGTCTCCTACCTTCCAAACTTCACAGACGTTCTTCTGCGAACCTTGCAGCAGTAGAACTCCTGGAAGAAAGGATGTTGCGGAGACAAGGCTTAGCCAGAGCCTGGGGGATGTTCTCAGAATGAGATTTTCACTCTGCATCGAAATGTGCGCTGCTATGAGACTTCCTGGCAGATCAAAGCTGTGTGCGTGACCGAGACTCGAACTCGCGAAAAGGAAAGGTCCCGAGTTCGAGTCTCGGTCCGGCACACAGTTTTAATCTGCTAGGAACTTTCATATCATCCCACACTCCGCTGCAGGGTGAAAATCTTATTCTGGATCCAAGGTGGTTACGGGATCAACAACGTGGGCTTAATCGTAATTCAGAGAATTTTCTAATTGTGACAGATTTATAAACTATGTGTAACTAAAATTCACGAGTGGATACACTGTCGTTCGCGTACGTTTTCGGACATACACAGCCACGACAACGCAATACAGTTCTGCTGACACTCACAAAAATGATTGATGGCAACGTTAGGATGAACTAATGTTAATTACAAGAAACTGTGCCGGCTTTAAAAACTAGGCCTAATTATCTCAACAGTGGTTTTTAACTGTTTGTGATGATAGTAAGTGGAAAGTGACCGAACAGCAGTATAATAGGTTTTAATATACTGCGAACAGACCACTGTGGTTGAAGTACTGGTGGCAATTTACGTCTTTCGTGTCAACAAACCAGAGTATGAACTGCGCAGCCTTTGTTAAAATTTTCGGTGGTAGAATGTTCGTGCATCTTTGCCAGGTATAAGTGGTCCTCAACATGTGCATTCTCCCTCACCCTACAGCTGTTTAAGTATCTTATTGAAATTTTAATTAGTAGTTGCAGCATCAAGAGAATAAGAAACAAGGGGACGTGCGATCTAGGCCTACCGTCATTAAATATACTGATCCCCGTGCTTGTAGGGCATAACATCAGATGTGTCTGAGTGGTCACCCATTTAAGGAAACCGGATTACTCTATCCCTAATGTTTCAAGCCCGTCTCCATTTACAATGTTCTAGTGTCCGTGATAATAACGTTATCGTGCGCAAAGATTAGGCCAAAGATTTCCATTACTCATGATCGAGGCTTTCGGACCCAATGTTGAGAATGTTATTTGATCGATGTCTCTCTCTCTCTCTCTCTCTCTCTCTCTCTCTCTCTCTCTAGTCGTTTAGTGGATTGTGACTTTCCGTGACCCCATGAACCAAAATACGCAAATTTCCTCTGTGCTGCACAATCTCCCGCAGACTTTCCAGGTTGGAATCCATTACTGCCATGATGCCACCGACTCATCTCATCCTTTGTCACCCTCTTCTTCTTGTGACTTCGAGCCTCCCCAGTATTAATGTCTTTTCGAGTCAATCATATCTTCACGTGATGAGCCCAATGTAGGTCAGTTTTTGTTTCAGTATAAAACGAAGGAATAATACGCTTTAGCTCCCATCTACATAGTGTAACACCCCACCCGTCACTTATCTGGTTTTGGCGTGTGTTTTCCCTAGCTAATGGATTAACAGATCAACAGAGAATGCAAAACTGCCGAAATATCGGATAACGCAAAGAAAGTAATGAGACCCTGTGACTCCTGATTGAACTGTGGTGGCAGTGTTGACATTAACTGATTCAGAATGATCCCTTTTAATTAAAAAGGGGTGCACATTGATGTTATATTCAGCTATTGAACACCAAATACAAATGTTGAACATAAAATTAAGTCAGTGACTTGGGATTTCAACTACTTGATTGAAAACAGATGCAGTCGATTAGCACAAATTTATTTTAACTCACGACCTTCAATCATCACATTACATGACTCTCCTAACAGGCAGTGGTAATAAATTGCGTTTACGTGGAGTAAAGCGCTATAAATCAAAATTAATTCCTATTGACTGACACAGGCGTAATGCGAAGTGCGAGAAGAATTCTACAATACACGGCCCATGAAAGCCTCGTGGAAACTTTGCTGACGTGATCCAACCAATTAATCAGTGGCCTAACTCAAGCTAGAGCGGGCGCAACATCACCGAATTCAGCCTTGCAGGGCGGCGTCGTTGTGCGGACGTCGGCCAGCCTTGTAGTGATGCAAGGCTGCGCTCGTCTATTCACTCCTTGCTATCTTGCTCAGTACATAGCTCAACGAAAACTTTCTATCTCCAAGCTCAATTGTTCCGTTTGCTAAGTCATAAACTGCAGTGATGCTCAGTCTCTCTCAGGAAAGCTGAGTAAAGAACGCCACGTCCGCACTCTACACAAGCTGGGAACGGAAAACCTATACGGAGACTTCAGCCAGTCCACTCTTCGCCTCTGTTTCCCCTCCAGCAAAATCACTTACGCCAATTGCAGTGCAAGTCGCGTTAATTATGCGTCGCTTCCCAGAGCCGACCAATACCTGCTCTGGGAAGTGAACAAATTCCCACAAAATTTCCCTTCCTCTCAACTTAAGCTATTTAGCTCCTCCCAGGCCACCCATCATCAAGGTTAGCATCTGCATAAAACACCAGGAGAGTACTCCAAATACCTTGGTCCTGCTTTCCCATCAGAGGTCGCTCTTCACCTGATTTACTTCAGACTCTGCGGACCGTGAATTCAGTGTGAAGTTGATATAGTCACGAACACGCATATTTCGGCATCTGTTGACCGCTCCACTGTAGCTTTGTGCGGCTTTCTCGCATGTTTCACTGCAAACAGGACGACAGACATTTATCAACAGGCGTACAAGTTCTCTGTCTGCTTCCCGGTACACCAGCGTGGGGTCAACCACCCCCTCACTGTCACTCATCTGAAGGCAGCTGGAGGCCGCGCCCCGTTACCGCTTTCTCAGAGCTTGAGCCGCCCTAAGCTGCCTACTGTCGCTTTACTTCGCCGCTCCCCAGCCGCGCGCCGCTACCCGGCCGCGGTCACCTCGAATACTTCCCTGGGATACTTCCCTGGGATAAACTAGCCTCCTGTAAATCGACGCGTTTCAACAAAGTTTTCATGTCGCGTGAATTACTTTAAAACCATCACCCAACATTAATTATTCCAATAAGTCCATACTATACCCTCTACAAGATGCATTGTGCCTTGTCAGTCATTTTTGTTCAGCCCTACTGTTCGCTCAATGTGAATTCGGTGATCTTTAATGACTTCATGTAAGGGGCATAGTTCTTGCCATCTTATAACAGACGTTATTAGACACAGCTCGGAATGTCTCATGGATGGGGGAATGAAAGTGGTTGTGCCTATTCAAAGGCACTATTATTTGCCTGGAGCGATTTAGGAAAATCACGAAAAACCTTGAAACACCAAAAATGCAGATAAAATACCTTCTACACCATCCAAAATTTTGGCCATTTAGTATGCGTTGATAACTTGCACTGTGCTTTTGATTCTGGTGCTGCGGGCTATATTATATTTAATACATAATCGATGAACTAGTGTGTTTAATTTTGACTGTATATAATTGACTGTAGTTGCAATGAAAATGATGTACATTGCTGGGTAACAGCCAAGGGAATTTTTTTGGAATGTATCGATAGAAACGACAAAATGGTAGTAGCTGTGCCCTTCTTTATCTTTGCGTATGGAGAGTCTCAGTCGCGTTGACGGCACAGAGGGCAGAGTGGCTTGAGTTATGAAAGAGTGCGGAAGTATTTGTTAGGCGCTCCCGCCTCCGCGGTGTGCAGCTATTCTCGAGCCAACGTAGACGCGTCTGATTTGTTAGACCGCGATTATTGAGAGCATGGTATGTGTGGACAGGTGGAGGAAGCTGCTATTCCATCTACTGCCTGTCGCATAATCATCCGTCGCTCTGGAGACAACTCCATGTTCTTCTCATCGAACAGCAGCAGCAACAGCAACAACAACGGCAGATCAACATTGTCGTCGGCTACATTCTTGGTCGTCCGCACAGCTACAACATCGTGTGATTGTTAAGCGACAAATATAGTAATGTACAGGCTTTTCCCAGCAACATCTCTTTCACAAAATATGAATAACTTGAATATTAATTTGCAATAGTTAAAACTTGTAGCGCACGTGTGTTGTCACTTCCCTCAGACATTATTTCCAAGTAGGGTCCCTTTCCTTTCCATACAATCACCGAGTGTCTTAAGAATATGAAAATTTATTAAATATTTACCGGCAGTTTTGTATATTTGGTTCTGCCCAGTTTCAGACTAAATTTTTGCATGACAGAGGTTACTTAAAGTGAAGTACAATTTCACTGGCAAAACTAATAACTAAAGAAATAGCACAAATTAAAAGTGCGCTGATTCATTTATTCTGTACTTAGCTAAACGAGTGACTTCTGCTGGATTGGTACGTATTTTATTGTTCTTGCCCATTTGCTTAAAGTAAATTGAGCTCATTCTTTCAATAATCGAAAATAAATTGCTTGCCTTTTCTAAATTTTGCATTACGTTACACTGAGTTTACTGAAAGTTATTTTTTTTTCATAACAAAGTTTAAGCTAAGCTAATCATTTATTTAATCAGCAATATCATTTAACGTTAGTTTGAAAAGTTAGTATTTCAGAATGAGCAACTGCAAAGCCAGTGATTCCTGATTCGTTATTTTCTCGTGAACTGTTGTGCTGTGAATAAGTGTGACAAACTTCTATTTTCTGTTTCCACGCCAGTGATTATTTGTTTAACCGTCGTTCCCATTATCTTTCTCACATCCTCTGGAGATTCATTGCCCTAGCGAGCTGTCGACCGTTTAATTATCCATTTTTCTTAGATAATCAGTGATTTTTCCCCTGTGCGGTTCGTGAGCGATTGCACTATATTCCACCCATTTCAAAATTATCATCAGTAAATTACCTTAAACAGAGAACCGACTCGTGGAGATAACATCTTGGACCTACTGATAACAAACAGACTCGAACTTTTTGATTCTGTAAGCGCAGAACAGGGAACAAGTGATCATAAGGCCGTTGCAGCATCCCTGAATAGGGAAGTAAATAGGAATACAAAAAAAGGGAGGAAGGTTTATCTGTTTAGCAAGAGTAATAGGAGGCCGATTTCAGACCACCTAACAGATCAAAACGAAAATTTCTGTTCCGACACTGACAATGTTGAGTGTTGATGGAAAAAGTTCAAGGCAATCGTAGAATGCATTTTAGACATGTAGGTGCCGAGTAAAACTGAGAGGGAGGGAAAAACCCACTGTGGTTCAACAAGAAAGTTAGGAAACTACTGCGAGAGCAAAGAGAGCCTCACTGCAAATTTAAACGCAGCCAAAACCTCTCAGACAAACAGAAGCTAAACGATGTCAAAGTTAGCGTAAGGAGGGCTATGCGTGAAGCGTTCAGTGAATTCGAAAGTAAAATTCTATGTATCGACTTGACAGAAAATCCTAGGGAGTTCCGGTCTTAACTTAAATCAGTAAGTGGATCGAACAGACACTCTGGGATGATGATGGCATTGAAAGAGGGGATGACACGCGTAAAGCTGAAATACTAAACTCATTTTTCCAAAGCTGTTTCACAGAGGAAGACCGCACTGCAGTTCCTTCTCTAAATTCTCGCACGAACGAAAAAATAGCTGACATCGAAATAAGTGTCCAAGGAATAGAAAAGCAACCGAAACCACTCAACAGAGGAAAGTCCACTGGACCTGACTGGATACCAATTCGATTCTACACAGAGTACGCGAAAGAACTTGCCCCCCTTCTAACAGCCGTGTGCCGCAAGTCTCTAGAGGAACGGAAGGTTCCAAATGATTGGAAAAGAGCACAGGTAGTTCCAGTTTTCAAGAAGGGTCGTCAAGGAGATGCGCAAAACTATAGGCCTATATCTCTGACCGATGTGTTGTAGAATTTTATAACATGTTTTTTGCTCGCGTATCATGTCATTTCTGGAAACCCAGAATCTATTCTGTAGGAATCAACATGGATTCCGGAAACAGCGATCGTGTGAGACCCAACTCGCTTTATTTGTTCATGAGACCCGGAAAATATTAGATACAGGCTCTCAGGTAGATGCCATTTTCCTTGACTTCCGGAAGGCGTTCGATATAGTTCCGCACTGTTGCCTGATAAGCCGGCCGGAGTGGCCGAGCGGTTAAAGGCGCTCCAGTCTGGAACCGCACGACCGCTACGGTCGCAGGTTCGAATCCTGCCTCGGGCATGGATGTGTGTGATGTCCTTAGGTTAGTTAGGTTTAAGTAGTGCTAAGTTCTAGGGGACTTATGACTACAGCAGTTGAATCCCATAGTGCTCAGAGCCATTTGAACCATTTTGCCTGATAAACAAAGTAAGAGCCTACGGAATATCAGACCAGCTGTGTGGCTGGATTGAAGAGTTTTTAGCAAACAGAACACAGCACGTTGTTCTCAATGGAGAGACGTCTACAGACGTTAAAGTAACCTCTGGCATGCCACAGGGGAGTGTTATGGGACCATTGCTTTTCACAATATATATAAATGACCTAGAAGATAGTGTCGGAAGTTCCGTGCGGCTTTTCGCGGATGATGCTGTAGTATAAAGAGAATTTGCAGCATTAGAAAATTGCAGCAAAATGCAGGAAGATCTGCAGCGGATAGGCACATGGTCCAGGAGTGGCAACTGACCCTTAATATAGACAAATGTAATGTATTGCGAATACATAGAAAGAAGGATCCTTTACTGTATGATTATATGATAGCGGTACAAACACTGATAGCAGTTACTTCTGTAAAATATCTGCGAGTATGCGTACGGAACGATTTGAAGTGGAATGATCATATAAAACTAATTGTTGGTAAGGCGGGTGCCAGGTTGAGATTCATTGGGAGAGTCCTTAGAAAATGTAGTCCATCAACAAAGGAGGTGGCTTACAAGACACTCGTTCTACCTATACTTGAGTATTGCTCATCAGTGTTGGATCCGTACCAGGTTGGGTTGACAGAGGAGATGGAGAAGATCCAAAGAAGAGCGGCGCGTTTCGTCACAGGGTTATTTGGTAAGCGTGATAGCGTTACGGAGATGTTTAGCAAACTCACGTGGCAGACTCTGCAGGAGAGGCGCTCTGCATCGCGGTGTAACTTGCTGTACAAGTTTCGAGAGGGAACGTTTCTGGATGAGGTATCGAATATATTGCTTCCCCCTACTTATACCTCCCGAGCAGATCACGAATGTAAAATTAGAGAAATTCGAACGAGCACGGAGGCTTTCCGGCACTCGTTCTTCCCGCGAACCATACGCTACTGGAACAGGAAAGGGAGGTAATGACAGTGGCACGTGGGGTGCCCTCCACCACACACCGTTGGGTGGCTTGCGGAGTATAAATGAAGATGTAGATGTACATTTACTTAGCTTAAATTTAGAATAGGCCGCGTGGGGTAGTCCTTCCTCTGGCATGGGTATGTGTATGTGTGTTGTCTATAGAGTAAATTAGTTCAAGTTAGATTAAATAGTGTGTAAGCATAGGGACCAATGACCTCAGCAGTTTGATCACATAGCAACTTACCACAAATTTCCAAATTTTAGAGTCTTTCTTGAGAAGAGTCTGTTGTACACTTTCCTCCAACTAACCGGCGTTATTTTCCTTCGGTAACGATAGCCTTACCAACTGTAAAATTTCATTAGGTACGTGCGACCACGGTCACTTACATTACAGTCCCATTGGCCGATTACTAAGGGGGAGCTTTCAACCTGAATCATGGTGGCCAGACCCGGATTTGAACCGTCGTCCTCCCAAATGCCAGTCCAGTGTGCTGACCACTGCGGCGCCCTGCTCGGTTTGTTTTAGTATCATCAGTATTTAGGAATAATCAGGCTGTATTTGTTACAACGCTAATTTGTTCTCTTTGTAGTCCATGCAACTTTAATGATTGTCCTCCAACACCAGGGTTAAAAAGAGGCTATTCTATGCCGTTCAACTCTTCTTATGGTCAAGTTGCCATATCCGTACATCATATATGGAAAGATAATAGCCATTGCTACACGGATCTTTGTTATTAATGTTATGTCTTTAGTCCTTAAAACTTTGTCAGTGAGGGAGTTTGCCTTTCTACCAAGCGTCTGTTGATTTCGTAGCTACGTCCAGCATTACATTACATTAGTACTTGTTCCATAGATCATGATTACGACACTTTGTAATGACGTGGAACGTGTCAGGTTAATAAAAGGTGTCTATACAAGATATTACATTACACAAAATATTACATGGCACTTTATATATATATATATTTATATATTTATTTAGAGAGGGGTGGGGGGGGGTTGAGGAAACTACTAACTTACTATATCCAAAAATTCATCTAATGATTAAAAGGAGTTGCCATTAAGAAATTCTTTTAATTTCCTTTTAAATGCTATATGCCTATCTGTAGATTAAAACAGAAGAAACTGCAAAAAGGTGGGAATTTGAGGAGATGGGACCTGGATGAACTGAATAAGCCAGAGGTTGTACAGAGTTTCAGGGAGAGCATAAGGGATCAATTGATAGGAATGGGATAAAGAAATACAGTAGAAGAAGAGTGGGTAGCTCTGAGGGATGAAGTAGTGAAGGCAGCAGACGATCAAGTTGGTAAAAAGACGAGGGCTAGTAGAAATCCTTGGGTAACAGAAGAAATATTGAATTTAATTGAGGAAAGGAGAAAATATAAAAGTGCAGTAAATGAAACAGTCAAAAAGGAATACAAACGTCTCAAAAATGAGATCGATAAGAAGTGCAAAATGGCTAAGCACGGATGGCTAGAGGACAAATGTAAGGATTTAGAGGCTTATCTCACTAGGGGTAAGATAGATACTGCCTACAGGAAAATTAAAGAGACCTTTGGAGAAAAGAGAGCCACTTGTATTAATATCAAGAGTTCAGATGGAAACCCAGTTCTAAGCAAAGAAGGGAAAGCAGAAAGGTGGAAGGAGTATATAGAGGGTCTATACAAGGGCGAAGTACTTGAGGACAATATTATGGGAATGGAACAGGATGTAGAAGAAGATGAAATGGGAGATACGATACTGCGTGAAGAGTTTGACAGAGCACTGAAAAACCTGAGTCGAAGCAAGGCCCTGGGAGTAGACTACATTCTATTGGAACTACTGACGGCCTTGGGAGAGCCAGTCCTGACAAAACTCTACCATCTGGTGAGCAAGATGTATGAGACAGGCGAAATACCCTCAGACTTCAAGAAGAATATAATAATTCCGATTCCAAAAAAAACAGGTGTTGACAGATGTGAAAATTACCGAGCTATCAGTTTGATAAGTCACAGCTGCAAAATACTACCGCGAATTCTTTACAGACGAATGGAAAAACTGGTAGAAGCCGACCTTGTTGAAGATCAGTTTGGATTCCGTAGAAATGTTGGAAGACGTGAGGCAATACTGACCCTACGACTTATCTTAGAAAATAGATTAAGGAAAGGCAAACCTACATTTCTAGCATTTGTAGACTTAGAGAAAGCTTTTGACAATGTTGACTGGAATACTCTCTTTCAAATTCTGAAGGTGGAAGGGGTAAAATATAGGGAGCGAAAGGCTATTTACAATTTGTACAGAAACCAGATGGCAGTTATAAGAGTCGAGGGGCATGAAAGGGAAGCAGCGGTTTGGAAGAGAGTGAGACAGGGCTGTAGCCTGTCCCCGATGTTATTCAATCTGTATATTGAGCAAGCAGTAAAGGAAACAAAAGAAATATTCGGAGTGGGTATTAAAGTCCATAGAGAAGAAATAAAAACTTTGAGGTTGGCCGATGACATTGTAATTCTGTCAGAGACAACAAAGGACTTGGAAGAGTAGTTGAACGGACTGGACAGTGTCTTGAAAGGAGGATATAAGATGAACATCAACAAAAGCAAAACGAGGATAATGGAATGTAGTCGAATTAAGTCGGGTGATGCTGTGGGAGTTAGATTAGGAAATGAGACGCTTAAAGTAGTAAAGGAGTTTTGCTATTTGGGGAGCAAAATAACTGATGATGGTCGAAGTAGAGAGGATATAAAATGTAGACTGGCAATGGCAAGGAAAGCGTTACCGAAGAAGAGAAATTTGTTAACGTCGAGTGTAGATTTAAGTGTCAGGAAGTCGTTTCTGAAAGTATTTGTATGGAATGTAGCCATGTATGGAAGGGAAACATGGACGATAAATAGTTCAGACAAAAAAAGAATAGAAGCTTTCGAAATGTGGTGCTACAGAAGAATGCTGAAGATTAGATGGGTAGATCACATAACTAATGAGGAGGTATTGAATAGGATTTGGAAGAAGAGGAGTTTGTGGCAGAACTTGACAAGAAGAAGGGACCGGTTGGTAGGACATTTCTGAGGCATCAAGGGATCACAAATTTAGTATTGGAGGGCAGCGTGGAAGGTAAAAATTGTAGAGGGAGACCAAGAGATGAATACACTAAGCAGATTCAGAAGGATGTAGGTTGTAGTAAGGACTGGGAGATGAAGAGGCCTGCACAGAATAGAGTAGCATGGAGAGCTGCATCAAACCAGTCTCAGGACTGAGGACAACAACAACAACATGTCTATCTGTCAGACTTTTGATGTTATTAGGTAAGTGACTAAAGACTTTTGTGGCAGCATAATTTACCCCCTTCTGAGACGGAGTTAGATTTAACCTTGAATGGTGAAGATCATCCTTTCTCCTAGTGTTATAGCCATGTACACTACTATTACTTTTGAATTCGTTCGGATTGTTAATTACAAATTTCATAAGTATATATATATATATATTATTAATATTATTATTATTGGTGTTTTGCCCTTAAAGAGCGCATTTGGACTAAACTGCATGGTCAGTTCCTTTTGCTGCCTTCCTTGCTGCCCAAACTTCCCTCTTTCGCTCGCTGTGTTTCTGTTTCCGGTCCTCCGTCCATGCTTTTTGTCGGCATTGTGTCTTCGGCTTCATCTTGATTGCCTTTTTGGTTGCCCATATTTCTTTCATCTTCTGGCTGTGATCTTGCTTGCGTTCTTCGGTCCATTTTATGCCTGTTCGTTTGTCACATTGTATCTCATGTAGTTTACTTTTCTTAATGATGTTTCTGAATTTTATTCTGTCGTTTATTGTGTCTGCTGTTATGTTGAGTTGGTTCAGGTCGTTTTCTACCTCTGCCACCCGTTTGTTGTTTCTAGTGGTCTGTTTGGTCAGCCTGTGTGATGGCATTCTGTATAGGTGTCCATAGAATTGTAGTCTGCGTTTTCTAATCTTTTCTGTGATTGTCTCCGTATGTTTGTACAGTTCCTCTGTAGGTTTCTTGATCCATATTCCATTGTTGTTGGTTGCGCCAAATATTTTCCTAAGTATTTTCCGTTCTACATTTTCTAATTGTCTGATACGTGTATGCCCTAGGATTAGTGTGGTCTCTGATGCATATAGTGCTTCGGGGAGCACCACCATGTCGTAATGGCGTAATTTGGCTTTTTGTGAGATAGACGTCTTGCTGTAATGATTCCACACTACTTTGTATGCCTTGTCCAGTTTACTCTTTCTTCCTTCGTTTGAGTCTCTGTTATGTCCACTCATTTGTAGTGTTTCACCGAGGTATTTGAAGTTTGCCGTTTTGTAAATCGTGCCATACTTCGTGTTCAGAGATGAGAGTTTCTTTGTGCTCATAAACTGTGTCTTTTCGTAAGAGATCTGTAGTCCAATTTTGGAAGCGATTTCGTGCAGTTTTTCAATAGCGTCTTTTGTTTCCTTTATACCTTTCGTGACAATCGCCAAATCGTCTGCAAAAGCCAGGCATTTAATCTGTAGGTTTCCTAAGGTTATCCCCTGTTGTGATGTTTCCCATTCTTTTATGTCCTTATCTAACACCAGATTGAAAAGGAGAGGTGAGAGGCCATCGCCTTGTCGGACACCTGTGCGAATTTCAAAGGGCTCTGATAGTTCCTCGCAGAACATTACTTTGGAGGTCGTGTTGGTTAAAGTTTGCTCTATGATAGCCCGTGTTCTGTTATCCACTTTGTATTCTGCTAGAATTTTGAAGAGAGTTTTCCGGTCGATAGAGTCGTACGCCTTTTTGAAGTCAACAAAGGTAATGATCAGGTTCTGTTTGTGTTGTAAAATCATTTTCAGGTTCCAAATTTGTTCCGCACAAGACCGCCCTTTACGGAATCCTGATAGGTATTCCCCAATCAAGTGGTCGGTCTGGCATTCTAGTCTGTTCAGTAAAGCTTTAGAGTGGATCTTGTATGTGACCGGCAGTAGAGATATTCCTCTGTAGTTGTTCGGGTCAGTCTTGTCACTTTTTTGTGTAGTGGGTGTATCAGGGCAGTTTTCCAGTCGTCAGAAATTTTCATGGTCTTCCAGATGTCTTCCAAGATCCTGTGGATGTCTTTGGTGAGTTCTGGGTCTTGCAACTTCCAGATTTCCGCGATGATGCCATCTTCTCCTGGTGCTCTACGATTCTTGAGTGACTTGATTATTTCTATAACTTCTTCTAGAGTTGGAGGTTCACTATCTGGATTGTATGTGCTCGTTTCTGTCATCATTTCTTCCATAGGGGGGTCCGTGTTGAGCAGTGTTTCAAAGTACTTTGCCAGAATATCACAATTGTTTTTGGTATTGGTTTCTAGGGTTCCATCCGGTCTTCTGAAGCACAAGTTGGGTGGTTGATATCCAGTCATTTTCTCTGAACGTTCTGTAGAAGTTTCTTGTATTGTTCTTCATGAAGTCCGATTCGATCCCTGTCAGTCGCCGTTTGTCATACTGTCGTTTTTCACTGTGAATGATTTTGCTTGATTGCTTCTGTGTTTTCAAGAAGTTCATCCAATTCTCTTGGGATTTATGGCTAATAAGTTTTTTCCATGCACTGATTCGTTGGTCAATAGCTTGGTCACATGTGTGGTTCCACCAACGGTGTTTCCGTGTGCGTGGTGCTTTTGCTAGTTTCATGGCCTCTCGGATTCTTCGTGAAAGTTGTGTCCAGTCTGTCGTTTTCTCCATTTTAATTTGGTGTAATATTTGTGTCTGGTTTAAAGTAACGTATTCTGGATCTGGTCTAACAATTTTGTTGTTCTGGAGCTTTTTCTTGGGCAAAAGACGAATCCTGATCTGTAGTATAGTAGGTGGTGGTCTGAGTCGAAGTAGCCTTTACGGGTGTGTATATATATATATATATATTATATATATAGTGAAGCTACAGTGAAGATCTCTAGCTCTTTAAATAAGTGTCTGCAGGATGATCTTGGATGAGCTCCAGCAATTATTCTGATTACACGCATTTGTGCAATGAACACTCTTTTACTCAATGATGAGTTACCCCAGAATATGATGCCATACCAAAGCAGATAATGTAAATAGGCGTGATAAGCTAATTTACTAAGATGTATATCGCCAAAATTTGCAGTGACCCTAATAGCATAAGTAGCTGAACTCAAACGTTTCAGCAGATCCTCAGTGTGATTTTTCCAGTTCAATCCCTCATCAATGCATACATCTAGAAATTTTGATTATTCTACGTTAGCTGTCCATTTATGATCGAAGTCAATATTTATTAATGGTGTCATTCCATTTACTGTGTGGAACTGTATATATTGTGTTTTGTCAAAGTTTAATGAGACCCCATTTGCAGAGAACCACTTAATGATTTTCTGAAAAACATCGTTTACAATTTCAACAGTTAATTCTTGTCTGTTGGGTTTGATAGCTATACTTGTATCATCGGCAAAAAGTACCAGCTTTGCATCTTCGTGAATATAGAATGGCAAGTCACTAATATATATTAAGAACAGCAGAGGACCCAATACCAAACCTTGCGGCACCCCAATCTTTATTGTTCCCCAGTTCCAGAAATCACCAGTTTTCTGTATATTTTGAGAACTACTTATTTCAACTTTCTGCACTCTTCCGGTTAGGTATGATTTAAACCATTTGAGCGTCCCATTCATACCACAGTACTTGAGCTAATCTAGAAGTATTCCATGATTTACACGATCAAAAGCCATTGATAAATCACAAAAAATCCCAATGGGTGACTTCGGGGTACTCAGAGCATTTAATATTTCATTACTGAAAGTATATATAGAATTTTCCGTTGAAAAACCCTTCTGGAAACCAAACTTACATTTTGTTAAAGCTTTATTTTTACAAAGGTGTGAAGCTACTCTACAATACATTACTTTTTCAAGAATTTTGGATAAGGTAGTCAGAAGAGAGATTGGGCGGTAGTTGTTGAGATCAGACGTATCCCTTTTTTATGCAGTGGTTTAACAATGGCATACTTCGGTCTACCTTGGAAAATACCCTGCTTCAGAGAGCTATTACGTATGTGACTAGGAATGCCACTTATTTCTTGGGAAGAAGCTTTTATTATCCTACTGGAAATGTCATCAATTTCATGTGAGCTTTTATTCTTGAGAGAGTTTATTATCTTCGTAATTTCAGAAGGAGATGTGGGTGGAATTTGAATTGTATCAAATGGCGTTGGTAAGGCCTCTTCCATTAACTGCCTTGCTTCTTCTAATAAACATTTAGATCCTATTTTCTCTAAAACATTTAAAAAATGATTATTCAAAATGTTTTTGACTTTCTCAAGTTTCTATTCGCTTTGATGGTGATTCCATCATTCTGTACCATCACATCCGGATGTCTGGTATCCAAGGTAACTCAACATAGAAACTACGTCCATTGTTTCTCCTCCTGTAGGCGCAGAATCATGATTTTCGTTTGTTCTTTTTTCAAATTCGGCATTCGAACATCCTTTGCACTTTCTATCAGTGAGATGGTATACCTAAAGTTACTAATACTTATCTTAGATATTTTAATTCCGGTTTCTTCCTCATCCATCCCTACATTCCTCGTAATTTGCTTTGCATACAAAGTTAATAAATAAGGTGACAATACGCAGACTATCGTACTTCATTCTGAATCTTGCCGCATTTAGTTGCTCCGTATATTAATTTCACCGTGAGTTCTTGGTCAGAGCATAAATTCCGTACGAGATAAACGAAGTGATCTGCTACCCTCATGTTTTTGAGTGATATGACAAAGAGAAACATTGTGTTCGTAAACGATACAAACGCTGGTACGCTACGAGTGTTTCTCAAGCCAGGAGAAAGTTGTGCTCGACTCCGGGTGTGGGTGTAATG
Source organism: Schistocerca piceifrons (assembly GCF_021461385.2). Taxonomy (NCBI): domain Eukaryota; kingdom Metazoa; phylum Arthropoda; class Insecta; order Orthoptera; family Acrididae; genus Schistocerca; species Schistocerca piceifrons. The sequence goes on along the minus strand of NC_060143.1, from coordinate 258,415,673 downwards.
CTGAAAGGGCGTGGTTTTCCGCTCACCTGGCAGCCAGGAAGCTTTTAGTGGCGATCCGGCAGGTGTGGGCGGGGATGGGCGCAGCACGGCTCTTTCCGCGTCCGCCGACGAGAGCGAGATAATCGCCGAGCGGAGTGTTCCTCCGAGGAAATGCGGCCTTCCTCCCGTTGGTGGGCGGCAAAAGCAACTGTGTGTGAGAGTTATGGAAACCTGGGTTTCTGTAAGACTTCTGACAGATTCCGCGGTGTGAGCCTTTTCCATTGCTGCTGCTGTTAACATTCGAACGCCCAGAGGGGTCAAAATGACTCTTTTCGAAGCCAGCAGCTGTGGCCGAGCGGTTCTAGGCACTTCAGTCCGGAACCGCGCTATGGTCGCAGGTTCGAATCCTGCCTCGGGCATGGATGTGTGTGATGTACTTAGGTTACTTAGGTTGAAGTAGTTCTAAGTTCTAGGGGACTGATGACCTCAGATGTTAAGTCCCATAGTGCTTAGAGCCATTTGAACCCTTTTTTTACTATTTTCGATTTTTAAGTGCTAGGTATGTTTTGAAGAATGATTCAAGCGACATTTACTTTCGTGTCATTCATTTATTTGGCATGTACTTACATTATATTTAAAAACAGTGCATTTCGCCTAATTGATTATCACTTTTCTCCAGTTTTACCTTTAACAGCCAGAGGAGTCATATTGACCTCTTTAGAAAAAAGCTACAATTTTGTTTATAGTTATGCCATACATTATCTCATGCATTCTAAAGCCTCGGCTACTTTAATCTGTAGTGCAGTAATTTACTTTCGTTCATAATATTGCCAAATGAAATGACAACATTGGACTCGGTTCATCATTGTTCGTAATTCGCTTGAAAGAATCAGTCTTTCACAGGTGATTGTGAGCTGAAGATTGAAATGAATCGGAAAGGGTACTTACAAGATGAAGAGATCCCGCAGAGTTACAAAGAGTGTGATTCACAGAGTGGCGAACTTTTTTCTGACGATTCAGAGGAAGGGTTTTCACTGCAGACATTGAAAGAAAACAAAGCATCTAATACTAATGATTCTGATTCTTCAGATACAGATAATGAAACTTTGCAGTCTAGTAAGTATATCATTATTATTATGCTAATTTATAATCATGATATTCTTATGTACATATAATGTTAGTGTACTTAACTTAGATTTTATGGTGACTTTCTTACATTTGTTCTATTATTGGTGCTCTACAGATCGAGAAGAATCATGTAACAGAAGAGGAGATGATCCTGTTCCTCGGAATGTAGAACAAGTGGCTGCTTCTTCATCGTCTAATGAAAGACATAAAGAAGTTACTCCTAATGGGACAGTCTGACTAGAAGCAGTGCCTAATTCTCAAGGTGTGCTTCTTCCTAATTAATATTTTGAGAGAATCTCCCGGACCTACACCACATGCAAAAAGAAATGTAAGTGATGAACTTTTATCAAGTTGGCACTTGTTCATAGTCAATTATATAACCAAACGTATCTTGAAATGTACTATAACAGAGGGATCCGGAGTGATAGGAAATGACAGCTGATCAATGACCACGAAGAACTAGAAGCATTTATTGCTATTATTTATGCTCGTGGTGTGAGTAGTTGCCGAAGTACAGACCTTCACAGCTTATGGTCAGATTCCTGGGGCCGACCATTTTGTGTTCAAACCATGAGTAGAAATAGATTCTGAGAGATTATGAGATTCCTGAGGTTAGACGAGAAGTCTACACGCTCTGTACGATTACAAAATGATAATTTTGCATTGTTTCTGCTGTCTGGAACAAATTCATAGAAAATTTTACAGTGCGTTAAAAACATGGAGGTGACATAACAATAGAGGACAGCTCTTCCGAAATAAAACCAGGTGCCCATTCACACAATGCATGGCTTCGAAGCCTGACAAGTGTGAGCAAAAATATAGGTTAGCCGTATATGTTGAAAGCAAGTATATATTCAATTGTTTTCCATATCTTGGTAAGGATACTGCACAGTCCTAAGACGAAAGGGCTCCAGATTATGTAGTGATGCATGTTATGGAACCATTTCTCGGCAAAGTCAGAAATGTCACTACAGACAATTTCTTCATTTCACTCAAACTAGCCAAAAAATTGAAAGAAAAATCAACCTCCATAGTAGGAACAGTAAATAGAGCAAGAAGAGAAATACTCCACCCCTTGAAGAGTCCTCTGTATTCTACAAAAGTTCTAAAACATAATATTTGCTTGACGGTCTATCAGGAAAAGAAAGCAAGAAGTGTGCCAGTAATGTCTTCTCTTCATCCGCGTGTTACTATAAATACAAATGAGGAAAAAACTCCACAAACTGCATATTGTTACAACAAAAAGTTTGCGGTTGAGATACTAGACAAAATAGAGAGGTAGTATTGAGTCAAGGCTTCCTGAAGAAGATGGCCAATGCACTCCATCTACAATACCCTTTACCTAGCAAAAACACATGCATATGTGGTATTTAGTGTTTTTACTGGGAAGTAGATCAAAAGAAGACATTTTATTCAGCAGATTGCAGATGAACTACGCTTTGAGTATGTGAAGAGTAGCTTTCCTCGTATGACTACAGACAAGTATGAAAAGGCTGAAAATGAAGAATAAGACGAAATGCCATGCAAGCGCCGTAAATGTAAATTTCTCAAATTCTGCAAATGTAAAAAACTATTTCCAAGTGCAGTGTTTGTAAGAAGATGGTTTGTGGAAAATGTTCAGAGGAAACTGAATTCAAATGTATTAATTATGTAAAACAACTAAGTAGCTGAAATTTCTGTATACATAAAAAGTTAAATGTTTTATGAATTTAGAACAAAGAAAAGCTTGTCACTTGCATACGCTTGTTTAGCTGGTACCAGGTTCAGTGAAATTTGTTTATATGTCATTAAATAATATAATGTGTGTCTGTTCTGGTAGAAGCCGACCTTGGTGAAGATCAGTTTGGATTCCGTAGAAATGTTGGAAGACGTAAGGCAATACTGACCCTACGACTTATCTTAGAAAATAGATTAAGGAAAGGCAAACCTACATTTCTAGCATTTGTAGACTTAGAGAAAGCTTTTGACAATGTTGACCGGAATACTCTCTTTCAAGTTCTGAAGGTGGCAGGGGTAAAATACAGGGAGCGAAAGGCTATTTACAATTTGTACAGAAACCAGATGGCAGTTGTAAGAGTCGAGAGGCACGAAAGGGAAGCAGTGATTGGGAAGGGAGTGAGACAGGGTTGTAGCCTATCCCCGATGTTATTGAATCTGTGTACTGAGCAAGCAGTAATGGAATGAAAAGACTAATTCGGAGTAGGAATTAAAATCCATGAAGAAGAAATAAACACTTTGATGTTTGCCGATGACATTGTAATTCACAAATAAAACGAGGATTATGGAATATCGTAGAATTAAATCCGGTGATGCTGAAGGAATTAGATTAGGAAATGAGATACTTAAAGTAGTAGACGAGTTTTGCTATTTGGGGACCAAAATGACTGATGATGGTCGAAGTAGAGAGGATATAAAATGTAGACTGGCAATGGCAAGGAAAGCGTTTCTGAAGAAAATTTGTTAACATCGAGTGTAGATGTAAGTGTCAGGAAGTGTTTTCTGAAATTATGTGTGTGGAGTGTAGCCTTGTATGGAATTGATACATGGACGATAAATAGTTTAGACAAGATGACTATAGAAGCTTTAGAAATGTGGTGCTACAGAAGAATGCTGAAGAATAGATGGGTAGAGCACGTAACTAATGAGGAGGTACTGAATAGAATTGGGGAAAAGAGAAATTCGTGGCACAACTTGACTAGACGAAGGGATCGGTTGGTAGGACATGTTCTGAGGCATCAAAGTATCACCACTTCAGTATTGGAGGGTAGCGTGGAGGGTAAAAATCGTAGAGCAAGATCAAGATATGAATACACTAAGCAGATTCTGAAGGATGTAGGTTGCACTAGGTACTGGGAGATGAAGAAGCTTGCACAGGATAGAGTAGCATCGAGAACTGCATCAGACCAGTCTCTGGAATGCAGACCACAACATCAGCAACAACAGGCAGAAAGGTATCATGGATGTCCAGCTTCATACTTACATTTTACGAAACTCACGTATTAATCACAAGTAAGGGACTCCCTTTTCATATTATCGTATTACAAACACCATTTTGTTTGTTCTAATGTACTCACTAACTGGATAATTTGTATACAGCATAGTCACAGATAATAACCGTGACCAATGCGGTAATCAAATATGTCTGGCCGTCGTCGCTTTGAATTGTGATTTACCTATTGCTGTTACTACCTAACGTGCTTACATGAAGTATGAAGTGCAATTAAAATCTCTAAATACATTTAGAGTTACTGTGGGTGTAGTGATATACCGTGTAAGAAGCGAACACTACCTTCTAATCCATACATTTCGGATTTATTTACTACATTGTATTTATCAGATACCGTCCTTTCTCGCGGATAATTGTTCGTTGCGTTTTCAACGGCAGCTAAATCAGTTAATACGTAGGTTGGAACTTAAACAGTGGCAAGACTGCTGTGGAGACACTATGCAATGGAATCTACTATTGTCGCTGATAGCACACGTTGTTGACATACGTAACTTACCTCCGAGCAAATGGACTCGCCCGTCCTACGTCACCGGCGGGCGCGCGATCGAGGGAAACACAGTCACTTGTGAGCGAGTGGTCTAACGTAACAGTGTCACTATGTTGTCGAAAGAGGAACAACGGAGTTGGATCAAGATTGAATGCCCCAGAGGTCGTACAGCACGACAGTGTCTTCAAGGTCTTCAAGAGGCGTGCGGGGAACCGGCATTGCCGTACAGGACAGTGGCAACCCACTCATCATTTTGCACGACAATGCGCGGGCGCATACAGCGCAAGCAGTGGCTGCTCTGTTCGGTCGATGGGACTGGGAAGTACTGTACCACCCATAATACTCCCAGGACGTAAGTCCTAGTGACTTTTTTGAGTCCAGAGATGAAGGAACCACTTCGTGGCATTCGGTTAAGTACTGTTCCAGAGATTCGACAGGCAATAGACCGCTCCATTCGCACAATCAACATAACAGGCTCTGTTAACGGCATACTACGCCTTCCACATCACTGTATTCCTTAAAGAAAATGAGAAACCAAAAGTACATAAATATTACTTTCAATGTCAAATATCTTTTAGAAATAGATACTGCAATCATCTCTAAAAACATTTTGTTCAGAATTAAGTGTATGGAAATGTATGTACAAGGATATATCGCAAATTCATAAACATTATTTCACGTCGTTCATTTCATTTTTAAAGATATTTTCTATTCATTCACACAACTACTCTTATCTCAGAGACTACACGTATTAGTAATACTGTGAGAACCATAAAAGCGAAAGTTTCGCTTGTGTATCCTGGTCTCTTGATAATAGACTAAGCTGAGCAACACCGACAAGGAACAGTGAGTTACGTAATTGTGGTCATTAAGTACTCTTAAAGAATTGACTATTTTTAAGCTTAGAAAAAAAACACAGTTCATACAATTACTTGCCTTCCAAAATACACTAGATTCTTTCAACCAACAAAAAATAATAGACTGAGTAGACTTATGTTCTTGCGGATGCATGTTGATGAAAAGTTAAACTGGGAAAATCATACAGCTCACCTCCAATAAGTATACGTTCAGTTAGTTTTACCATAAAAAAAATTACCTACTTCGAAGGCACAGCGTTCGTTAGAAAATTATGCATATTTTCATTCACTGATATCGTACAGTATAATATTCGACGTTAACTCCTCATTTGGACAAAAAGTATTCATTACACAAAAGATAGGATTTACAGTTTGGAGTGGGATTATCGTTTGTAAACCTTATTAATGTAATATTTTGGATGATATGACTTAGCTACAGTTTCACTCATAAAACTAAGAGAGGGCTGCAAATTACAATTATTACTATGAAACTAGTTCCTCTTTACAACATTTACAAGTTACGAAAGCTCGTCGTTGATGACCAACAGTAATCTGCCGAGTTGATAAGTTACTGGGTCCTCTCTAACTAGTGTCTCATGTTTTGGGCTCATTCTCTCTTCATCCATAAATTTCGTTCTTCACTGTCCTGACAACGTTCTTCCTTCTGTGGATTCTGTTAGTACAATCTGGATTATTCATCTTGTGGACTCTCTGTGTAAGTTATAAACTTAAACATTTTGCGTTTATACTTTCTACAACGTCAGTTCCTTCCATTATGTCATATGTTGAACATTTTTTAAGATTCACTATCCTCCACTCATAGGGTCTTGTAGTGCTCCAGGTATCTTACGTACTGTTTTCTCTCGTATATCCTGCAAGCACCCTCATTTCTTTTGCAGAGAACTGCTTTCACATGTGTTTGTAAGAGCGTGTTGTAAAACCGGTTTAAAACCCATAACTTGATTCCCCGAGAGATATATCTGCCCTTTAATATAACGGGCACTACCTAACACATTGGGCGTAATGCGTTTCATACGGCCGCCATCTTGATACTGATACTGCGACGGTATGTGTGCATCTGCACTATGCTGCCACCTACAAGCCATTCTGCACACTGTTTGTAGCACGCTTACCAACTTACAGGATAATGGCGCGAGCACTAACTGTTTTGTTGTTGGCATTTATTTGTAAATTGTAATGTTTTAGGGCTGGGATTAACTGCTGTGTGAGGCTAGAATCTCTCTTTTCTTACCTCCTAAAGGAACTAAACGCTCAATGATATCTAACAGAAATTTCTTTTTAGCCCCGTACTCTCGTTCACACGTCTAATATGTTGAATAAATATTTCAAATACGAGGGTGACGAGAGCGAGGATAGAGAATTATTTTAACTCATTTCGTTAATGCGGAATGTCATTTAAGAGAAATCATATCCCATTTTCCCTCATTTCTGTTTCCGTTCTTTAGAAATAAGTGATGTAATAGGGTGCCATATACAGTTAAATAACTGCCTAGACAAATTTCTTAACTTGGCCATTTACAGGATAAAATGCTTACTGCCCCGTTTTCATTCATTTCAGACAAACATCAGACATGGACAGCACGTAGTTTGTGACGAAACTGAGCCTGAGTCAGTCAAATGTTTTAGAAACTTCTCAAGCATACTGAGCGATATAAACTAACTTTTACTGCAATTTACTCTGTAGTGACTGAGCGGCGCGGACTGACTGCGCGGTTTGAAGAGTCATGTAACGGAGTGTGCAGCCTCTCCCGCCGGAGAATCGAGTCCTCTCTCGGGCACACTGGTGTGTGTGTGTTGTCCTTGGCGTAAGTTAGTTTGAGTAGTGTATAAGTCTAGGGACCGATGACCTCAGAAGTTTGGTCCCTTACGTTTTTGCACACATTCTGTAGTGACTGAAACTTTGAAAATCGTAATTCAGTTCTTATATCATCAAACCAATTCATTATAAACCAAATACACTGAAATTTATTTACATGTTTCTTCTATATCTAACGAAACCCGGCAGATGTTTATACATACAAGGTGCGACAATAAAGTAATGGGACTGATTTTCTTTGCAAGACGTGGCAAACCTGTAGGCTTGTGTAGGCACAATATCTTTGACCTTGGTCTATAAGCTGCTTCTAGTCCAAGCGGCACATCGATGCAACTGCTCAGTCGTGAGTTGTGCTGTAATAAGTTAATGGAAATGGAACCACATAATATTGCGCAATGGTGTGCCATTTCTTTTTGTGTTAAATTGGGTGAAAACGCGACGACAACTTATGGTACGAATAGAGGAGATTATGCCAAGAGCTCAAGTTTTTCGTTGGAATAAGATGTTTAGTGAAGGCAGAACGAATGTTGAAGATGAAGACCGCAATGGACGACCATCAACCTCATGGACGGATGTCAACTTGGCCAGGGTGCGTGAACTCGTACGATCTGATCGAAGATTATCCGTGAAAATTATTGCAGAAGAACTGAACATCAATCGACAAACTGTTCGTCTAATACTAACTGAAGATCTTGATAGGAGAAAGATTTGTGCAAAAATGGTCCCCAAAAATCTCACACCACAACAGCGAGAAACACGGAGAAATGTGGCAGCCAATCTGTTAGAGCAAACGGAAATCATTCCAGAATTGTTGAGACGTGTTATCACTGGTGATGAAAGTTGGTTTTTTTCAGTACGATCCAGAGACAAAACGCCAAAGTTCGCAATGGTGCTCAAAGAGATCACCCAGACCAAACAAAGCTCGCTTGTCAAAGTCAAAAGTGTTTGTGTGCTTCTTTGATTCCAAGGGAATTCTTCATAAACAGTGGGTGCCTCCTGGACAAACAGTTAAGCGATATTACTACAAAGAAATTTTAGAAATACTTAGTAAAACAGTTCTTCATGTCCGTGCCAACTTTGCTGATAATTGAATTCTGCATCACGATAATGCGTCATCTCATACTGCTCTGTCAGTACAGAAATTTTTAACCTCAAAACAAATTTCAGTACTACCACAGCCTCCTTATTCTCTAAATATCCCTCTGTGCGACTTTTTTCTATTTCCAGTAGTCAAAACGGCGGTCAAGGGACACCATTATCAAACAGCACAAGACATCCAAAAAGCTGTGACGAGGGTCTTGGAGGATAATACAGAAGATGGGTTCCAGAAATGTTACCGTCAGTGGCAGAAGCGCTGGAAAAAGTGTGTACAATCAGAAGGGAACTACTTTGAAGGAGACAACACTAAACTTGACTAGCACGGTAAGCAACATGTTTTTCACATCAGTCTCACTACTTTATTGTCGCACCTCGTACATATATGGTGAGTCCCGTAAGGCGTGTCACTTTTATTTCGTGAACAGTTTCAGGCAAATGTTAGGGCCTCGAGAGGCACGTATTCTTTTGTTTGGTTAATGTTTTTAGCGCTGGTATCAACGGAGATACTGAAATAAGTACATTTTATAAAAATTGAACTCTATCCTTTTAATAAATGTATACTATAGCTCTGAAGCATACAGTTGCAGTGATATAGCGTTTGTTAATGTTGACATTGAAATCTCTCGCAAAAATTCGAGAAATGTCCCAGAATTTGAGAGTATTGTGGCCGGAATCGGCATTTTCGGTGCCAACACCGCCAAGCAGAGCTCTCGTACTACTTTGTGTCAGAATGTCAACACAATTGCCTGTTTACCTGTCTGTACCGCAGGTCGCCCATTTCTGCTTCAACATTCGTTGCGTGCAGACATGGACACCAATGAGGAGAAGTCGGTTACACTACTTTTATACAGTGAATGTAAAAGAAATGCCGTAAAAACAGTACAGCAGAATAGGACTATTTATCCCGACCGCCAATATCCAACGCACCAGGCAAATGCACGAAGTATTAAGAACCTAGTTCAGGCAGGTTGCTTGAACGTCAAAAGGAGGACAAGAAAAGAGACTTCAAATGACAGAGAACATGATGAAGCTGTTGTGGCTGTAACGCTAATGAATACCTGTATCAATAGAATGTCCATCCTTATTATTTGTTACTACATCAGGCACTCGACGATTGTGATTTCGAACGTCGTACAGAATTTGGTCGCATTGCCCAACAGCAACTGAGAGACTACCCTAAGTTTTTCCACGGTGTGCTCTTTACCGGAAAAGGAATGTTTACTAACCACACGAAAGTAAATTTGCTTAACATGCACTAATGGACATCCGAAAATCCAGACTGGCTTCGTCAGGTGCAACATCAACGGCCGTGGAGCGTAAACGTTCGGTGCGGCATCATAGAAAATAGCATTGTGGGACCTTACTTCATCTCATACGTTCTAAATGGACATTCTGACGCGCACTTTCTAACGAACGTTCTGCCGGTTCTTCTGGAAGAGGTACCACATGATATTAGACAGTGTATGTGGCGGCAACACAACGGTTGTGCAGCTCACTCACCCCGTGTTGACTTCTCTTCATTTCCTCGTTTGGGGAGAATTCAGAAATTATGACGAAATCTCAGCTTCGCCAGACGATATGTGTCGTCGAATCGCCGTTGCATGCTCTAGCGTATCATCGACTGTAATATCTGTTCATCGTTCTTTCGAACGGCGATTGAAAATGTGCCTTTCAATCATGGCCAACAGTTCGAACACAATCTTAAATGAAGGAGAAGCTATGTTTTTGGATGACAGAGTTTAGGTTATGTGATGTGAGTGGTTACCAAATCCTAGATAGTAAATTGTTTCTTTAATTTGCGTGTGTACGAAATAGCAATGCAGTGTCAAATAAGTCGACAGCGTTTATTGCTCGTAGCTAATAACACCGTCATTACGCACTTACGTTCAGCACGAAACGACGTTTGGTTAAGAAGAATATTTATTTTGCGGTGTACAGGAGGTCAATATATTTTTAATAAAGTGTTTAGTTCAACGAATATATCCCATACGATATAATTTAGAGACGTGTAGGTAGAGACAGTTGTCCGACAGCATATATTTTAACTCTAAGAACCACACAGCCACATACAGAAAAAATGGGTCAAAGCTTCCTTCTAACATTGAGATATTTAATAGAGCAGTTGCTTTTCGAAGCATGTAAGACCCCTTAATTTTTGAATAATGACCTGTTGACTCAGCTCACGTAAATCTGGGAGGATACTCAAACGTGAAATAGTTTTCATAAACCATTTGTGAAACACTAAATTCTAGCCTATGTCGTATTTCCATATACAACATTCAAATGCGAACCTAATGAAGGTCATAAGTTGGTTCAAGGGGAAACAAAGCTTTATTCTCGTAGCGGAAGCCCGCCGTACAGTATACATCTACACAGTCCAGTCCAAGACGCCTGCTTGGCATTGTTCGCACCGCAAATACCGTTTCCGGCCAGTGTCCTCACATTCCAACAAACTTCTCGAATTCTTTTACGACAGGTTTTAAAGTCAACAGTAAGAAACACTACATCACTGTAATCATCTTCTCAACAGCTTTCGAGTACAGTTATAAAGAGTATACGGTGGCACTTAAAAAAGCGTACTTACTACAAGATGTTCAAAAATGGTTCAAATGGCTCTGAACACTATGGGACTCAACTGCTGAGGTCATTAGTCCCCTAGAACTTAGAACTAGTTAAACCTAACTAACCTAAGGACATCACAAACATCCATGCCCGAGGCAGGATTCGAACCTGCGACCGTAGCGGTCTCGCGGTTCCAGACTGCAGCGCCTTTAACCGCACGGCCACTTCGGCCGGCTACAAGATGTTAGTTTTTTAGTAACGGTAAAAATATTAACCTAACAAAAACATACACGCCCCTCGACGCTCTAACATTTGCTGAAAACCGCGTTATGTGAAACTGTTCACGAAATAAATGGGGTGTTATGTGTTACGGAACTGGAGGGAAAAAAGTTCATATAAACATGCGTCCGGAAATGAATCGTTGCCACGGTACGTGCCGCTGAGGAAGACAGTTCCTCGGACCACGTACCGTATGTTCCTTGTGTGTTGCAGGCTGTGTGATTGACATAGTGTACTGTAAGCAGCAGAACTGTCCGGTGTGCATGCTGGGAAGAAGCTGAGATGGTGTTCGTGTATGGCCAAGCAGATAGAAACGGTCTATAGGCAGTATGACTATACCAAAACAAGTACCCTCACAGATACCAATCACATCACACAACATTTTTGGGCGTTTGTGTGAAAATGGGCCCTTCCAGACAGAGGAACGTGAAGAGAGTAGGCGGACTGTGCGTGTACCAGATTTAGAGGGCCAGGTTATACAGTATATTGAGACGAAACCTGGAACAAGCTTCAGGAAAGGGGCCCCCAACATGATGTAAACCGAAGTACTATTATGTATATTCTGCATGACAACCGCTGCTGTCCCTATCAGCTGAAATCTCATGCAGGGTACTTTAACACCGGTTGTGACATGTATGAGATGCAGCTCTGTATTGTGTTCTGGGACGATTTGTTGTCGTTGCACACACACCCTCAATTTCTAGACTCCAGTTCATAGGACCTTCGGTCATCCATTTCCAGTGAGAAATCTGTCCCATCAGTTTGTCGGTTTTATCAGTATTCCCCCAATACTTATAAGGTTGATCTGTATGTGATCTAGAATCTATAATTCGTTGCAGAAGAATGTGGAAGACTGATAGTAGTTATACTGATCAGATTCTGTTGTTTTATTGGTATAAATTTCAGATGAACTACATACATTTTTATTAAAAAACCACAGGAATGATCGCTATATCTGAATATTCTATACAACATCATTAGCCTATAAACAAAAAAATCATAGTTACTCACTTCGACGTCCAGCACTCAACAAATAGACAATGGTATTCCATTTCAAACTCAGTCACCAAGTAGTAATCTTAGTCACAATCAATATTTATTATTACTAAGGATTGTGGCGTTGATATGATTTTTGCGATCGACTGGGCAGTATAGACGTTTGTATCTTGCAGCGCCACCCGTTAGCGAGTTTCAACAATGTGAATTGTGGGAAAATTCTATCTCTGCTCAAATAATTACGTACACCAATCTTTACACCGATTGGTTGAATGGTTCAAATGGCTCTGAGCACGATGGGACTTAACATCTGAGGTCATCAGTCCCCTAGAACTTAGAACTACTTAAACCTAACTAATCTAAGGACATCACACACATCCATGCCCGAGGCAGGATTTTAACTGCGACCGTAGCAGTCGCGTGGTTCCGGACTGAAGCGCCTAGAACCGCTCGGCCACAACAGCCGGCTCGGATGAATGGTGTAGAAGTCGATGTGCTGAATTCCCATCTAGTAAAGCGTTACAGCAAAGAAGACAGCACAAAAATCATACTCCACAAAAAAAGATGCATATACGTGGCAACGTTGATGACAGTGGGTCATACAGTGTCGAAGTCTATTAATCTCAAACAGATATATCAGCATCTATTTTTGTATATAATATAAGGCTATATTCATGTGAGATAGATGTAGAGACCTAAACACACATAAGAATGTTGTCTTTATCTTTGGTTTACAACACGAGCTGTTAAAGCTCATTAGCTTGAAAGGCATTGCCACTGTGATGCTGTGTGATCTCTGGATTCTGTTTGGTTTTGATTTATGATCATGTCTGCTATTCACTGTTGAGAGTGGGCATGCTACTCTCTTGCTTTAACAATATTGTCAGTCAGATTAATGTTCACATTTTACGTCCTGATCTCGGGGTTCTCCAGTACTATATTTGGTATGTGTGGTTTGTTACCTTTTTATATGAGGACGTTTTTTGGCAGAATGTTCTTATACCTGCACGTATAATCTGTAGAGAACTAGCACCCAATGGGCTATAGTAGAGGTGTCAGAGGACAGGGAGAGATTAATTGGGGGGCATAAATGCTGGGTGCAGCAACCTGGCTGTGTGTGTGATTCTGGGAAGCAGTATTCAGTGGATCGTACCTGCAGAGGGACTACTTGCCAAAGCCCTCTCCTCCATCCCATTTGGAGGTGGACAGAAGTATGCCAGTCTACAAGACATTTTACTTGGCCCAAAGGGCAGTGCATCGTGAAGGCAGCCAGTTGGCGGGAAGTTGGTAGAGGAAGCCATTTAAGAGACACTGCTGTAAACTCAGCCTTTATGCAAATGGTGGGAAGGTCACAAAACTTCCTACATTCTCGTGTTACAAGCTGGGACAATGTGGACAAGGCAGCTGGTGCTTGTGTTAAGTGGAGGCAAGACTGTGACCCCCTGACGCCATTAAGTCACCAGGCTCTTTTATAGAGCGGAAAAACATATATTTCGTGGGAACGACTATCTGGAAAGTTAAACAGCCTTCTTTCTGAAACTTGATATGATCAGCCAACAAAGATTAGGTCTCCTTGTAAATGAAGGACTGTGGCCCAGGTTATTAGTAGATGTTTTTTCCTAAAACATGGTCACGCTTACCGCGAGAACGACGCCTCTATATTCGAAAATCTTTTTTCAGACAAAAGAGATTTGGAGTTACTGATTCACTCCTCTCAGGATAAGCAAAGTGGAGGTACTTCCCCAGGATTTGAACTCTGGTGCTGTGTCTGGATTGGCTACCAGGCCCACAGAACAGTCAAGAGAGGAGATTCAATGAGTAGAGGAGAGGTGGTTTCGTTATTGCTAATTCGGCTGCCGTACCTAGATTTGGTGGAAAATGGTAGCGATTCTTGGCTTTCTTTGTCTTCTGGTCTTCCCCTAGTCCGCCCTTCGGGTCTTTCTCTAGTGGATGAGACTTGTGGTCTGTATGTTGTGGTGGACTAAGAGCCAGTGGCAATTTCCAACTGTATGGACAGTGAAACTGCATATCATCGCAGACATAGCGTGTGTCAGAAGGGTGAACTTATTCATCCTGTGTCAGCCATCTGACTTTTGATAATTCTGGTTCGCACCGTCTTGCCTCTGAGTCAAATTGATTTGGCTAAACCAGCGAACTGGTGCACATCACACTGAAATCTGCCAGGATTTCAGGGCTCTAATGGGGTAATTTCCTGCGTTCTGATAATCAGAAAGCCAGCCTGCTATTTTGCATATTTTCGTTGACGTGCCAAACATTACACCTGCCGCAGTGTACCACTCCCACACCACAGCGCTCCATTCACTGCTGCAGTGTGAATCAAGGTAAAAGGGTAAAAATACTGCTGCACCGGCGTAGGGATGTTAAATGATACTCACTCCACGCGGTTTGAGGCCCCCTGTCACGGACTGCGCGGCCCCTCCCGCCGGATGTTGGAGTCCTCTCTCGGGCGTGTGTGTGTGTGTGTGTGTGTGTGTGTGTGTGTGTGTGTGTGTGTGTGTGTGTGTGTGTGTGTTGTCCTTAGCGGAAGTCAATTTAAGTAGTGTGTAAGTCTAGGGAACAGTGACCTTAGCAGTTTGGCCCCTTAGAAATTCACACACATTTGAGCATTTCGATTCTCACATTTAGCATTTAGATTCTCACATTTCACTGTTCTCAGGTAAACCAAAGTCTGTGGTGTACATGGTACTAGTTGATTCCATTTGAACAGAGTTGGGCCTCATGGTGGATTCAAGTAAACAAAGTCAGATTGCGTTGAAAAAGAGATTAATTCAGGGGATAATTTGTATAGGTTCCACCCCAATGTATGCTATATCAGTCAGTGTCCCTTTTCGATTTGTGTTTGTCATTTTTGTGTAATAGTTATCAGCGAGTTGTAAACAGAAAAGGGTTAATAAAAAATTATCATTATTTTGTAAACTTAAATACACAACAATTTTCATTCATATTCCCTCACACATTCACTTTTATTCTGATTGTGGCGGTACATCGGTACACCAGCAAATTATGGTTCAGTCTTATTAAATTAATTAATTTGATTATGAATTTGAGTTCTGAAAGTGACCACAGGCGTAAGCAACGGATGTGACATAAGTAAATTCACTAATTCATCTATAGAAATTAAGGGCGTATCTCACGATTTGAAGGTTACTGAGAAGATAATACTTTTCTTTATGTAAAAATAATAACACTGAGCATTATTTAGATATATATCTATGATTAAAGCAAGTGGCGGCTTGCAGTGTTACAAATATGTATCTTAACGATCTCTGGTGTGCTTTTGCTGGAATGTTTTGTAAGTGGCGTTGTTGGTTTCGATTACGCGACAAGTCACAAAAATCTGAGGGCTGTAAATTCAACTAAATACTTAGGGATTACAATTACAAATAACCTATATTGGAACGATCACATAGATAATATTGTGGGTAGCGCAAACCAAAGACTGCGATTCATTGGCAGAACACTTAGAAGGTGCATCAGATCTACCAAAGAGACTGCTTACACTACGCTTGTCCGCTCTATTCTGGAGTATTGCTGTGCGGTGTGAGATCCGCATCAGATGGGACTGACGGATGACATCGAAAAAGTACAAAGAAGGGCAGCTCGTTTTGTATTATCGCGAAATATGGAGGACAGTGTCACAGACATGATACGTGAACTGGAGTGGCAATCATTAAAACAAAGGCGTTTTTCGTTGCGACGGGGTCTTCTCATGATATTTCAATCACCAGTTTTCTCCTCCGATGGCGAAAACATTCTGTTGGCAGCCACCTACAAAGGGATAAATGATCATCACGATAAAATAAGAGAAATCAGGGCTCGCACAGAAAAATTTAAGTGCTCGTTTTTCCCGCGTGATGTTCGAGAGTGGAACAGTAGAGAGACAGCATGAACCCTCTGCCACGCACTTTAGTGTGAATAGCAGAGTAATCACGTAAATGTAGATGTTGGTGTTCCTATTACGCCTTCTTAAGACAAAAACTATCACCTACTATCTAAAAATAAAGTGTGAAGCCGACGAATGACTACATTCGGGAAATAAACTATTCGTGACGACGACTGATTCACCTGAAGCTGGGGGTGTAAGCACCGGAAACGCTTCGAGGAACTAAATAAAAATCACTGACAACGTTTCTCTTTTATTCATGTCATATAATACAAATTTCAATATCCATCTCGAAAGTGGTCTTTACCTTGTTCCTGTTTATAAGTTTTCGTGTGATATGGAAATCTCGTACATTCCACCATAAACAATTTCTGGTAAAAATTGGAAAAAGTTTGGGAAATAGTAGAGAGCAAAAGGCTTAACTGAAGCTGTGATGGTGAGCTAAGATTGCCCAGCAGGCATAAAGTGTTATTCATGGACAGTGTCGTGTTCGAGTACCAGTTCAGGCTACAGATTTTATTTCTTATAAGTTTCCAGAAATCGGTGTAGAGTGAAATATCCTTTTGGGTGTTCTTAGGTAGCATTCCATGTGAACAAAAAATGTGGGCGAGGGATATTCATGGACGAGGCGGTGAGAGGCATATGAGAGGGTAGTGGGCACCTTTCCATCGGCAGTGAGTCTTCCCACTTGACTTGACTCTGCTCCTGCTTGGAAGAGCCGTAGCCCCCTTTCTAGCACCCGGAATAAGACCAGAACGGCGCCGCCGACCGCTCGCAAAATTCAATCGGCGGCCTCCTGCAGGACCAGGTTTATTCCGGGTAGCGCAATCCCACCGAGATTTGCCCGCGCTTATCTCCACAGGGAGGCGGGCGAGTAGGGCAGAGAACGGAAGACTTGGGCTGAATGTTTGGCACCAGCACACAACACACCTTGGCGAAAAGAGTGAAAAAGCTGTTGGTTCGTTATAAACTGGATGACGTTAACAAGCTGTGTCGTTGAAAATGTAGACAGTGTAGGGAAGCAGGCTACTCACGCCGTATAAATTTCATATGCTTTCCATTGTGTGCCAGCCTAGTCAAAAAATAGCTCTGAGCACTATGGGACTTAACATCTATGGTCATCAGTCCCCTAGAACTTAGAACTACTTAAACCTATCAAACCTAAGTACATCACACAACACCCAGCCATCACGAGGCAGAGAAAATCCTCGACCCCGCCGGGAATCGAACCCGGGAACCCGGGCGTGGGAAGCGAGAACGCTACATCACGACCACGAGATGCGGGCAACCAGCCTACTCCCCTGTAACTAGCTATGACGTCACGAATGTTGCGCAATACCTTAAATGTAAAGCAAATAATCGGAATTGTCAGGAGTGAAGCTAAAATAATAATGTGTTAAGTTTCAGTTTAGTAATTTAAACAGTTTTCGAAATTTGGACGTTTTACGTAAGATTCATCGGCGCAGCAGGAAGGAGCTAGAAACTTCAAAATTTATATTGGGATTCCTTTTTCATTGTAATTTAATGGAAACAGCATGCTGGATCTCACAAAGTAATATTTTGGTTGAAATTCGTGATTTTCTTTTTTTGTGTCCTAAAAGTTCGGAAGCAAGATTGATTAAGTAAGTGATTAGATAAAGCTAGGATGTTTAGATTGAGGTAGAATAGAGTTACGCCATAATAACAAAGATGTGAGAAGTTTCAAAAAGGTAGCTATAAAACTATAGGTGTAGCGTCTCTCCAAAGGGCAAGTTCAGAGCTCATCTATTGCATGCAGTACGACTAAAATAATTCTCTCGCCAAAAGTATTTAACCTATCCACATCAGTTTTATTACACATACTTACCTGTGTGCTGAGTGCACAATTAAATCGAGAGCTTCATTGGCCTTTAGCGAATGAAGCAACTGATTATTTAATAAATTGAACTGGTGTTTTGCTGGCCCAGCGGCCAGACAGTAAGGCATATATTTTCGGCTGCTCCTTTGGCGGTCTGCACCACAGCTATATAAATAAGAGCGTGCGAGCTAGAGTAAGGCCCTAGTTCTCTTCTAGATTTACATCAGCGCGCACTCTGTGTCGGAAGCCACATCACGTTTGTGCAGTTGCCAGGAACAGCCTTGGATGCCGTAACTCGATATGCACTTAACAATGAGTTCGCATTGGGGTAAAGTGTTAATTACAGAACGACTCCAGTGATTTAGTCTCAGTTTGCGTATGTCGTATTTTCATGTGTCGCCACAGGACAGACCTTCTATCATTACTAGCGTGGCGTTTAATGAGTATTAACATAAAATTTTGCCAAGCTTTCACTTTGAACATTTCCATCGATAACGATTATTGAACAGTTTCGTTATCTAGGGTTAATAGGATCTGCGGAATAAACTATGAACAGCTCTGATAGTACAATAGCTGATTTGGGTAATCATTTGTCTGGAATTTTACATTATATCGTTTTCAGACTATAGTGAAAATTGTTATAGGACAGAGCATAATCTATGAATCCCAGACATCTAAATTCTCAGAGTAACGAACTTCAATAATCAACAACTTTTATTTTCATCAGAGTAGGCACAGTGAACTCTAATTACAGGCATCACAGCTAGAGAGCCTGTGTTGACAACGGTAACAAATACATGCAACAACAAATAAAATAATAACTTATTTTCTACCCGCCGTTCCACAACAGTAGGAATAAAATTGTAGCATTACTTTTATCTACCATCCCTATCCTCTCCCACTACTCTGGTAACAGTCACTGAAAACTCTAAGGAGAATCTATCTAACTACTTCCAAGGGCAACAAAAATTAGATTTTCAACAAAAATTAGATTTTCAGTATTTTATATAATTGTTGATCGAATTTTAGAAATTAAAATATTGCCACAAAGTATCCATAGACTTATGTCGAAAGTGTAACACAGTAAGGCAAGTATTAGTTATAAACTGGGGCAGCGTAACTCAGTACCTGCAAATTATTCCGAATATATTCATCTAGTATTTCATAATGAGAGCCCTCAGCTGCTTCCAACATACTTATAATTTGATATCTTTACGAAACTTCAGGCGGTCCTCACTCCCACAATAATACATGAAAGGAAACATGTTCATACGTGATAGATATTCGCAGTTGTGAACACGAACAACCATCAATGCTATAAGGGAATAAGGACAATGAAAATTTGTGCCAGACCGACACTTGAACCCAGATATACCGCGATACGAGAACAGTCGCCTTAACCGCTTTGGCTATCCGTGCATAACACACGACCAGACCTGGACTTCCATATACCTACGCCCCTGCATCACAACCTGTACTCTTACATAAATTATGTAAGTCCCTCACACAGGAGAACATTTTAATTGAAAGTCGCTGCCTAACACGTCTGAAGGAACATTGCATCATTCTTCTTAACAATACAGGCACTGCTAATATCACATGTATCCGTCGATACCAGGCAGCGACCTTCGATTACAATGTCCTCGCCTGTACGCAAATTACATAATACGTGTACGAGTACATGTTGTGACGCAGGGCGACGACGTATGGAGGTTAGGGTCTGGCCGTGATTCTTGCATGTATACCCAAAGAGCTCGCCTAAATCGTGAATCCGGGTTCGAGTCCCGGTATGGCACAAATTACCATTGTTGTCATTCCCTTATACTATTAATGGCTGTTCGTATTCGCAACAATTTCATATGTTTCGTAAAGCCTGTAGGTTTAGCAGTGCACTTCATCCCCAAACTTGCAAAGTTCACAGAAGTTCTTCGAATCATCCCTGGATAAGCCATAGCTTTCCAATTTTCTTTCTTCTAGGGGTGCTAGTCCGGCATGCGTTTTTAGTAGAACTTCTTTGTTGTTTGCAAGGTAGAAGGTTAGGTACTGGCAGAAGTGAAGCTCCAATGAAAGGTCTTGAGTCGTACTTCGGTAGCTCATTTGCTGGAGCACTTGCCCGTGAAAGCCAAGTTGGAATCCTAGTCCAGCACACAGTTGTAATCTGACTGGAGAGTTTCAATTTAGTCACTTAACAAGCGAAAGTCTTTCGGTCCATTGTATACCTGTTAGGTTCCTTTCGGAGTATGCTAATGAAATAATTTCGTTTTTAACAATTATATGTAATTTCTCTCTGAACGCAATACCTGTACCGTAAGACTGAATAGTTATACAGCTGACATCTACAAACACGAAATGAAACAGAAGCAGTCCTCCGAGTTAAAGACCGTATCCCAGACATTGATCCGTACTATGATTTTGGAACGTGTACTGTTTTCAGCATTACGAAGTACCTCGAATAAAACCATCAGTTGACACAAAGACAGCACGGACTAAGAAAACATCGTTTTTGTGAATCGTAATAGTGAACGAGAGTAAGATACTGTCTCCTGTTCAGATGATATATCTATATTTAGCGTTCTCGCTTCCCGAGCAAGGGGTCCCGGGTTCGATTCCCGGCGGAGTCACGGATTTTCACCTGCCCCTGGATGTCTGGATGTTGTGTCGTCTTCATCATCGTCATCATCATTCATCCCCATTACGGTCGGAGGAAGGCAGCGGTAAACCACTTCCAGTACGGCGGTGCGGGTCTTGCGCATCGATCCCCTACGCTCTGTCAAGAAGCATGGGACTTCATTTACATTCCAATGACAACGTTAACATCAAAAGCTTTCTAATCAAATTTGGCCCCTATTGAGCGGAACGCCAGCGCACGACTGGATTTTTGTGTGCTAAAAAAATTCCGTAAATTTTTGGATGCACGATTACTCACATAAATTAAAAGGATTTCGATTCAGTTATATACGAAGATGAGTCAATAAATAATTTGAAAACTGGAATAAAGACTTCAGGGACACGCGTACCAGCCTGAAATTTATTTTCCTTTTCCTTATAAGCCCTTGTAAAAAGTAAACACTTGTCCCATCCTTCGAGAACTAGTTAAAATTCTCCAACACAAAATTCTTGTTGCAGCGTTCACATCCAACGGGTGACCTCTTCGGTTATAACAAGTTTGTTTGGTTCCTTAAATTGTTGAATCCACGAGATTTTTGTATCCTGGGGATAGCGAAACGTTACTAGACGTGGAAACAATGTGCCATCATTGAGCGACCAGGACGCTCCATCTCTGGGATTCTTTTCTTCTTCTTTTTTGAATTCCTGTATCCAGTTGAATACAGATTTCCTTGAAATACAGTTCTAACCACACACGTGACGAATCTCACGATGGACGTACTCTTTCGACAGTCCCTTGACTCGCAAAAAATGTGTTGTTCTAGTCGGATACACACTAATAGCTCACCTCTCATCCTGATCGTGAAGCGTTCGCGACAGAATGCTGTGTATCGGCTACCTTCCACGTGACGTGAGCTGCCACCTTCTAGATACGTATCGGCACGAAATGTAAAACGCTCTGCGGCATTCTGGCGTTTGCAGCTTTTTTATTGACTCATCTTTGGACGAAAAATCTAGATTGGAACCCTCACGTATGAACTGTTTTGCGGAAGGCGAAAAAAGACTGCGACTTATTGTGCAGAACGCTCGAATAAGCAGCAAACCATTGAAGAAAACTACGTATGTCCGTCTTGTTTTCGAGTCCTCCCGCGCGGTATAGAATTTTTAGGTTTGACGAGTGGCATCAAAGACACCAAAGAAGGGCAACTCGTTTCGTCTAATGGCGAAGTAGGGGAGAGAATGTAACGAATATGGCAAGTGAGGGGGATGGCCGTCATTGAAACGAAGGCGATTTTCGTCGCTGTGACATATTTTCACGGAATTTCGATCATTTAGTTTCATCACTGAAAATATAAAAAATTTTTTGACTCCTGCCTACATTGAAATAAATGAGCATTGTAATGAAATAAGAAAGATAGGTGCCTGAACAGGAAGAATTACACGTTCATTTTTTCGTATGTGCCAATGGAGAGTGGAACGGTCGAGAAACAGTCTGAAAATACTTCCATGAAACTCCTGTCACTTAGGCATGAACTGCAGATTAATCAAGTGACTGTAGAAAAGAAAACTACAATTCCTCTGCGATAAATCACTCGTAAAATGGTACCCCGTTTCCACTGTCTTTTGTTGACATTACACGAAGCTGCGCTTCCTACATGTTACATCTTCAAACAAAAAAAATGCCTTGCTATATACTTCGAGTGGCTAAAAGTTATCTGCAGCACTGAATCTGTTGTAGACCGTCGCCTGTAGAGAATTGTACAGCGCCTTTATCTCAGCACAGTCCTGGCGGAAATGGGATCCCAATGACCGACATAAAAACCGGTATCAATCTAACTCACAGTACGCCTTTGATCACTCTTTAAGGTTTTACGGAGTCCTGTGCGGAGGTTTACGTGTATGGAAATATTATCCCTGCAATACTAAGGAGCCGCAGTAGACCCTTTTGATATCGAAAATCTAATTAGTCTGAAATATCTCTCGACGTGCCATAACCCCTGAGTCAAGGGCCAATGATAATCTCATGTTCAAAGTCGGTTGCTTCGTATGTGCTGTTACGTTCACTGTAAATCATTTGGTAACAGGCTGGTCAGGTATTGTATTTTACGTCTGTTTCAGCTATGTTACTTATAATCCGTCTTGATTGCAAAAGACAGATTATAAGTAACATTGTATAACCAGTGATTGCGGTATCTCATCAGACATTGTCTGTTTTTGCGAAGGTTTCAGCTCTATTTGTAGAAACTCTCCCCATACAAATGTCATTACCGCTGTGTCCACGGCACTGACCTCATTTGTGCTTATACTACAGTCTGTGTGTGGTCGCAGGTGGATCCCAACATACTGGAGAATATCGCCGAACTCTGTAAGATATTCTAACTTTGTGTCTCCACTCAGAGTAGTTTCTCCCAGTGCAGTGTTAGGCGGGGCGGCAGTCTTCACCAGGTTCTGCCGACAGAAATGAGTGTCTACAGTGCGGTACTCGGATATTCAGACTTAGGCAGACTGTTAAGATACGTAGTCGAACCTCACAAGGGATGCGAGTTATTTTATTAACGGCGTTGGAGTTGGTCAAAACAACGAAACCATTATCACAACGTCGTGAACTCACAATCATCGACGGTCCACAAAGTTGTGCAAAACTTAACGACAAAAGTAACTTTCTCACGAAGCGTGACTGCATCTCCATGAAACTTGGACCATACATAGAAAGACCTGTTACAGGTAACTGAAAGAAATGCGCACTGATACGAACAGAAATAACGCTTCTACTCAAAGAAAATTGTTCTGCGTTGGTCCAGTGGGCCCTCGTGAGTGCGCATCATCAACCAAACCTTCGCTGTAGGTAAGGGTTTCTATAATACATGGCCTTCCAGATAGTGGGTCGGCTGGACGATGGCAGAAGCAGAGGCGACTGGCTATGACCTCCAAACAGCTCGAACCCACCTGTCACTGTAACACACAGCGCAGTTTTAAATACACTTTTAGTGGTTTCTGATGGCCCCTTGGACATTGTAAAGGGCAGGATATTGTCGTTTATACTATGTCTGGTCACCACGGATGGAACTGCATGGTCTCCAAGATGCTTCACTCTAGCCACAAGGTCGCTAAGAAGTTCTTGTGGTAGCGTGTTCCACTCCTCTATCACCGCGGCTGACAGCTGCTGGGACATCGTCGACACAAGTGGACGTGCAGCAGTACGTCTTCCCAATGCATCCCAAACGTGCTCAATGGGATTTACGTCGGAGGAATGGGCTGGCCAAGCCATTTGCCGAATATTCTGTCGTTCTAAGAATGAAGCAAGGACCGAATGCAGAACCAGAAAAGACATTTATAGGGAAGAAGTACCGTGTCACAATAATATAGTTTCACTGGGGAGTGTACCGCATTCAGCGATTTGAAGGTCAGTACGCCCATGCAACATTATGCCGCCCTTATCCATAACATCCAGACTATGAAACGATCATGTGCTTAAGCGTACCTGGGTGAATTACTTACCCTCACATGGCGAGGGGCAGGACTAGTCTGCTAGTTAAACCGGCTTATAGCCACCAAGCACGTGTAGGATGTGTTGCATCATATCTCCATGCACCGACGATTATCCAGCTGTTTTAAACGATGCTGGTGCAGGAAGGGAACGCCTTCCAACATGAATTCTTCACCAGTCTTGGGACCAGAACTGGAGCACATTTGGTTTGACAGCATGGAAGAATGATCAAAAAATGGCTCTAACCACTATGGGACTCAATATCTGAGGCCATCAGTGTCCTAGACTTAGAATTACCTAAACCTAACTAACCTAAGGGCATCACACACATCCATGCTCAAGGCAGCATTCGAATCT
Source organism: Schistocerca piceifrons (assembly GCF_021461385.2). Classification (NCBI taxonomy): domain Eukaryota; kingdom Metazoa; phylum Arthropoda; class Insecta; order Orthoptera; family Acrididae; genus Schistocerca; species Schistocerca piceifrons. Next base: position 258,391,251 of record NC_060143.1, on the reverse strand, counting down.
GCGGCCGTAGCAGCTGCGTGGTTCCGGACTGAAGCGCCTAGAACCGCTCCACCAGAGCGGCTGGCTGGAAGAATGCTCTTTGCATAGAAGAGCCAGGTATCAAACCTCTCTCTCTCTCTCTCTCTCTCTCTCTCTCTCTCTCTCTCTTATTACAGCTGTACGTGGCAAAGAGGGTCGCACATTGCTACTAGTGGCTGTGACCTTGAATGCGTTTTTTAAGCTGATTTGGAGGTTGAAGCGATGTTTTTAATGGGATCCCAAGTATTTGATTCAAAATTTTAAAAGAGTGGCAAATTTTACGTGTTAAATGATACTTTATTCAACGTCATGGTAAGATTCAATGAAGGTCAAGAAGGAAACCCTGTTTTTAATTTTAATAGAGATTAATTCCGAATAGAAGAGACCCACAGCAATGAACAATGTTAGACAAAAAACAGAAGGGGCGTAAGGGGTCATGTATCACTACCAATAATCATGAAGTTAACGCTAATTACCAAACGTCATTCGAAACTTTAGTTTTGTTTCATGAAAACCCATATTTGTGACGTCGCATTTGAAAAGAGCGAAGAGTGATCTGAATTTAAAATTTTAATTAACGCGTGAATTGGCAAAAATAAACATATCGGGACTTATAAATTTTATATTGACATCTGCAACAAACAATAAACATAAATGAAACGTCGATCATTGGTTTACAAGTCGCCGAGTGAATTTCCTCGCCTATCATTCCTCAGGATACCCCTTCCAATTTGTGTCTAACATTGGATTTTGCTGCATATCTCCTCTATTTCAAGTTAACCCCTTCTAGAACTAAAAACCGATTTGCTTGTTTGACATCCATTGAACCTTGTCATGAGCTTTTATAATGTATCAATATGTAAAATTTGTCCCTCTTTTTAAATTTTCAATTCAAATATTAGGGATCCTATTTTTAAAAAAATCACTTAGACCTTCACATAACCTTGAAAATCACGTTCAAGATCACGGCAATTAATAGCAATGCGTGACCCTCTTTGCGGCCTATAATTTTTATTTGAGGGGGATAGGACGTCAAACGGGCCGACTTGGAGCAGGAGAGGCACCACAGGACATTTTAATTTCCACTGTCTATACTTTTACAAGTAAATTCTTAAAACTTTGTCAGCATGACCAGGAAGGATTCAGGATTGACACTTGTAGCAGCGGAAGTTCAAAAACATAACAAAATAATTTTTTTTACTTGTGAAATTTCATCATTTTTTCACTTACCATTGGCTGCATTTGTTGCTATAGGTACACTTTTCTTCATAAGTAAGAGTGTCTGTTCGATGAATTTTCCACAGCATGCAAACCATACTTACAGGTGTCTGAAACTCTAGAATCTATTTAATTTATGAAAAAATGAATGAGCTGTTACGTTTTAAACTTTATGTTTAGAAAAAAATCAATTTTTGTAGTTGATTATCACAATTTTTACCACAGTTTTTAAAAGATTTGGAAAATGCTAGAGTTTCATACACCTGTAAGTATCTTTTGTATGCTGTGCTAAATTCAGCAAAGAATCTATCTTACTTGTGGAGAAAAATATACCTATAACAACAAGTGCAGCCAACAGTAAGTGAAAAATTGAAGAAACTTCATATATAAAAAAATTTATTTTGTTATGTTTTTGCACTTCCACTGCTATGAGTGTGAATCCTGAATCCTTCCTGGTCATGATGACAAACTTTTATGAATTTATTTGTAAAAGTATAGACAGTAGAAACTAAAATGTCCTGTGGTGCCTCTCCTGCTCCAAGTCGGCCCGCTTGACGTCCTACCCCCCTTAAAACATTTTCTTTTATCTCGTCTCTGTTCATAGTTATACCTAACTTAGGATAAAAATTAATTTTTTTTTCAGAGTTCGAACATCCGACGTTACTCATTCATTCTGGACTGTCGCAGCCGACAGGAGGAAGCGTGAACATATCAAAACCGTTACTGCGTCAGGAAGTGAAACTCTAACCGACTCAGCAGAAAGTGGTTAGAACAGTTCACACCGAACCACCTTCGTTACTCCCGTTACATTTCAGAAGGGACACAAGGTAGGACGCAACAACTTCTAGAATGTTGTTTCACAAAACATTAAAGTCCCTGTACAGATTCTTTAAGCAAATGTAGCGGAACTGAAGATCGCTGTCGACTCTTGAAGAGCAGAATCATTTCGGTCACTGCGAATGACGATATACAGCAGAGCCTCACCTCGGCGCCATAAATACTCCACTCCCACTAACGTTTCGCTCTTAGTAGGATCGATTACGTTCATGCCGCTTTCACTCACGTGTCTGGTTGTGGTATGGTAACGTCTTGTGTGTGAGCTTGTTCTAATGTTGATCTTGCATTTGTTGCCCTTCAAGACGATCTCGGAAACTGCTTGTGAATCAAAACGCACACGTCATTGGGACCGCCTCTCCAACCAAGGCTATCGACGGCACGTGTCTACCTCGCGAGCAGGCGACAGAACCGCGGCATCGGGGTGTCATCGATTGCTCATCGATTATCACTCCGAGCTGATACAGCTACCTCGGCAGCCCTGAGTCCGTTATTGGATTCAGCGGATTCTTCTCCGGGTTACGAAGCCGCCAGTCGACGCAGAAGAAACAACAGTTACTTAAATTTAAGGTAATAAATGGAATAATTTTCACTATGGTTTTACACGGAAGCGCCAAAGAAACTCGTATAGGCATGCGTATTCAAATACAGAGTCGTAAAAAGGCAGAATAGGGTGATGCGGTCGGCAACATCTATATAAGACAGCAAGTGTCTGGCCCAGTTGTTAGATCGCTAACTGCTGCTACAATGGCCGGTTATCAGGTTTAAGTGAGTTTGAACGTGGAGTTAAAGTCGGCGCACGAGCGATGGGACACAGCATCTCCGAGGTAGCAATGAAGTGGGATTTTCCTGTACGACCATTTCACGAGTGTACCGTGAATATCAGGAATCGAGTAAAACATCAAATCTCCGAGATCGCTGCAAGAACGGGATCAACGACGACTAAAGAGAATCGTCCTACGTGACAGAAGTGCAACCCTTCCGCAAATTGCTAGTAATTGCAGTGCTGGGCTACCAACAAGTGTCAACGTGCGAATCATTGAACGAAACATAGTCGATACGGTGTTTCGAAGCCGAAGGCCCATTCGTTTACCCTGGCTGACTGCATGACACAAAGCCTTACGACTCGTCTGGGTCCATAAACACTGACAATGGACTGTTGATGACTGGAAACATGTTGTCTAGTCGGACGAGTCTCGTTTCAAATTCTATCGAGTTGATGGACGTGTACAGGTGTAGAGACAGCTTCGTGAATACATGGACCCTGGAGGCTCTGTAATGTGTGAGGCGTGTGAAGTTGGAGTGATATGAGAGGAGAGCCCTAATACGTCTAGATACGACTCTGACAGGTGACACATACGTAAGCATCCCGTCTGATCACCAGCATCCATTCACGTACCGACGGAATTGGGCCATTCCAGCACTCTTCTGAGTTTAAAAACTTCCGCTAGCCACCAAACTCTCCAGACATGAACATTATTGAGCTTATCGGAGATGCCTTGCAACGTGCTGTTCAGAAGAGACCTCCACCCCCTCGTACTCTTACGGAATTATGAACAACCCTGCAGGATCAATGGTGTCAGTTCCCCCTAGCACTACTTCAGACATTAGTCGAGTCCTTAACCATCGCATTGCCGCACGTCTGCGTGCTAGAGGGGGCCTTGCACGGTATTAGGCAGGTGTACCAGTTTCTTTGGCTCTTCACTGTATTACGTCTACTGGCGCTACACAGGTCCCCAGTCTACATCCTGACGAACTAGTTCGGGTTTCGAGCCCAGCAAGGGCTGTGTGTGATTGTTATGGTAGTTGCCGTGAAAGAGCGGAAAGGTGCCGGGATAACATCAATTCAGACATCCATTGAAACAAATTTATTAACAACAATTCTTACCAAACAGTTATTACAAAACATTGTCTTTGAGCCCAAATCAATTAAATGTTTCAACTCAAGCTCGGTAACAATATGCGACAAAAGTTTAAAATGGCTGAGGCTATTTTAAAATGTATGTAGTATCCTTTAAACAAATTTATAATAACAAACAGTTAGCAATTCAAAACTAAAAACAGTATTCAGATAAATCCAGTGTATAGGTGCATAAGGCCGTTGTATGCGCCGTTAAGGATATATTTTGCTACACCTGAAGATGGATAACAAATGATATAAAATTCGATTCAATCTTTATGTCCATTAATAGAGAGACTATCTTTAGTTATCGAGCGGAGAAGACGTATTTTTGTAAGATGTGTGTCATAGCCATTTGTGTTGTTTGAATAATAATTATCATTTGTGCAAAACCACAAAAGTTTTCTTTTCTTCCGCACATCATCTCAATGTCAGGTCCACAAGCGGCCTGCCTTCGGAAGAAGCAGCCCGATTAAGAACTGCTATAGACACGGTCAACAGATAAACATTCATGGTGGACGAAGATGATTATAACCAATAACATCAGAAGTAAGTTCACATTAAAACGGACTCAAAAGAAAAATTATAAAAATCCAAAATTTGGGCATTAATTGAAAATAATTGATTTCTATTAATCTCTTTATTTATGTACCTTTTTATTATCATTGCTATATATATATATATATATATATATATATATATATATATATATATATATATATATATATGTATATATGTATGTATATGTACATAAATTTGAACAACTGGCGACCATGACAGGACATTGAGAAAGCCATGAAACCAGTTGTGTAAATTATCCAAAATTATTTATGACAATGCATGAGATTTGTTTTTGCCTGTACTAGGTAGTTTCAAATTTTCATGTGCAACACCACGACTGGGAGCAAAATAGCCAGAACCAAAAATTCTTCTGGAGAAAACCAATTCAGAAAGGAAGCAAAAAGAAACCGGAAATTGCGGGATATTTTGGAAATACCATGTTTGTTTCATCGCAGCAGAGGTAGGACCCTACGCAACCGCTTGATTAGCTATGTTTGGTAGCGTCTCCTGCTTAATAATTAGAAGACCCTTCCTTAATTTCCTTTCCTAAATACATTGTAGTGCATTTTTCAGAAATTTTAAGTAATGAGTAGAGAGAGAAGAACAAAGTTTCTGTGTCATAGCCTAACATTTTGTGGGTCATAAAAGTAGCTAAATAACGCTTGACGACACATAAATCGTATTTTTAAATTCAGAAAATAATATATTTCAACTTTGTTTTCCAAAAACTTTAATTGAAATATTCAGACATGATGGCACAAAAATCTGTTCCCATTATTGTTGGCAATGGCGAAAGCGCAGTGAGCCAAGATGGCGTACAATTTCAGGATAGAACATCTGAAGTCTTCCACAACTGGTGGTATGAAATAGTTCAGAGATGAACATGACCGAAATGACAAACGCTAGTGAGCTTACACAGAGCTCTAACTTATTTTTCAAATGGCTCTGAGCACTATGGGACTTAACATCTGAGGTCATCAGTCCCCTAAAACTTAGAACTACTTAAACCTAACTAACCTAAGGACTTCACACACATCCATGCCCGAGGCAGGATTCTAACCTGCGACCGTAGTGGTCACGTAGTTCCAGACTGAAGTACCTAGAACCGCACGGCCACACCGGCCGGCGAGCTCGAACTTTGATGATACGTTGATGACAATAAATGACACTGCATCACGTATCTCCGCGAACAACATTCTATTCGCACAGGAAAACATAGAAAGGGAAGATAACATGATTTTTGACGACACTTTACCGTCACCCATCACACGAAGTTCAAATATTCATTTGCAGAGCAAGGTTGTCAACACCCAAAGTACATTAAATAGCAACCAAAATGACGCATTTGCCGTGATACTTCAAAAACTGGATAGTATGAACACCAACTGCACCAATTTGCGTGCAGGCATACAATATATAAACACGAGTTTGCGTGTAGAAATAAAAAAATATAAACACTAATTTGCGAACAGACATTAAAACAAAATTTGACAGTTTGTCACAAAAACTTACCGTAGTGACACATGACAGAAATCACATAAAACAAGAACAAAAACAAGTTTTAAGAGGAGATGAAAGTGAAATTTAACGAGCAGAATGATATAGTATAGCAGCAAATAAAAGCGATGAAAGACACACACGCACACGAACCTGGAAGCTACACATACACAATTAACTTCCACAGTAAAGAACATCTCTACCGTAGTAAACAAACTGCACCAGGATTACGAAAATATACCAGCAGCAATAGATGAACTCACTTTAAAAGTAACATCACTTGAAAGAGACTAAATTAATAAAAGTTTATCTGACGTAATTTCACAAGCTGAAGCAGGTACGTTAGATAAAACCTGTACCGTAGCGGAAAAGGTAGTGAAGGAACGTAAATTAATCAATTATCTAGTTGAAAAGGTTATTCAGCAAAAGGGAAATGACATTATCTACAAAGTGAACACCAATCTGCAAGCTACAGAGCACCAGATACGCAAATACTTAGGTGAAACTGATACAGAGACACAAGTTGTACACATAAACAAAGTGCCAGCCACAGCAAACCAAAGTAATGTATGTACACGGACCATTGCAATCACTACAAACAACGCCAATAGTAATGAAAGACCACAAAGTGTAAGTTTACGTGGCATGACACCAGAACCAGTACCTGCGATAAATGTAAATAATTATGAAACCTATGCAAACACAGCTTGTGCACTATATTTGCTGACGAAGGTCTATTAAGACACTCTCAGTTACCAACATTCACGAGCGAATGTAAGAAGATCAGTCCTGTTGTGTTTATTAGTACTTTGCGACATGTTTCCTAGAAATTGGACGGAAGCACAAAAAATCAGGTATGTTGTTGGGTATATGCAAGGCGATGTAGTTTCGTGGGCGACCGAGAAAGCTGAGCGTTGTACCACATATTTACAATTTGAACGGGCGTTCCTTGACAAATATTGGTCAAAAGCCGTACAGGAGAGGCTTAGGCGAGAGGTTCTTAACCCCGCCCCTTTTAATGGCAAATATGGTAGCCTGCGAAGATATTTTGAGAAGTATCTCAACAAAACACATTATTGGACGAATCCTATTTCTCATATGGATGTTTTTAAAATTTTAAGAAGTTGTTTGCCACCACACATTCGTGAAAAATTAATTCCTACACCTGAACACGACACAGAATACTTTCTATACATTTTAGATTCAATCGAACTAATATATGAAGAGACAGTAGTATTAAATAGGGCGTCAGACAGCCAAACACCGCAACAACGTAACTTGAATGGTCAATACGAAAAGCCAGACATGAACGCACAGCAAAGCTTGTGCCCTCAACCGCAAGGATACATTAACCGTGGTAATGGATACGGGAATGGAAATGGTAGGAACAAGAGATTTAAACAAAAATTTCCGTATAACAGGAACGATTACGATCCACAAGCTAATTTCAATCCCTACTCTCAAAATTACGCACCGCGTGCAAATGAAAACAGCCAGCCGCATCTGTGGCCGGCGCACGGCAACAAGAATAACATACAACACGCTGTACCGCAGCCAACCTTTGCGCAGCAAAATCACAGTACGGCAACATTTCACAACATCCATACGTTCACACGAGAAGGCATGTTGCGAACTGGAAATGATACACTCTGGAGAAACAATCACACAGTACAACTGACAGAACCTGTCCCGTGTACCGAAGTAGATCAGACTACACCATAGGAAAACCCGAATCAGTCGTAGTTGAGTCCATACTATAGACCTCATAAGCGATGGGGGAAAACCAGATTTGCAAACATGTTTCGTACGATTCGATGAACAATGAGACACAAAGGACGATCTACACCAACATGAATTAAAATCAGCGAAAAATACACTGGAGGAACATGTGCAGGCAGTAGGCAGACTGAAAATAATTTGTACAGAGACACAGTTAATACTTGATACAGGGCCCACGACTAATTTAATGTCTGAAGCATTTTCCACTGAATTAAAAAGATGGAATAAATTTCCTGTTCTGCCAATGCAAAACTGCAAAGTACAAACCACTACAGGCGGCAAAACCAAATTAGTGAAACACCAAGCTCTTATCACCGTGAATATTGAACAATTTTCTGTGCAGTGTAATTTTTTAATAGTAGACAAACTTATAGTCAACTGCTTGATAGGTATGGACACATTTAGAACCTAAAAAACTCAAATAGACATAGGTAATGGTAAGTGCCATTTCTTTGTGAAGGACCAAAGGTTTTCTATCAGCGTGATTACGACACCGGAGAGGTATGACAAGGTAAACCCAGAACCCCATGTCACTGTGCAGTATTCATATCCCACCGTGTATTTTGTGAACAAATGTGATAACGAACATGAGTCCGACACTGAAGTTAGTCAGGAATTAGTAGAACAAAAATTGAACGAATAAAATATTCTAGATGCTACACAACGACAAGAGCTTTCTGACTTACTTTTTAAACATGCAAGTGTTTTTAATAAGAATCCAGGCGTAATCAAAGATTATGAACATAAACTTAATGTCTATCCTCATGAAACATTTTCCGTTATGTCTTACCCCATACCGTGGGCAAAGCGTAAAGCAGCTAAACAGGAAATTAATAGAATGTGCGAATGGGGAATCATACAGCCACCATTTTCTCCATATTGCAGCCCAATATTACCTGTTAACAAACCTGATGGATCAGTACGACTAGTTTCAGACGTTAGAGGCATAAACAAAATTCTAGTACCAGTAAGAACAAAACCAGGTAATTTAGATGAACAATTGCTAAAATTTCATAACACCAAATATTTCAGCAGCCTTGACCTAAAGATATCTTACTGGCAAATAAAGTTACAGTAGGAGAATAGAAAATACACAGCATCTGTCTGCAGTGGCAGTAGTTATGAATTTCAAGTTCTTTGGCTTAAACGTTAGCGCAGGCGTATTTACATCAGCCTTGGACAAGGTCTTAGGACCTGAAGTGCTCAGTAAAGTTACCATTTATGTTGACGGTATGTAAATAGCCACATCAACTTGGGCAGAACACATCAGTATAATAGAAAAGGTATTTCAGAGATTTACAAAGTACGGAGTAACAGCAAATCTAAAGAAATTTAACTTTGGCAAAGAACAAGTAAAATTTTAAGGACATATCGTATCAGAACAGGGTATATTACCAGATCCAAATAAACTAGATGCCATACGTAATTGCCCATCCCCAAGGAACACAAAACAATTGAAAGCATATCTAGGACTAACTTCCTTTTTCCGAAAATTTACACCACAACAGCTTATGAACAGCGATGCCCTACTTAACCTGTTGAGAAAGAATAAGCTTTGGTTATGGGACGAGAGATGCCAAGAGGACTTTACCCAAATTAAAAATGCCTTAATGTCAGCAAACATTTTGAGTCATTCTGACATGTCTAAGAACTTTTGTTTAAGCACGGACACCTCGTCTCAGGGGCTGGGGGGATGTTTTTTCCATATACAAGAAGAAGAAGAAGAAGAAGAAGAAAAAACCGTATCCAAAGTCATTAGCTTTGCATGCAGAACTTTATCAGAGGCAGAAAGATCATATTCCATATCAGAACTGGAAAGTTTAACAGTAATTTGGAGGTTCAAGAAATATGAGTATTTTCTTTGGGGCAAAAACAGTAAAGTCTATTGTGATCACCAATCATTCTCTTATCTCTTAACATGCAAACTGTTACACCGAAGACTAGCGAGGTGGTGTTTGTACCTGCAGGAATTCAATTTTGAAATAATATACATAAAGGGCAGTCACAATGTTATTGAAGATGCATTATCAGGGACTAGACGAGTTCAGTGAACTGTCTGAACACGATTCAGAAATCCGTACATTACTGATGCAAAGTAGTACACAATAATCAGACTACAAAAAAATTTATAAACAGATGGGAATAATACAGCAGCAAGACAACAGGTGGAAAAAGGTAATACTAAATCTTAACCGGAATGCAAACCACAAGGTAAGTAAATGGTATCAGTTATACGAAGCCGTTTGAATCCACCGGAAGCACGAAAGTTCTAACCATTGGTATGTATGCCTTCCACAGGAAAATATCGACGAAGTTATCAAACACACACACGAAGTATGGGGGCACTAAGGAGTAACAAAATGTACAGACAAGATTTCCAAACTTTGTTACTTTCCTAATTTACGACGACGTGTTTCACAAATATTAAAAAAGTGTGCTATTTGCCAAAGAACAAAACCAACCAGTATGTAAAAGTTTACAGAAGTACATCCCATACTAACCAAAGCTCTACTGGAAATGGTTTCTCTGGATATCGCAGGGCCATATCCTAGACCAAATATGGTGACATATTTAATAGCTCTTTATGATATTTCCACAAAATACATCAAACTTTATGCTATCAAAACCACTACAGCCAGTAGCATCATAAGGAGAACTGAAGAGGATTGTTTACAAAGAGTAGGGAAACCCAAAGTCATATTAACAGACAATGCAGCTTATTTCGTAGGAAGAAAATGGAAACAATTCATGAGTACACAGGGCATTAAACACACCTTGGTAAGTTTTTTCCACCCAGATGCAAGTCCCGTGGAGAGGGTGTTTAAAGAATTCAGTAGATTTATAAGGACATACTCTCATAATAAACATTCACGATGGATTGAATATGTGACTCCATTTATGCGAATAGTACACAATCTCCCCCACTCTTCCACAGGTTTCACTCCTAATGAACTTATGTTTAACACAAAGCAAACTGACGAATGGGAATCACCCATACCAAATTTTTCCTACTAAAGAGTTAACTTTACAGGATAAAATCAAACAAGCAGTAATTACACTAGAGAATAGAGCAGAATACAGAAAGAATGTACAACAAAACTGAAAAAGAGGTAGCATTTTTTCGAAGGGCAACGAGTCCTCTTGAGAACACATCCCAAATCGACAAAGATCGGTAAGTTGGACAAAAAATGGCAATTACTATACTCAGGGCCATATATTATTGCGAAAATACCTTATCCGGGAACTTATAGGTTGGTATATGAAAGAACAGGGAGAGACAAAGATCTCCACCCCTACAAAGACTTAAAAGCTTTTCACGAGTAGCGTAATTTTCTTGTTTTGCAAGCAAAGATAAATATTTGTTTCGGAAGGAGTGAAAAAAACACAGCTTCACGCGAAGCGAAATGCAAACTGGAGCAGCGTACGAGTCAGCTGTGCGCGCTCAACAATGCATGTTTGCGTTAGTACTAGGTAAGAGACATTGACCTTGCACAAGCGCAACAGGCTAATTCGCGGCACAACCAAATAGAAACGTGAAGCTGCACAAGTATTAAGCCCAATTTCAAAATAAATAATAACACTAACACCTATATTTACTATATCAACATGCGAAGTTGCGTCAATACTAAAATATATACATTGTAACTAGAATTAAAAGGAATCATTACAACGAAACATACAGGACTTGTTAGCTAACAAAAGGATGGGATACCGTAGGAAATGTCAAAATAACTTTCTTAGCATGGTAAAGGAATAAGAGGAATAAAAATGCAAGTGAATATATAAATGAACAAATAAGAATGAATTATGAAAAAACCTCTGCCAGCGAAGGTGATGACCGAGTATATGAGCAGCTTATGAGCTATGAAACACAAGTAGTTTTTAAGTTAGTTATAAGTTTTTTTGTACTGCTGCGACCAGTGCATCGCCACGGCGCAGAAAAAGACATTTACGACGGGTGCTATAGGTCCCAAATGAATAAACGGGCCGCACCTCAAACAAATGACTAGGTTATTAGTATGAAGTGATGCAAAGACTTTTACGTTACGAACTCAAAGCTACACGTAAAACAGGAGTTCCCTGACAAGTGATAACAAAGGGCGAACAGCATTTCCTTAGTAATCCATAAACCAGTAGAGTAGAATTCTTTATTCCTTCTCCAATACAGGAGGCGGCGCCAAAGCGTAGTTAGGCTAGCAACGCGTAATTTAGATTCATGATGTAAATGCTTTTCCATGTTTCTCCGAAAATATGAAACTCTCAAAGCTGATGCATGCATGACCGGAAAATAAAATGCGGATGCATTAAATGCGTATGTGGCAACAGAATCTAATGGATATTTTGTATTTATGTACAAAGAAAATTTTTTTGGAGCTCACAAACTATACTAACCAGTAACTGTAATTGAAAAGGAATTTTGTAATGTTTTAGTATTTAAGAATTCTCTATGTTTGATGCAAGTAATGGGTGGAGTGTCAGCCTTAGATGTAAGCCATTGTAATATGCATTGTTATGTCAAAATATTTATGTGAATTTTGTGTGTGTATCGAGCCATATGTAAATGATGATCTTGAAGAACTATCTAAAAGGGAAAAAAACCTCAAGGACTAAAAGCGATTATCACACCAAAGTTAACGACGAAACATATAGTGGTACACAAACACGTGTGCAATAGTGCTGCGAATCATTTTTTGTGATGTTACGCTACGCAACGTCTGATATACTAATCAGCAAGCATCACTGACCTTGACGTCGGGTGTTGATGTGCAGTGTGTACCCAACTGAAAATGTGGATACGACGGAGAAGATCCTTCCCGGGCTGTATGAAAGGTGAATTATCTGCCACAGCATCGGTTCTTGGAGAATAAACGCACATGCACCGCACTCAGAATAGAAGACTACGGCACAGCATATTATTCTACGGATAGTACGGCACTCACAGTGAAAATGACACTGAAAGTGCGAGTGGAGGCGCGTACCCAATAATATGTGGAACATTTAACGGTTGTTGCGAGGTCAACAAACATATTTAGCGCTGTAATGACACATTCCGAAGCAGAGATATACAATACGTTAAAGGCTGCGCCAAAGATTAAATTGCGAGGGAAGTAGAATATAATCTCTGTAATGTTCATATTGGATTCTCTTTTGTTTCATACTCCAAGAAGGAGTTAAGAGACACTTTTCGATTGTTAACTTGTAGGGGATGGACGTAATTTTTGGTGTGTGCTGCAAGGCAGCCATCTTGTTAGTATTTATGGTTTGTGCGACGAGCAGAGCAAGTCTTACTGTGTTGTGAATAAAAAATAGTGCGAAGTATCTAAGTTTTACGAGAATTATTTAAAGCGACGTAGCATTGTGTTCCTTGGTTTCCACCGTCTTCGTAAAGTGAACCGATGTCGACTCAGGAAGATACATACGGTCAACAAAGAGAAGAACATCGATGGCGAGTAATGAATTAATATTGTGGCACAAGAACTAATTCTACGTCTAAGGTGAGAACTCTGATTAAATTAACAATGACGTAGAGTTCAAAAATGTAATTAATCAGAATTGTAAATTACATTACTGGCAAATTTCACGCAGCACTGAATTTGTCCGCATTCAAGCCGGCCAATACAATCCATAAAAAAGCCTGTCAAAAATTCGAAAGTTACAGTTCCATATCCATAATTTTTTCCTCTTTTCTAAAAAATCCATAAATTTAATTTTTTAATTTATAAAGCCTCACTGGCGACCGCTGACAGGTACAGTGCTGGTGGAACAAAGAGTAAGTACTTGATTGTTGTACTACAAATATGCTTGTACTAATTACTGTTTCTCTGTTACATGGCGCACATGGAAAATGACGAATAAGGTATCACAAATTAATTGTACAAACGGATGACACAATAAGCAGAAGGAACAAGGACAAGGATTTACAAAACTAACGTAATCGTGAGTGACGCAGCTCAGGCGGAATTAAGGTAGGAAAGCGCAAACGCGTGCAGCGGCTGCACCTTGGCTTAGCTCCACTTGAAGCAGAACCTTTCCCTTTCCATGTTAAAATCCTGATAGGGTTGGTGGCAACACACAATTACACTTTGATAATTACTTCTTTATGTTAAACAATCGCAGAATTAGAAGACCTAGTGCGTCATCTTGTAAATTTCCGACCCACAACAAATAACAATCGCGAGATATCTTTATTAATTCAACTGCGAGAGAATTTTAAGATTTAGTTAACAGTAAAGTCCAGATAAAAATAATATCTTCACAATGGAACCGGAGAATTTTAATTTGACAAATGTTCATTGACACGTCACCGATTCTGACATCAGTGACGTAAATGATGACGCAATTAGTTTTTCAGCACAACATAATGTAAAAGTAAATACAATTTAATTGCACTCCACAGGGATTGACAATAACGAATCACTTGCAAATGAAACCTTGTGCACAGTCGATGAAGCATCGATTACCAGATCAGATGAATATATTTCGCGTGAAATCAGTGAACCTAGCCCGGTTTAGATTCAATCAGACCGTGGTAGAGTAACAATGGTTACAAATAATGGCATAAATACAAATACACAGGTTTCGTCAATTACGCTTGAGGCATTATATGGTCTGATGTCAAACGTGAGCGAGGAATTATCTGATTTAAAGATCAGTCACAACACAACGAACACAAAACTGTCGAATCTAGAAATCAGCCACAACACAACGACCAACAAAAGTGTCGAATCTAGAAATCAGCCACAAAGTGACAAACACAAAATTGTCAAACATGGAAATTGGGTTCCAACAGCAGTCTTCAAATGTGACACGCAATTTGAAAATATGGACAAACATTTCGATCAACGCTTAAATAAATTCACCAATGAAATCGATCAAAAGATCGAAGACAAAGACATCAAAACAGTCAATAGTGTATACAATGTATTGGCAAATGATGTAGAAAAGAAATTGTCAGATCTTACAAACAAACAGGAACAGGAACTGTCAGAAATCGTAGAGACACACAACCAAACAAAAACGGTACAAAAAGAAATACATGAAAACGTACAGGCTATTCAATTAAATTTAACCAGAGTACAGTCCGCATGTGAAGAAATACTTGACCTAGTTAATAAAGTTAACGAAGAAGTCGGTCTTCTGAAACAGGAGACTGGACGTATCAAGGCGGACATTATCAAAATAAATGAAACTTCCAGAAACCGGTAATGTAAATGAATCAATAACTGACCGGGAAACAAAACTTTTTGAAAAATTAGTTAATGAAATCAAAGTAGTCGAAGAAAGGATACGCAAGGAAATTGCTGGTAGACTGAATGTTTCAAATGACTTGCCTACGTCAGGCAACAGACAGAGCGACACTTATTCGCCCGTGCCAGATTGCGATGTCAATAACGCAGAACTTCACACGCCCAGTCCGGCGTATGCGCACGCACCGGCGCAGGCAAACAATGGCTATTCACTAAACGCGGTGCTGCAACAGGCAGTAGGCGTGCCTCCTTGCATCTCGACGATTCTAGTCGATGAGAGCCTGTTACAACGTAGACAGTTTCCAGTTTTCTCCACAGAATCCAGAAAAACCCATCCAGTCGTATTCGCAAGAGCATTCAAAAATGTCTTACTAAGAAACTGGACTGAGGCACAGAAGATTAGATATGTAGTAGGCTTCACACAAGGCGACGCACTTTTGTGGGCCACAGACATGGCTGAACAGTGCATCACCTACGAATAATCTGAACGGGATTTCTTGGAGAAATATTGGTCTACTGGGGTCCAAGAAAGACTGCGACGTGAGGTATTCAACCCACAACCGTTCAACTTATAAAACGGCGGGTTTAGGAAGTATTTCGAAAAGTACTTGAATAAGACGTGCTACTGGAACAATCCAATACCGCACGTAGATGTTCTGAAAGGCATACTACCCGCGAATTTACGCGAAAAATTGGTAACCATACCGGAGAACGACCTTGAATACTTTCTTTCCGTGCTTGACTCAATTGATCTAATATATGAAGAAGTGCCGAGCACAAGTAATCGCAATGAACACTCCGTAACCAATCAAAACAACGGTAACGGGAATCATTTTAATGGCAGTGGGCAAAACCCACACCGTTGGCATCCGTATGCGACAAGGCCAAATAATGGAAACTGGAATTACGGAAATCGGAGGCATTCGGCGCGACAGAGACGTGAAGACCGAAGATATAATACAGATTACGGTCCACGCTGGTATGGAAATGATAGAAATCACGTGAATGATTGGTAAGGTCCGCGTTATGAACCCGGTACACAAATGAAAATTACAATACTTACTGTAATAGGAATGACCGACCAAGGAGAAATAGCGACGGCCGGCCGCAATGTTGCACGCAGCGGTCCGGAAACTAATTGGCGACAGAATAACCACTCAGTACACTTCGTAGAGGTAACGGACAGTAATCAATCAACGCCGTTGTCCCCCCCCCCCCCCCCCCGGTAAACAACAATCGGTCGGAATGAGCCCGTATGCTACCGTAGAAGATCTATGTGAAGAAGAGATGAGAGCACTGAACAATGTAAGTGACCTTGTGCAGGCTGTAATAAGAGCAAAGATAGAAACTATAATTACCAACGTAATTTTAGATACAGGTGCATCTGCGAATATTATTTCTAACAGTTTATTTAAAGAAGTTTCGAAAGCATTAAAAGTACCAGTGTTGCCAACGGAAAATTGTAAAATCTTGACAGCTGTAGGTAATAAGTCAAAAAGAATTAAGTGGCAGACGCAAATACCTGTTACCATTAGCGATGTCACGATAAACTGTACATTCTTAATCGTTGACAAATTAATCGTCAATTGTATTTTAGGTATGGAAGTTTTACGGCAGTATAAAGTAAACATCGACATAGGCAGTGGACTTTGCTATTTCCAAGTGGGCAGTCGTAGTGTGAAGGTCAATCTTGTAAAGTCAACAATAGAGCGTAATGGCCAGTTACGAAAACAAGCTGAAGTAAAATTAGTTTATCCACAAGTGTTATTGATAGATATTCCTTTCCCCGAACAATTAGACACGGAAATAATTAACGAACAGGCCGCCCACGAGAAGGTAGGAGAATCCACATGTCTTTCTGAAACTCAACAAAATGAACTAGCAGATCTTATTTATGAAAACCGAGACATTTTTAGAAAACAGCCGACAATAATCAAAAATTATGAATACAAAATGGAAGTCTACCCACATAAAACGTACTGCCATAAATCATATGCGATACCATGGGCAAAGAAGGATGCGGTTCGCAAAGAAATAGATAGAATGGTTCTGTGGAAGGTGATAGAACCTTCGCATTCACCGTACTGCAGTCCCATCCTAGCTGTCAGCAAACCTGACGGATCAGTCAGATTAGTACTTGATGCTCGGGAAATTAATACGATCATCGTACCAATACGCACTAGGCCGGAAACTTAGATGAGCAATTGCTTAAATTTCATGGAGTGAAGTATTTAACATCCGTTGAAATGAAGGCTTCGTATTGGCAAATAGTCCTACATAGTGATAGCAGAAAATTCACTGCGTCCATTCATGCTGGCAGAAGCTATCAGTTCCAAGTACCGCCATTTGGACTCAACGTGAGTGCTGGGGTATTTATAGAGGCTTTAGACAGAGTATTGGATCCAGAACTGATTAGCAAAGTGACGTTGTATGTAGACGATCTCTTCATAGCCACGGAGACCTGACAAGAGCATGTAGAATTGGTACACAAGGTGTTCCAAAAGTTCGGAGAATATGACGTCACAACAAATTTTAAGAAGTCCGAATTCGGAAGGGATCGAATAAAATTTTTAGGCCACATTATTTCACCAGGCGTAATTTTACCAGATACAAAAAGAACTTGATGCCATAAAATATTTCCCTTCACCAGAAACACGTAAATAATTGAAAGCTTTCCTGGGTGTCACGTCATTTTTTCGAAAATTCGTGCCCAAACAGTTACTGCATAGTGATTCCCTACTCAACCTTTTAAGGAAAAACCACACGTGGTTGTGGACAGAAAAATGGGAGGAAGATTTCGTAAAACTCAAACAGGCACTCATGAACGCACCCATTTTGAACTACAACTTTTGTTTGAGCACGTACGCCTCATGTCAGGGACTAGGCTCTTGTCTGTTCCAATTAGTAAATGATAATAAAGAACAGAAGGTAAACATAATTAATTTTGCCAGTAGAACGTTAACGGGATGTAAAAGAACCTATTCGGCAACTGAACTTGAAGCGTTAGCTGTAGTGTGGGCTTTCCGCAGGTTCCAATACTATCTCTGGGGAAGGCATACACGAGTTTTGTGACCATCAAGCATGATCGTTTTTACTCACATGTAAATTGTTGCAAAAATGGGTTGCACATTGGTGTTTATTCCTCCAGGAATTTGATTTCGAGATAGTTTACATCAAGGGTGAACAGAATGTAATTACCGAAGCATTCTCGCGCTTGTTACAAGGCTTGAGCGACTTCAATGAATTGATCGAGCAGACTTCCGATTTTAGAGTTTTTCTGATGCATGGTGGCTCATTTCAACAATATTACAGAAAGATGTGTAAAGACATGAGCAAACTACAAAAAGAAGACAATAGATGGAGACAAGCAATACAAAAACTGCAGGCATATGACAATAGTACATTGAAACAATATTACACACTGTCAAACGATGTTCTTTTCTACAGGCGCAATCCACAATCCAACACCTGGTGTGTATGCATCCTGGAAGAATACATAGACAATTTGATAAGACACACACACAGAGTATGGGGACACTACGGGGTATCAAAATGTACAGCAAAAATATCAACGTATTGTTACTTCCCGAGTCTCAGACGCAGGATTGAACAAATAACAAAAAAGTGTACAATATGCCACAAGGTTAAACATCTCAATAGATCTTGTTTGGACGTATTACACCCTATCATTCCAACTAGACCAAGAGAACTAGTTTCCGTTGACGCAGCAGGACCATATCCACGAGCTAGGGGAGGAGTTAAATATGTGATCGCATTTTATGATGTCTTCACAAAGTACTTAAAAATGTATGCTATAAAAGCAGTACTGTCGGGATCCATAATCAAACGCATGATGGTTGACTGCATACCACTAGTGGGAAAACCGAAAATTATATTAACTGATAATGCAATAATCGTCACCAGTAATAGATGGAGAACATTTCTCGAGTCTAAAAACGTAAAACATATATTAGTAGCCAAATTTCACCCAGAATCGAGCCCAATTGAGAGAAATTTTAAAGAATTTAATCGCTTTATAAGAACTTATATACCAAATAAACAGACAAAATGGGTAGAATACATAGCCCCATTTCAGGATATTGTAAATAATTTAATTCATACTTCAACAGGCTTTACACCTACAGAGTTAATGTTTCAAGGCACAGAACTTGACGAATGGGCTAAACCTTTACCTAAATTAGCCACAAAGGAAATAACACTAGACGAAAAGGTACGTCAAACATTACTACAGATGGAAGAACAAGCAGAAATAAGGAGAAAACAGTTCAACAAAAAGGTAAGAAAGGTTATAGAATTTAACATTGGACAGGAAGTACTATTACGTACCCACCCAAAATCCTCTGAAATTAAGGCATTAAACGAAAATTGGCAGTTGTTGTATGATGGCCCTTTCATTATAATAGACAAACCTCACCCAGGATGTTATCTGTTAGGTAACACACGAACGGGCAAGGTGAAAGGGTTATACCCTCACAAGGATATCAAGGAAATTTTTCATTAAAGGTTATATGTTATTTTAGCAAAACTGAAATTATACAACCTTGGATCACATAGTAAAATTGCTTTCATTAACCTAAGAAACTTGAGAACACGAAGAAAAGAACTATGTACGGTATTCGTAGTTTAAGAAGTACATCCAAAAAGACAGTCAGTTAGTGAAAAACATGCATTAAACTGGAAAACATAACTGAAGTTTCAATTAAACATCGAAACTAGTAACCAACTGGGGGCATATGCCAGCTTAAATACGCATAGTTAAGCACACCTAATGAAACATGTGTTACTGTGAGTCTTAACACTATAAAATAAACCATACGGTACTTTTGTAGTCTAACTCAGTTATTTAAGAGAGAGGAACAAAGACAAATTAGCGCGAAGGTCAGAGTTTGTTCGCTTGAGACGAGCAACAAACCAGTCGTCGAAGTTGCAATCCAACGCTCAGCTGATGAGCATGCGATAGCTGCATGGGAAGACGAGGGCATTGGCCGCGCTGTAGTTAGTGAGCCGGGGAGAAATCTTCCCCCTGCCCTGTCCGATCAGCTGAGTGTATACGAAGCGCGAAGGCGCATGCGCGGTCGAGTCCAGACGATCCGTGACTCGTATTACACGATGGCGGCTATCACGAATAATGTTTACCAACAATGCAGAGTTTTCCCCGCGCCTACAGTCCAGTCGTGGTACATAAGCGCGCATGCGCGGAATGTTAAAAAGTTTTGAGACCACGCTTACTATGAGACACAGTGACGAAAGTCATTCAAAAACAAGAAAGAAAATTTAATTATAAGCTGGAACTACGTAATAAAACTGAACATACAAGCACATACTGGTCATGGACGGTATTGTAATTTTATATTATATTCAGTAAAATCTTAGCTTGTATGAAAGGAGAAAGAAAATAGCACAATAGAAAAAAATAATGCAGATATATAACCGGAAGAAAGGCTATGTACACGAGAACAACACACAATTACATATAGGGCTAGCAGCAAAGAGGAAAGCAAAGAGATAACGCATACATTTACATTACACAGTAGCGAGCGATTTTCAGAATGAACAAGAGGATAAACGCGTGAATTTTTGTGACTTAGGAAGAGAATTACATAAGCTTTAAAATAGGAATATAACAAACAGATCTATGCAACGTGAGTAATGAACTGAACCGCCCTCAAAACAAGTACCTAGGCTTTATAGAGAGAGAAACAAATTAACGTTAGGAAACACCTAAAGCACTCACCAAACAACTTTGTAGAATATATAAGCTATACACGAGGGTACATGTACGAAAGCTAAAGTGTACAGGAGGAAAATATGGAGTGATTGCGCATTAATGGACCGAAAGGCAGTTATGTATGTAAGAAGAAATATTTGGTTGTAAGTATTATTAGTATGAGGGGACGATGCTCAGCAGACCCTGAATTATTTTTTGCAATATTGAGGGAATGGTGCAGGGTACCGAAAAAGGGCTCCACCAGCAAAGTGTATATTATAGTGGTAGAAATTTTTTGTGTGTATAAACGTATGTATGAATATGTGAAAGGCGAAAGAAGCTCTACATGTACGGAACCTAAACAACATAGATGTGTATAAGGAAAATTAAACTCTAAGACAATCTGATATAAACATGTATACCTAACGTCTAGAAACAACTTAATTAAAACTGTAAGACTCTACGAGTTTAAGAGAAAATACGAAAAACCTGATACACAGTGCAACATTAACGGTGCTTCACTCATGTATGCAGAAGGAAGGTATGAATTACTTTACACACTTGAAACATGTAATCATAAATCATTTCAAAATTAGATCTTTCATACATATCACGATTCACAGTCACAAAGAATGAAAATGATATCGCCGCTGTACGAGAAACAGGTAAGTAGTTTGATCGACGACCTGTAAGCAAAGGAATCGTCTATAAAATGAATTAGGAACAAAAACGTCATACATAATTTTATGCTGCACTGAAGCTATAAAAGTCGGATTATTCGTGTACGTAGATTTTCATGAGAACCGTTGCATTAAAATGTTTGTACATTTTTTCTCGTGATAACACAAGACGCCTATAAGCGCACTTTAATTGAAGATGATACACGGACACAAGGGCGTGCCGCTATTATGAAACACTGTACGTAGTAATGGTAGTTACACCCTGAACTTCAAGATTTTATGTTTATATGTCCATGTTAATGTAGGAAATTTTATTAGGGGTAATGATTTGCAAGTACACCAGAACGTGCTTAAGCACAAAACACTGTACATATTAGGGTTATGCTGCATATAATTGATTATTTCGTGCATTATCAGATTTTATACGTAAAAACCGTAGCATACACGTAGTCGTTGCCATTACCCTAAGTAGAAGCTATAAAATTCCCTTCCCAAGCTTCAGTGGAGCGGCTACAGGTGTATTCTCTGCATGCTGATGCATGTCCTTGCGTACGAAGAATACGTAACGTAAGGTAAACCTTTACTTACCCTCGAGTTCAAGAATGAAAACAAAGGACTTGTTCCTTCTAACAGATTAATGGAAAAAGGTGTGTGTGTCAGTAAAATCCAAGACAAAGAAGCCACTATGAGTGCTCAAAAAATTTTTCAATTTTCGTCGATAGTTTCTTCCTGTAATTAATGTAAACAATGTATTATATGTGTTGCATGTTATTCCATTGTATGTGATGTATTTTGTATTTCATGCCAAGTCCCGTAACTTACAAATTTGTGAATATTTATGTACAATGACCAGAAGTATTGAGGGGAATGAATCTCGGTACAATAGGTAAAAGGGGTTAATGCGAAGAAAAAAGTGTAGTGAAAAAGAAAGTTTCGATCGTAATACTCCCGGTTAAAGTGGTGTGTATAGAAATTAAAATTGTGGAAAGTAGTGCTACGTTGCAAGTGTCAGCGAGCCTAAACAAGTGACATCGAAAATTGAAGCTTGTATCGTCAAACGACCATGGCGACACAATAAGAGAAGACAATGTCAAACAAGTTTGATATGGTACGCTTCTTACCTGTAGCTGCATCGACGGGATCGTCCTCCACCTCGCACATAGTGTGGTGTGTTCTTCGGGGCCCATATTCCAATGTATCTCGTCGTATCCAGTCTAAGTACTGGAAGAAACTACAAAAAGCACACGCGTACTGAGTCTAGACGGTACCCGCACGTCTGTGTATATTTACTGCACTGGCGCACGCATTCAACCAACGTCGCCCGCTAACGGACGACCAAAGAATCAGGCGCGCGTATCGCCGACCCATATTCAACACTGGGGCTAGCTAACAAAGCTCGTCGCCCCAGAATAAATACAGAAAGCAATACAAGGACTTAATTTTCACCTCTGATGAGGAAGGAAACATGTGTAAATAACGTTGTATTCATTGCATATTTTATTGTACAAACTTTACTGCGTGACGTCGTTTTCTTAGTAGAAATCAAAAGTTTGTGTATTAGGATTAAGGTTTGTAAATATTAGCATAAGTATGCCAAAAACCTGACACACACTCAGTAATACCAAAGAATTCACAGTGCCATGAAAACGAGACAGTGTAAATGAAGTTTGTAAATAAAAGACCCCCCCCAAACTTATCAATTGCAAGGTCGACTACTGTATCCTGTCAACCAAATAAAATTTTCTAGTGACAGTATACAGTAGGGGGGCAGTTGTAATGATACATTCCGACGCAAAGATATACAATACCTTAAAGGATGCGCCACAGATTAAATTGAGAGGGATGTGGAACATAATTTCTGTAACGTTCATATTGGATTCTCTTTTGTTTCATACCCCAAGAAGAAGTTAAGAGACACTTTTCGATTGTTAACTTGTAGGGGATGGACGTAATTTTTGATGTGTGCTACAAGGCAGCCATCTCGTTAGTATTTATGGTTTGTACGACGAGCAGAGCAAGTCTTACTGTGTTGTGAATAAAAAATAGTGAGAAGGATCTAAGTTTTACGAGAATTATTTAAAGCGACATAGCATTGTATTCCTTGGTTTCCAGCGTCTTCGTGAAGTGAACCGCTGTCGACTCAGGAAGATACACACGGTCAACAAAGAGAAGGACATCGATGGCGACTAATGAATTAATATTGTGGCAGAAGGACTAATTCTACGTCTAAGGAGAGAACTCTGATTAAATCAACACTGACGTAGAATTCAAAAATGTAATTAATCAGAATTGTGAATTATATTATAGGCAAAATTAACGCTGCACTGAATTTGTCCGCGTTCAAGCCGGTCAATACAATCCATAAAAAAGCCTGTCAAAAATTCGAAAGTTACTGTTCTATACCTATAATTTTTCCTCTTTTCAAAAAATCAATACATTAAATTTTTTTATTTATTTCGCCACAGCGCGCATGTGCACAGACTGGCACTGTTGCCAAAATGACATGTAGTCGTTTTTAGCAGCGCCGTCATGTAAACAATTGGTAAATTATCATTCCATATGTAAGTTATGTGTTTTCTGTAAGATAATGTATGATCAAAACAAGCTGACTTATCCAACCCAAAAGTACAAAGAGAAATACGCCGACAAATAAAGGTCATTGTACCCCCTTCGGCCGAAACTTAAATTTAAGCTGTACGAGTGTATACAGAACACTGTGTGCCTTCATTGCATGTCACTGTACAGTGTGGGGCATTTGTATAGGCACATAAGGAAAAGCCCCAACGAGCTACGACGAAAATTTAAAACCAATGATAATAATCATTAGCGCGGCCGCTGTCAGCGCCGATAAAGGTATATTTTGCTACGCCGGAAGGCTGTTAACAAATGATACAAAATTCCATTCAATTTTTTTTTTGTCCATTAATAGAGAGACTCTGTCTTTAGTTCTCGGATGGAGAAGATGTATTTTTGTAAGACGTGTGTGGTAGCCATTTGTGTTGTCTGAATAATAATTATCATTTGTGCAAAACCACGAAAATTTCCTTTTTCTCCGCGCATCATTTCAATGTCAGGTCCACAAGCCTGCCTTCGGAAGAAGAAGCCCGATTAAGAACTGTTATAGACATGGTCAACAAATAAATATTCATGGCGGAAGAAGATGATTATAACCAAGGACATCAGAAGTAAGTTCACGTTAAAACAGACTCAAAGGAAAGAAACTATAAAAATACGAAATTTGGGCATTAATCGAGAATAATTGATTTCTATTAATCTCTTTATTTATGTACCCTTTTTATTATCATTGCTATTTATATGCATGTGAACATAATTTTGCACATCAGTACAATAAAAGCGTTTGAAATACCCAAACTACAGTGGAACCCTTTTGTCACAAGTTTTGTACTCACCAGTTTGTCGCGATACAACTTACAATTTGCTCAATAACTGTACAGGAGTACAGAACAAATTACAAAAGATAATTAATGAAGTGGAGAACAACTCTGCATCCGTTGCAACCTCAGTGCGTTTGCAAAACCTTAATCTTATTTTACGTCACACGTCAGTCTTCCGCACACTTCCCGGCAATACAGTACACACATCATTGTATTCGCGTATAAGGCCTGAAACATAAATCATTTTCCACTGATCCCACACATGCACACAAATAATGGCCTCCCAGTAGGGCAAACTCAATGACAACCTTGTAACGTGAACAGTTAAAAGCAAATGACCAGTCACGAAATATTGGAAGTAACGGCACCCACAAGGGCAGACTCTATTACAGTTTTGCTGTACGAACAACTACAACACACAGATGGACAAGTACTCAGTAATAAAGTTACTCAGTTCCAAGTGAAATGATACTGTAATTGAACCAGGGAGCAACGTCAGTATAGTGACGGCTCCAACCGTTGCATTAACAGCAGATCTCCTTCGGGCATCACAAGTATTGTGCAACCGAAACGCTCTTGTATGCCAAAGTGGAGCTCCTAAGCAAATTACGGCTTTCCAAACAACGGCTCTCAGCTACAACTAAGCTGCGCTATCACTCATGGTGCGGCCAAGTCATTTTCCAGCACACAGCACGGGGTCCCCCTCGTCACGCCGGCCAGGGTGGCCGAGTGGTTCTAGGCGCTTTAGTCTGGAACCGCGCGATCGCTACGGTCGCAGGTTCGAATCCTGCCTCGGTCATGGATGTGTGTGATGTCCCTAGGTTAGTTAGGTTTAAGTAGTTCTAGGGGACTGATGACCTCAGAAGTTAAGTCCCATAGTGCTCAGAGCCATTTGAACCATTTGAACCCCCTCGTCACCTTCCACGTGCCGCAGTTGACTTAAGACTGCTTCGCTGCCCGAGCCACTCCGCTTCACGGACCACATTCGGACCGCACGACTCTCTGGCAAACATCTTCTGTACAACCAGCGATTCCACCAGTTAGGCACAAAGTCCAAAAATAATAAACTTTTCTGAAGGTTTCGACGCACGGTGTAGTAATCAACATCACTTCTTAAATTACTTGATCTATTTAAAGCAAACTGGGAATAGGGGTCACTTGGTATCTGGAAAGAACCACTGAGGAAATAAGAAGCATCTACCCCTCGGGTGGGGGTTGCGGTGGGGGTGGAAATGTGCGTAACTCACTATGCGCAAATACCCAGAACGTATTCCTTCAGTATTTGAGAATGAGATCACTTAGCTACTTGCAACACAGAATTTCAAACCTTTACAGAACTTTTCTTGTTAACACCAAGCACAATGATGAAAGAAAAAAAAAATATTGCTTACTGCATTTCCACTTTTCATATACGAGGGCGAGTGAAATGAAAACCTTAAATATGTTTTAAATATTATTTATTGAGCAGAAGTCGTACAAAGCTGTATCACTTTTGACCATAATTTCCTCCACGCTCAATGCAAGTCCTCCAGCGCTTACAAAGTGCATAAATTCCTTAGTAAAAAAATTCTTTTGGTAGTCCGCGCAACCACTCATGCACCGTGTGGCGTACCTCTTCATCACAAAGGAACTTCTTTCCTCCCATTGCGTCTTTGAGCTGTCCAATCACACGGTAATCACTTGGGGCAAGGTCTGGAGAGTATGGTGGATGAGGAAGAAACAAAACAAAAAAAAGAAACAAAAAAAAAAAGGTTCAAATTGCTCTGAGCTTAGAACCACTTAAACCTAACTAAGCTAAGGACATCACACACATCCATGCTCGAGGCAGGATTCGAACCTGCGACCGTAGCGCTCAAAATGCAGGTCTGTGATTGATGCAACTGTTGTGCGGGCAGTGTGTGGCCTTGCATTGTCATGTTGCAAAAGGACACCTGCTGACAGCAACCGGCATGAACGTGCTGCAATGTCATTCAGTGTCACTTGGCGGTTTTCCTTCACTATGGCTTCAACTGCTGCAATGTTCTGTAGGGTCACAACTCGTTGTGCCTGACCTGGACGAGGAGCATCCCCCATTGAAGTCACACCATTCGCGAACTTCCTACTCCATTCATAGACTTGCTGCTGTGAAAACAGCATCACCGTACTGAACCTTCATTCGTCGATGAATTTCAATAGATTTCACACCTTCACTACTTAAAAACCGAATAACAGAACGCTGTTCTCCCCTGGTGCAAGTCGCATGTGGGGTTGCCATTTTTATACTCTGATACTGCCACGGTATGTGTGCATCTGCACTATGCTGCCACCTACAGGCCATTCTGCATGCTGTTTGTAGCACGCTTACCAACTTACAGGATAACGGCGCGAAATTTCGATTTGATATTACAAATTTAGGGTTTTTATTTGACTCACCCTCGTAGTAAAAGTGCCACATCATGCAAAAAAATTTAATTATTTACTTCTTTACTTCTAACTGTATTTGCAACACTTTTCAGATAGTATCTACATATCCCATTAAATTTGCCAGCAATTGCCATTATGTATTAATTTATTACTTCCTTACTACTAACTCTATTCGCAACACATTTCGCGGACTGTATGCACATTTACCACTGATTATAACTCCAAAATTATATCATTGTATGGAACACAGTTCATGGAATTTGACGTAAAAACACTGAGATGCATGAAAAGCTACACAGTCAAGTTACATTAATCTGAGCTTCCGCCCACATTCAACGCCACAGACTGCAGTTGGCAGCAATAGCTGTGGACGGTATGTAAAGCATATCAGGGGACGCGGGCAACAGTGCAGTAATGAGGAAACGAATTGATTTATGCATCATCCAAAAGGCCTTAATCATTGACTTTCTGGCAAGGATGGAAGCATTTACGAAGGTGTTAGTGTGCAGCTTTGGTTGAGGAATGCCATGCGTGGCAAAGCTGCGTTACCCAAATCCGGGCCCGAGGCAATTCTCATGCCCCACGGGCCGTAGATGACACGAGTAGTGAACGACTGCTGCAAAGATGTATTCGGGCGAATGTACGTACAACTGTTGAGCAACTGACCGCCCAGGTGAACCAAGGGATTACCAATAGTGTTTAGTCAATGACCGTTCAGCGAACGTTGCCGTGTATGGGCCTCGTTAGCAGGCGCCTGGTTCGACTGCTGTTCATCAGCGACGAAGACTGGAATTTGGACGCCAATAACACAACAGAATGTCTACTGAGTGCCGACAGGTGGCCTTTTCAGATTAATCTTGTTTTATGCCTCATCGGAGAGAAAGTAAACACCATATAACAATCGTCGAAAGAATTCAGGTCGGAGGATCGAGCATTGTGGTACGCAGAAAGTTTTCGTGGAATTCCATGGGTGATCTTGTCATTCTGTAATGCACAATGGATCCATATAAGTATACCCATACAACATGTTTACCTCTACATGGAGTGTGCTTTTCCTCAGCTCGATGGCACCTAACAGCAGGAGAGTGTAACGTGTCACGCAGATCGCAGCATACATGCGAGGACTGTAGAGCAGCAGTATGATTTTATCTAACACCCTTGGCCACCAAACTCCTAGGTGTTAAATCAAATCGAGAATCTGTGAGACGACCTCTAATGTGCTGTTTGTGACTTGGATGCCCAACCAAGAAGTCTAGCACAGCTGGTCCTTGTCGGTACCTTCCAGAACCTGCACGTCTCGCAGCACTAAGCTCTCAAAATGAGTTTATTAGGCTTTTGACGTGGGGTCACCTTAATGTGACTGGACAGAGTAGGCTTCCTTAAAACGGAGTGCAAATTACCCAAACTGTAGTCATCCAGTCTCATGAATTGTTATTTGTACTGTAGTATCCACGACACAATGTTCTAGCCAGAAGATGTTAAAATGAACTAAGTGTACAGACTTCAACAAATATTATCGATACTACGTATCAAAAAGACTGTATCGTGTAAAAATGAAGATAATTATATCATTACTTCTGTAATAATTTAATTTCTGTATGCATTAAAACTATTAACAGAGAACTACATTCATAGACAACGACAAATATAATCTTTTTGGTTATCTGTGATAATTGTGGTTCAATTCTTCTTCCTGTGCTAACCGATGAAGAGTTCGGACGTGAGACATGTGAGGTCTGTAAAGAGGAATCCTGTAACTATATTGTTAATTATTATTTGAAAAATAGAGTCGATATTGTCTACACGTGGATTGGTATTTATTTCAATTGTAATCCAATCTAATTAATGTTTTAAGTGTTAATTTTCAGCTCCGCAATTAGGAGCGCAGCAATTAGCGCTAGTAACTTACAGCGGAGTTTACTAGTAGCTGGTATAAAAAATATGAAGTGATTTTCATTCAGAATAAATTTAAATGCTAAAGAATAGAGACCAAAAGGCTGAAAGACTTTTATCTAAATATATTAACTTGATATCAAAGGAATCGAGAACAACAATAGACAAATTGACTATCGTATGTCTGCCGCCATCTTAGCAAAAATATCTCCGCGGTAGTTTTGAATCGAGAATTTTTACAAACATAGATGGTGTTAGATATAAATGAATGGAAGTAAATGTGCACTGGTGGTCCCGCATCTGCTTTAAAAGACAGAATTCAACTCAGATTGAATCTTTAAAAATAGTGCTCACAGCACGTTACGTAATATGAATTTCTTATTTGCTGATGTATGAAGCCTAATTATTTCGGACGATTTAAATAACATATTTTAATAGGAGACATAGGTCAGTGTTGTGCACGGGTAGTATTTTGTGACTAAATGTTCCCTTTGCTAGAGAAAAGTGCTTCCATCTTAAGTAACAGTTGTGTAAAATCTGATAAATGATATGCAATGTAGTGCCACTCACACGACTTTACACACAACAGTTGTACACAATTTTGATCTAAATTTTGTTTTTTTTTTTTTGGTCATCAGTCTACTGACTGGTTTGATGCGGCCCGCCACGAATTCCTTTCCTGTGCTAACCTCTTCTTCTCAGAGTAGCACTCGCAACCTACGTCCTCAATTCTTTTCTTGACGTATTCCAATCTCTGTCTTCCTCTACAGTTTTTGCCCTCTACACCTCCCTCTAGTACCGTGGAAGTCATTCGCTCATGTCTTAGCAGATGTCCTATCATCCTGTCCCTTCTCCTTATCAGTGTTTTCCACATATTCCTTTCCTCTCCGATTCTGCGCAGAACCTCCTCATTCCTTACCTTATCAATACCCATATTTTCAACATTCGTCTATAGCACCACATCTCAAGTGCTTCGATTCTCTTCTGTTCCGGTTTTCCCACAGTCCATGTTTCACTACCATACAATGCTGTACTCCAGACGTACATTCTCAGAAATTTCTTCCTCAAATTAAGGCCGGTATTTGACATTAGTAGACTTCTCTTGTCCAGAAATGCCTTTTTTGCCATAGCGAGTCTGCTTTTGATGTCCTCCTTTCTCCGTCCGTCATTCGTTATTTTACTGCCTAGGTAGCAGAATTCCTTAACTTCATTGACTTCGTGACCATCAATCCTGATGTTAAGTTTCTCGCTGTTCTTATTTCTACTACTTCTCATTACCTTCGTCTTCCTCCGATTTACTCATTAGACTGTTCATTCCGTTCAGCAGATCATTTAATTCTTCTTCACTTTCACTCAGGATAGCAATGTCATCAGCGAATCGTATCATTGATATCCTTTCACCTTGTATATTAATTCCGCTCCTGAACCTTTCTTTTATTTCCATCATTGCTTCCTCGATGTACAGATTGAAGAGTAGGGGCGAAAGGCTACAGCCTTGTCTTACACTATTCTTAATACGAGAACTTCGATCTTGATCGTCCACTCTTATTATTCCCTCTTGGTTGTTGTACATATTGTATATCACCCGCCTCTCCCTATAGTTTAGCCCTACTTTTTTCAGAACCTCGAACAGCTTGCACCATTTTATATTGTCGAACGCTTTTTCCAGGTCGACAGATCCTATGAAAGTGTCTTGATTTTTCTTTAGCCTTGCTTCGATTATTAGCCGTAACGTCAGAATTGCCTCTCTCGTCCCTTTACTTTTCCTATAGCCAAACTGATCGTCACCTGGCGCATTCTCAATTTTCTTTTGCATTCTTCTGTATATTATTCTTGTAAGCAGCTTCGATGCATGAGCTGTTAAGCTGATTGTGCGATATTTCTCGCAGTTGTCAGCTCTTGCCGTTTTCGGAATTGTGTGGATGATGCTTTTCCGAAAGTCAGATGGTATGTCGCCAGACTCATATATTCTACACACCAACGTGAATAGTCGTTTTGTTGCCACTTCCCCCAATGATTTTAGAAATTCTGATGGAATGTTATCTATCCCTTCTGCCTTACTTGACCGTAAGTCCTCCAAAGCTCTTTTAAATTCCTATTCTAATACTGGATCCCCTATCTCTTCTAAATCGACTCCTGTTTCTTCTTCTATCACATCAGACAAATCGTCACCCTCATAGGGGCTTTCAATGTATTCTTTCCATCTATCTGCTCTCCCCTCTGCATTTAACAGTGGAATTCCCGTTGCACTCTTAATGTTACCACCGTTGCTTTTAATGTCACCAAAGGTTGTTTTGACTTTCCTGTATGCTGAGTCTGTCCTTCCGAAAATCATATCTTTTTCGATGTCTTCATATTTTTCCTGCAGCCATTTCGTCTTAGCTTCCCTGCACTTCCAATTTATTTCACTCCTCGGCGACGTGTATATCTGTATTCCTGATTTTCACGGAACATGTTTGTTTTCCTCCTTTCATCAATCAACTGAAGTATTTCTTTTGTTACCCATGGTTTCTTCGCAGCTACCTTTTTTGTACCTATGTTTTCCTTCCCAACTTCTGTGATGGCCCTTTTTAGAGATGTCCATTCCTCTTCAATTGTACTGCCTACTGCGCTATTCCTTATTGCTGTATCTATAGCGTTAGAGAACTTCAAACGTATCTCGTCATTCCTTAGTACTTCCGTATCCCACTTCTTTGCGTATTGATTCTTCCTGACTAATGTCTTGAACTTCAGCCTACTCTTTACCACTACTATATTGTGATCTGAGGCTATATCTGCTCCTGGGTACGCCTTACAATCCAGTATCTGATTTCGGAATCTGTGTCTGACCATGATGTAATCTAATTGCAATCTTGCCGCATCTCACGGCCTTTTCCAAGTATACCTCCTCCTCTTGTGATTCTTGAACAGGGTATTCGCTATTACTAGCTGAAACTTGTTACAGAACTCAATTAGTTTTTCTCCTCTTTCATTCCTTGTACCAAGCCCATATTCTCCAGTAACCTTTTCTTCTACTCCTTCCCCTACAACTGCATTCCAATCGCCCATGACTATTAGATTTTCGTCCCTCTTTACATTCTTCATTACCCTTTCAGTATCCTCATACACTTTCTATATCTGTTCACCTTCAGCTTGCGACGTCGGCATGTATACCTGAACTATCGTCGTCGGTGTTGGTCTGTTGTCTATTATGATTAGAACAACCCAGTCATTGAACTGTTCACAGTAACACACCCTCTGCCCTACCTTCCTATTCATAACGAACCCTACACCTGTTATACCATTTTCTGCTGCTGTTGATATTACCCGATACTCAGCTGACCAGAAATCCTTGTCTTCCTTCCACTTCACTTCACTGACCCATACTATATCTAGGTTGAGCCTTTGCATTTCCCTTTTCAGATTTTCTAGTTTCCCTACCACGTTCAAGCTTCTGACATTCCACGTCCCGACTCGTAGAACGTTATCCTTTCGTTGATTGTTCAGTCTTTTTCTCATGGTAACCTCCCCCTTGGCAGTCCCCTCCCGGAGATCCGAATTGGGGACTACTCCGGAATCTTTTGCCAATGGAGAGAACATCATGACACTTCTTCAATTACATGTCCTGTGGATACACGTTACGTGTCTTTAATGCAGTGGTTTCCATTGCCTTCTGCATTCTCATGTCGTTGATCATTGCTGATTCTTCCGCCTTTAGGGGCAATTTCCCACCCCTAGGACAAGAGAGTGCCCTGAACCTCTATCCGCTCCTCCGCCCTCTTTGACAAGGCCGTTGGTAGAATGAGGCTGACTTCTTATGCCGGAAGTCTTCGGCCGCCAATGCTGATTATTTATCAAAATTTAGTCAGTGGCGGGGATCGAACCCGGGACCGAAGACGTGTTTGATTATGAATCAATGACGCTACCCCTACACCACGGTTCCATCTAACTAAAGTCACGAAATGCTATAAACCGGTTGCGCCACAGTATGAAAATTCCGTGGAATTGGTTGGGGACAGGGGTGATTGAGAAAGGATGACTTAAAAACATTCGAAAACGACCTGTTGGTATGTATTCACTGTGTTTATTTTCGTGGAATACTTTTAAAAGTATGAGGTGAATTTGTGTCTTATTTGTGAATTACCGTGTAACAAACAGATCTTGAGGATGAGCACTACAGGAAGAAAATAATTGTGTCACCGTCATTTGGGGCCTAAGATCAACCCACGAGCCCGAAAACCCAGATAAATGCAACTGCCTCTCAGGATTCGTATGGTGGAAAACAGCAGAGAGTGAAATAATATCGGTTTTGAAGCCGCGTCAATTCCAATAAAATTCCCGTGCTTTTGATGGCTATCCCCGCCATCGCTGTCAGGCGTGAGACCGCTGACTGTCCGGGCCGCTCCGCTTCACTTCGCTTGGTTCGGCGAGCAAACTGAGCCCGTCCTTTGGCAGGCTAAACAGCGAAGTGCTATTCCAGCATTTCCTGGTAGGATGGTGAGGTGGAACAAGGCGTTGTGGATTGGCTCGAATGGCTCTGAGCACAGTGGGACTTAACTTCTAAGGTCATCAGTCCCCTAGAACTTAGAACTACCTAAACCTAACTAACCTAAGGACATCACACACATCCATGTCCAGGGCAGGATGCGACCGTAGCGGTCACGCGGTTCCATACTGTAGCGCCTAGAATCGCTCGGCCACCCCGGGCGGTTGTTGTGGATTGGCCTTGGATTTTATGTGCAGGCTGATTCTCAGGTGTTAAGGAGTGTATCTCGCGCAACAGGTGTGGCCAGCGTGTAGTCTGTCGGTGGTGAGCCGAGGACTCAGATCACTGCGAAGTCAATAGCTTGAGTGACCCGCTTTCTCGTAAAAGGCACGAGCAGTGTTGCGGAACCTGTCCCGCAGCAGGAGGAGGCCCGCATCCTCGTGTAGTTGATCGGAGGGGTTCATTCTGGGGAGGCGCAGTGCCAGTTTCAGCGCACCATTGTACTCCCTTTCGAGGGCGGCGATGGGAGAAACCGTGGGCTTCCTCCATACCACGGCCGCATACTTCAGCAGTGGTCGGAACCAGTATCAGGTCTAGTACAGCGTACTGGCGTGGCAAGGAGGAATGGTCGACTTACGGCTTAGGAAGAGATAGAGGGCCCGTAGGCGCCACACAGCTCTATTTCGAATTTCAAGGATGTGCGGTAGACATGTAAGTCTGTGGTCTAGCTTGACCCTGAGATAAATGGTGGTTTGGTCCACGGGATGGGGAATGTGGAGGCTGACACGGTTCTCCGCTTATATAGCCACGATTGTCGCTTCTGGCACAAATCAGAGAGGGACGAAACGACGCGTGCGTGAAAGGTGAGTTGATCAGCTCACAGCAGCCCCTGCCCACCCGGGGACAGAGTGACGTCAGGTGGTGCAAGAGGCCGGCGCCACGTTTGAAAGTGCCACTTCCGCCTCCCTAAAAGAATCACACATTTCGTCGTTGCCTCCTTTTGACATCCAAAGCCCGTCCCCACGCCCTGCTATGTAACCGTGGTCCTGTTAACATTGATGCCGCTCGTTACGATCTCAGCCACCTGTTTTATACTGTGATCACAATTTGTCGACGCATGAGCCAAGACTCTCGTACTTTCAAACTGTATCTTGTGTCCGTTTTCCAGGCGATGCTCATATTTGGCCAACTTGTCAAGCTCCATCAGTTTAAAATGTCTCTTGTACTCAGAACAACGCTCTGCAACTGTGCGGATTGTCGGACTTACATAATGCTGCTGCACTCCGAAGGGACACCATACACACCTGACACTCGAAGAGCTATGTAGACTTTAACACGACGCAGCATATCTCGTACCCTGGGGGCAGGCGGGAACACTGGTCTTAGTCCATGTCTCTGCAGCACACGTCCTAACTTGCTGTTCGTTATGCCACAGTATGGCAGGAAAGCAGCTGGCTTGGTGTCTTATGCCGATTCAGAAGGCGACCTTCTTCGGTGACACTTGAAAGCGTTTGCAATCTCTCTCTTGCTATATCCATTTTCTTCGAACATTTGCCTCAAGTGCTCGAGAATTTTATTCCAGTTGACGTGGCTTGAAAACCGCGAAGAGTTTCTTCAGACATGCCGCCGCGAAAGACTGCGAAGACAGAGAAGAGAATCAGACATATATGTGTACAAAATATGCACCGTAAGCATATGTTCAACATCTACTCCTTAGCCTCTAATTCGATTTAGACCAAACACATGCTAGTTACTAACTAGAAAGAAAGACTGTGGGGTAAAGACCACCAATCTTCGATTGGGCTTGAAATGGGTGGTAACGGGTTGATTGGCAGATGAGGGAAAGAAGGAGGTGGACAAAGAGAGGGAGGATGAGGGAGAGTGTGAGATGGGGGAGCAGGAAGAGGCTAACAGAGAGAGGGGCGAGGAACAGATTGAAAGAATAGGAGAAGGGAGGCGAACGAGAGACGGGGGGAGATGGATATAAATAGGGAGAGGAGGAGATCTACATAAATAGGGATGGGGAGGAAGGAGGAAGTGGATAGCGAGAATGGAGAGAAAATGGAATTAGAGGGGGGGGGGGGAGGCAAGGAATGCACAAAGACACAGAAGAGAGGACTAGACATAGAGAGCGGTAGCAGGATATTTACCGAAACAGGAGACAAGAGGGCATGGTTTAACAGACGATAACTTTTGGTTATGAACTGTAGATTAACACTAAATAAATGGCAGAAAGATAGGAATGTAAGTAGAGATGTCCTGGATACGCTGAGAGAACCGCTGGTAGTTACAAGTTTCAGTACGGGCATTAAGCAACGTTTTACTGAAACACGGGAAAGGAAAACAACTGAAGACCAGTGGATACCTTTACGAGATGAACTAGTGAAGGCAGTGGAGTATCAAGTAAGTTAAAAGGCAAGGCCTAGCAGCAATGATTCGATAGCAGAAGAGATACTCAATTTAACTGAATAAAAGGTGCAGCACATGAAACAAGCGAAAAAGAATACAGACGTCTACAATATGAGATTAACTGAAACTGCACAGTCGTTAGGCAGGAATGGTCAGAGGAAAAATGCAAAGCTGTAGAAACATGCTTGGCTATGAATAAATAGATG
The DNA here is from genome assembly GCF_021461385.2 of Schistocerca piceifrons. Lineage (NCBI taxonomy): Eukaryota > Metazoa > Arthropoda > Insecta > Orthoptera > Acrididae > Schistocerca > Schistocerca piceifrons. The sequence goes on along the minus strand of NC_060143.1, from coordinate 258,355,018 downwards.
CTGCCTGCTAGGAAGTTGAAGAGATATTTGAACAAAAGGGAGGCACTTACATGAATATCAAATGCTAAGATGGCAAGCCAGTACCAAGTAAAGAAGAGAAAGTTGAATGGTGGAAGGAACATACAGAGGTTCTATGTAAGGAAAGGGAATTTGAGAACGCTGAGCACCGCAGAAGACTGCACAACAGTGGGAACTAGGAAACACCCTCGAGCGGGAGGGATTTGATGGAACGTCTCGGTATGCGTTGTATACTCGGCGGCCGACAAAAAACATGTGCGCTGGTCGAACAGTAGAGTTAAGGCATGCCGAGCCCTGTTTGCTATAGGGCTTTGTTTCTTTAACTATGTGTTTGTTTGTGTGTATGTGTGTGTGTGTGTGTGTGTGTGTGTGTGTGTGTGTGTGTATGTTGTCGTACAGAGCTCCCCTAATCTTTTGCTGCAAACTGTCTTAATTATTTCCCCGATACAATCGGCTGTGTGTTCATAGCAGAGAGCAGATTTATTTCTGTGTACATCAGGTTCTAGTCAGCGCTGGAGCGGTTAATGATTATTCCACCCATGCTCAGTCCAATTATAGATCTACTCCAGTTTCTGAGTACGGCGTGTTCTTTAGTAAGTGCAATGTGCAGCAGTACTCAGGGAATCGCGTGTGATATAAAACCTGTTGGCAGGTCATGCGAGCACCTGTAACTGAATCAAGAGCGGTTGTAGGCGCTTCAGCCCAGAACCGCGGTGCCGCTACGGTCGCAGGTTCGAATGCTGTTAGAGCCATTTGAACCATTTTGAACTGCGCGGGATTAGCCGAGCGGTCTCAGGCGCTGCAGTCATAGACTGTGCGGCTGGTCCTGGCTGAGGTTCGAGTCCTCCCTCGGGCATGGGTGTGTGTGTTTGTCCTTAGGATAATTTAGGTTAAGTAGTGTGTAAGCTTAGGGACTGATGACCTTAGCAGTTAAGTCCCATAAGATTTCACATACACATTTTGAACTGAATCAAACATTGACATATTTGCAGCAACAGCGCTTATGTCTCGATTAGGTTTTCTCTTACAATGGTTGCTTCTTCTGGTTAATGGTGTCGTCCTCAATCGCCTGTGTGTAGAAAGTCTAAATTATTTTGAGAGCTTGTGAAAGCATTTGGTAATTTGTTGCATTTTCAAAATGTTTCAGTATTGGTTGCGTCGGGTAATTTTGTCGATAAATTATAGCTGACTTTAGCCAGTCCGGGTGTTCGATTAGTTAGAGCAAATATTCATGTAGAGTTCTCACGTTTATATCAAGTTTGTATGTGGTGCTTTAACCTAGGTAAAAGAGCTTATATTGATCCTGTGACGTGTTTTAATATTTTTGGCTAGTTGTATTTTTCTTTTTTTTTGTGGCCGTCCTCTCTGAGTTTGTTATTCTAGATGTTTTAACATTTTGCGGGTATTTTTCAAGTATGTACCTGTTTTTTATGATTATTGTAACGCCTTGGAATTTTGGTCTGATTCAGAGACAGTCTCTTAATACTTATGAATGTTACAATTTTAAAATCTGTGCAGGTTTTACATTTTTGAAATCCATTGCAACATGGTTTTTGATATTTTACTAAGTGAAAACTGTGAAGAGTAAAGAACACTCAGAGCTTAACCCAGCCGTACGGCTCCATGCGTTGGCACAGTATATTTAGAGAAAGCTTTTGACAACATAAGCTGGAGTGGTCAACTTGTCACATATACAAGATCAACATATACTCTTGGAAACTTCTAAAGTAGCTGAGTAAAATAAATGGCGCGAAAGATTATCTACAATTTGTATAGTAACCAAACTTTGGTTATAGAGGCGGAGGATATGAAAGGAAAGCAGCAGTTAAGAAGCGAGTGAGAAATGCAATAAAGTAAAACCAAGAGGAAATTATACAGGGAATTAAAGTTAGGAAGGAAAAATAGGAACTTTGAGGCTCGCCGAGGACGTTTTAGCTCCGCAGGGACGGCAGTGACCTTGGAAGAGCAGTTGGACTGAAAAGAGGTTTCAAGGTGAACATCCGCGAAAGAATGCAGGAGTAATGGAACGTAGTCGAATTAAGTCAAGAGAAACTGAGGAATTAAATTAACAAAATGAGAAATTACAAGTAGCAGATGAGTCTATCTATCTGAGCAACAAAATAACTGACAATAATCGAAGTAGAGAGGACACAAACTACAGACTAACAGTAGCAAGGCGAGCGTTCCTGGGAAAGAGAAATCTATTAACAGCTAATAAAAATTTAAGACATAGGAAGTTTTTTATTACAGTTTTTGTCGCGAATGTAGCCTTGTACGAATGAGCAAATTGGCAATAACCATTTCTGTCAAAAAAAAAAGAACAGAGGCTTTAGAAACGTGGTGATTAGAAGAACGATGAAGATTAGATGAGTAGATACAATAACTAACGAGGAGATACTGAATGTAAGTGGGTGGAAAGGAAATTAATGGCACAATTTGACTAATATAGAAGGGATCAGTTGGTAGGACATATTCTGAGGGATTCAGCAATTTCAATTTGGTTATGGAGGGGAATGTGCTGGAAAACTTTATAGAAGGAGACGGGCATGGATACAATAAGCAGGTTCAGTCGGAGGTAGGTTCAGACGGAGGTAGGTTGCAGTGGCATTTCGGAAACGAAGAGGCTTGCACGGGATATTTAGAATGGAGAGCTGCACATAACCAATCGTAGGACTGAAGACCAGTAACGACAATAGCCGCATTACGATTAATTACGTTCCTAAATTTTATTACAGTAACATTTCAATGCCAGTACAAACCTTTATTCATAAAACGCAAATATATGACATTCATCATAAAATAGATGTCAAAAATTGTATATTTTACAGAAGAAATAGTTGTTTTCATTTCTAAGTATCCCAAATATTTCCTTCTCCTTGCAATCTAAGTCCATATGAATAGTGATTCCAAATCAAAACATCATAAGCACTAGCATTCTCTGTAAGCTACCTCAAAGTACTCTATTACTTTATGTTTAAATTTGATACTCAGCTAAAGCGATCTTAGCGAAAGTGAATTTCGACTAATGATTGATCACGAACATAGTGTGGCTTTTACACAGAACCAATTGACTCACAAGTGGTTGTTATGTTGTGCTCTCGTGTGAACTAGAAACGGGTGTCTGCTCTCACACGCTGTAGAAGATTTTTCTTCTTAACGTTTTGTTTGAAACATGTTACCAAGGGCCAAGTGCGTCATACGCATATTCATTAATGGTTATGTGATAGACAGGACTGTGCTTTGGACATCTGTCAAATGTCAGATGTAGGCATACACAAAAACAAGTTGGAACATCACAGTTCCCAAAGACTGTGATCTTAATTTATTTCGATGAGAAAATTTTTCACTTTTCCATTGTAGTTTAACGTTGTAAATGTGTTGTTTCGACTGCAGTTTCATTTACGTGGTGTAATAATGGATGTCACAAAATACAATGGACGGTCATGAGCAATAGCTACTGAGAGATGAGACAGTCATTTTCATGCAGGCACCGCCAACTTCTGTAAAGAAATGACACATTCTGAGGTTTCCCCGAAGTCTGTTACTGTATAATTACGATACAAAACGTGTTGGTCTTGTATCCTCATATGCATCAATCTGACATAAGTATGTGTTGTAGTCTTCAATCCAAACGTAGTTTTCCACGCAAGATTTTCTTGTGCATGTCTTTTCGTCTCTGCAGTTTCCAAGGAGATGGTATTTTGTTAAGATTCGAAAGTAAAATCAGGGAGGCCGGCGTTTCAGTTATTCAATTACGAGTCCTCCAGCCATCCTGATTCAGTTTTTCTGTGATTCCTCTAAATCACTTAATTTGAAAGCTGGAATGGTACGGCAGAATCAGTACAACAGGTAGCACTGACTGTTTTGAAACTAATTAATGTTTGCAGTCTAATGGAAACCACAATCAATTGCTCAGTACAACTGGAGATCATCGTATTCCCTTCTACCGATTACTGTAGACAGCATGCACCGATCCACATTTGCCAGCCGGAGTGGCCGACTGGTTCTAGGCCCTTCAGTCTGGAACCGGGTGACCGCTACGGTCGCAGGTTCGAATCCTGTCTCGGGCATGGATGTGTGTGATATCCTTAGGTTAATTAGGTTTAAGTAGTTCTAAGCTCTAGGGGACTGATGACCTTAGAAGTTAAGTCCTATAGTGCTCAGACCCATTTGAACCATTTTTTAATCCACATTTGTACTGGGAAAGCAGAGGATGCGAGAGGCAGGATTAACAAATTATAGTTGTTCATCGACCTGGTGTTTTCATCGACCTGGTGTCGTCTCCAGATGTCCTTGCGCTGAAGCGGCATACGCATGTCGTGGAGCCGTGTTTCTTGATATATGTTTACGAATGGTTCACATGGCTCTGAGCACTATGGACTTAACATCTGAGGTCATCAGTCCTCTAGAACTTTTTTTTTTTTGTCATCAGTCTACTGACTGGTTTGATGCGGCCCGCCACGAAATCCTTTCCTGTGCTAACCTCTTCATCTCGGAGCAGCACTTGCAACCTACGTCCTCAGTTATTTTCTTGACGTATTCCAATCTCTGTCTTCCTCTACAGTTTTTGCCCTCTACAGCTCCCTCTAGTACCATGGAAGTCATTCGCTCATGTCTTAGCAGATGTCCTATCATCCTGTCCCTTCTCCTTATCAGTGTTTTCCACATATTCCTTTCCTCTCCGATTCTGCGCAGAACCTCCTCATTCCTCACCTTATCAATACCCATATTTTCAACATTCGTCTATAGCACCACATCTCAAGTGCTTCGATTCTCTTCTGTTCCGGTTTTCCCACAGTCCATGTTTCACTACCATACAATGCTGTACTCCAGACGTACATCCTCAGAAATTTCTTCCTCAAATTAAGGCCGGTATTTGACATTAGTAGACTTCTCTTGTCCAGAAATGCCTTTTTTGCCATAGCGAGTCTGCTTTTGATGTCCTCCTTGCTCCGTCCGTCATTCGTTATTTTACTGCCTAGGTAGCAGAATTCCTTAACTTCATTGACTTCGTGACCATCAATCCTGGTGTTAAGTTTCTCGCTGTTCTTATTTCTACTACTTCTCATTACCTTCATCTTCCTCCGATTTACTCATTAGACTGTTCATTCCGTTCAGCAGATCATTTAATTCTTCTTCACTTTCACTCAGGATAGCAATGGCATCAGCGAATCGTATCATTGATATCCTTTCACCTTGTATATTAATTCCAAACCTGAAGCTTTCTTTTATTTCCATCATTGCTTTATCGATGCACAGATTGAATAGTAGGGGCGAAAGGCTACAGCCTTGTCTTACACCCTTCTTAATACGAGCACTTCGTTCTTGATCGTCCACTCTTATTATTCCCTCTTGGTTGTTGTACATATTGTATATCACCCGCCTCTCCCTATAGTTTAGCCCTACTTTTTTCAGAACCTCGAACAGCTTGCACCATTTTATATTGTCGAACGCTTTTTCCAGGTCGACAGATCCTATGAAAGTGTCTTGATTTTTCTTTAGCCTTGCTTCGATTATTAGCCGTAACGTCAGAATTGCCTCGCTCGTCCCTTTTCTTTTCCTGAAGCCAAACTGATCGTCACCTAGCGCATTCTCAGTTTACTTTTCCATTCTTCGGTTTACTATTCTTGTAAGCAGCTCCGAGGCATGAGCTGTTAAGCTGATTGTGTGATAATTCTCGCACTTGTCATCTCTTGCCGTCTTCGGAATTGTGTGGATGATGCTTTACCGAAAGTCAGATGGTATGTCGGCAGACTCATATATTCTACACACCAACGTGAACAGTCGTTTTGTTGCCACTTCCCCCAATGATTTTAGAAATTCTGATGGAATGTTATCTATCCCTTCTGCCTTATTTCACAGTAAGTTCTCCAAAGCTCTTTTAAATTCCGGTTCTAATACGGGATCTCCTATCTCTTCTAAATCGACTCCTGTTGCTTCTTCTATCACATCAGACAAATCTTCACCCTCATTGAGGCTGTCAATGTATTCTTTCCACCTATCTGCTCTCCCCTCTGCATTTAACAGTGGAATTCCCGTTGCACTCTTAATGTTACCACCGTTGCTTTTAATGTCACCAAAGGTTGTTTTGACTTTCCCGTATGCTGAGTCTGTCCTTCCGGCAATCATATCTTTTTCGATGTCTTCACATTTTTCCTGCAGCCATTTCGTCTTAGCTTCCCTGCACTTCCAATTTATTTCACTCCTCAGCGACTTGTATTTCTGTATTCCTGATTTTCACGGAACATGTTTGTACTTCCTCCTTTCATCAATCAACTGAAGTATTTCTTCTGTTACCCATGGTTTCTTCGCAGCTACCTTCTTTGTTCCTACGTTTTCCTTCCCAACGTCTGTGATGGCCCTTTTTAGAGATGTCCATTCCTCTTCAACTGTACTGCCTACTGCGCTGTTCCTTATTGCTGTATCTATAGCGTTAGAGAACTTCAAACGTATCTCGTCATTCCTTAGTACTTCCGTATCCCACTTCTTTGCGTATTGATTCTTCCTGACTAATGTCTTGAACTTCAGCCTACTCTTCACCACTACTATATTGTGATCTGAGGCTATATCTGCTCCTGGGTACGCCTTACAATCCAGTATCTGATTTCGGAATCTCTGTCTGACCATGATGTAATCTAATTGCAATCTTGCCGCATCTCACGGCCTTTTCCAAGTATACCTCCTCCTCTTGTGATTCTTGAACAGGGTATTCGCTATTTCTAGCTGAAACTAGTTACAGAACTCAATTAGTCCTTCTCCTCTTTCATTCCTTGTCCCAAGCCCATATTCTCCTGTAACCTTTTCTTCTACTCCTTCCCCTACAACTGCATTCCAGTCGCCCATGACTGTTAGATTTTCGTCCCCCTTTACATACTGCATTACCCTTTCAATATCCTCATACACTTTCTCTATCTGTTCATCTTCAGCTTGCGACGTCGGCATGTATACCTGAACTATCGTAGTCGGTGTCGGTCTGCTGTCGATTTTGATTAGAACAACAGCGTCACTGAACTGTTGACAGTAACACACCCTCTGCCCTACCTTCCTATTCATAACGAATCCTACACTTGTTATACCATTTTCTGCTGCTGTTGATATTACCCGATACTCATCTGACCAGAAATCCTTGACTTCCTTCCACGTCACTTCACTGACCCCTACTATATCTCGATTGAGCCTTTGAATTTTCCCTTTTCAGATTTTCTAGTTTCCCTACCACGTTCGAGCTTCTGACATTCCACGTCCCGACTCGTAGAACGTTATCCTTTCGTTGATTGTTCAATCTTTTTCTCATGGTAACCTCTCCCTTGGCAGTCCCGTCCCGGAGATCCGAATGGGGAACTACTCCGGAATCTTTTGCCAATGGAGAGATCATCATGACACTTCTTCAATTACAGGCCACATGTCCTGTGGATACACGTTACGTGTCTTTAATGCAGTGGTTTCCATTGCCTTCTGCATTCTCATGTCGTTGATCATTGCTGTTTCTTCCGCTTTTAGGGGCAATTTCCCACCCCTAGGACAAGAGAGTGCCCTGAACCTCTATCCGCTCCTCCGCCCTCTTTGACAAGGCCGTTGGCAGAATGAGGCTGACTTCTTATGCCGGAAGTCTTCGGCCGCCAATGGTGATTATTTATCAAAATAATTTAGTACTTAAACCTAACTAACCTAAGGACATCGCACACATCTATGCCGAGGCAGGATTCGAAACTGCGACCGTAGCAGTCGCCCAGTTCTGGACTGAAGCGCCTAGAACTGCTCGGAAACCGCGGCCGGCTATGTTTAAGAAATGTTAATAAATGAAAATATGCGTGCACCTCACCCAACGTCTGACGTCACACCTCAACAATAGTAAGTGAGCTTGGGAGTGAATACTAATACTCACAGAGCCAGAAATCGCACGATGGTTCCGCTGAAGGGAGACGGCCATATGGCTTCCCCATTTAGAGCTTCAAGGCCGTCTCAAATCACTTCTTCGTAGTCGGATCGAGAACCTCAATTTTTCTTTTATTTTCTTTGCTGTCCCCCGTTACCTCCCTTTTCACTCTTCCCCGAGTTTTAAACACCACACCTCCCTCAATCACTAAGTTAGCTATTTTTTTATGCCTCAGTGGTACTAGCAACCAATTCTTGCATTTATTCACGTTGTGCCTTAAAACCTTTTACCCTTCCGCTTTGATACAGAACCTCTTCATTCGTAATCCAGTCCATGTACCTGATCTTCTACACTGTTCTGGAACACAATATTCCTATTGATCTGTTGTCTGTACTGTTGATCGTCTATGTCTCATTTCCATATAACACTACAGTCCAAACAAATACTTGCAGAACAGACTCCCTAACAAGCTTAGTACGAAAGTGGAAGGGGAAGAAATGAAGTCATGCTAAAGAAACATCTACTGAGAGGTCGATGTTCAATAATATAGTCTGCCAGCACCGCGCGTCGGAATTGAAGTCCCATGCCCCTCAGCAGGTGTTGCGAATGCTGAAGGTGTTTGCTCACCGCTGCATGAGGACGCGGGGATCACCTGAAGGCTGCGTACAACGCCACCAGCATACAAGCGAGCGATCGCGACAACAGTGAAGGGATCTTGTTGGGAGCAGCGGAACAGCCACAACTTGGAGCGAGGACTTCGAAAGACGAATATCGGCCAACCGCTGACAACACACAGATATCGGAGCTGAATGCACGGATGATGCACCAGCCAGTGTTGTCGTGGTTTCCGCAAAGTCAGTATCTGAAGCCCACGTAGGTAACTGCGCATAGTGCTGGGTGCCCCGTGCACAGGGCTACCCAAGGAAACTCACAAACCTTACAGTGTGCAGCGACAGTGCTTCAATGCAAGTTATGCATTCCTTTGTCTTCTTGCCATTATTTATCTTAATCGTAGAGCGTACCACTGCCAAATATTTATTGAATGAATGCAGCATGTTTTATACTTAAGCTGTTATTGATTTTATCTTTCTACCTTTCCGCAACCGATTTCGGCCTGTGACATCACTTTCTAGCAATTATTTTTTAATTTAATAAGTTACTAAATCGTCAGCATCTTCACAATCTGTGTGTCTTTATTTGTATTGGTTTACAAAATTCAAATGTCCAAAAAATCAAGTATAATTGCGTTTCATAAACCAGTAGGAATAAAGAATGTAAAGAAACTACAAATTGAGGGACTCGGCAAATTTAATCACTGGAAAGAGGTATAATAAGGCGAAACCAGTTCTGAAAATAAATAAAGATCAAACAAATAACAGCCTAAGCAGAAAATACTCTGTATTCAATCATCTGTTTCGTTTAAAACTGTCCTAGTGGTATTCTTGACACGTGCGCCATACTAGTGACTATCTACTCACAGGCGACCGCAAATGCACTATCTCTAGCACAGAGTTACGTTGCATACACTGATGAGTGCATCGGCAACTAGTTTTTGGGGAAGTTTGTGGCAGATTTATAGAGGAAATCCTAAAACAATTATATAACTAAGCGATTTTCCTGGAACCCGCAACGAATACCAGTTGAGAGTTGCCTACGTAAAGGGTTTTCCTGATACTGATTTTCGGTACTTCGCATAATTACTGACTCAATATACACATTTAAAATGCTATCATATTCATTAAGAGGCATAAGCTTGTATTAAAAGTATAATACGATAAGACAAATATTACAGTTACAAGTTGTGTGTTTTTCTTCAGGCAGCGTAGCTGATGACACGCAAATTCCCATACTTCATTCATCCACTATTGGAGAATGAGAGAACTCAGCCGCTGAGAACAAACTTTACACATAATTTGCGACCTTCGCGCCGCGTGGGATTAGCCTTAGCCTCCGTCGGGCATGGGTGTGTGTGTTTGTTCTTAGGATAATTTAGGTTATGTAGTGTGTAAGCTTAGGGACTGATGACCTTAGCAGTTAAGTCCCATAAGATTTCACACACATTTGAACATTTTTTGCAACCTTCGCGAAATTTTATCTCCCTGATACTCCACACAAAATTATGACAAGGAAAAAGGCTATCACTCACTTTTTTTCCAGCTGTTCAATCAGTAAAATTTCAGCATCGGATATGACGTTTTAATTTATTACTTATTTGCTACGGACTCAGGTCGCATCACAGTTTACACACAGTATTCCCGTATACCTCTGAAACACGTGCAAAATTATATTTTGGTATGGCCCATATTTCAGCAGATGAGATGTGATAAACATGCGTGAAAAATTAGCTTCTGCATAAACTTCAGTATCACGTGAGACGTTTTAATTTATTACTTCTTTACTACTAACTCTATTCCCAATACTCGTTGCAGACGATAGTTTCATTTATCACTGACTACACCTGCCAAATTTTCATTGCACGACAGACAGCACATGAGAAATGACGTAAACATTTAGAGGCATGAAAGCCAGATGCTTAAAATGGCACTCAGTAATATTTGAACGTCATGCATCACCTTGTAATTGATTACCTCTTACTACTAACTACATTCGCAACTCACTTTGCAGACAGTATCTACATCTATCACGAATGCATCTGCGAAGCTATAACACTGCATGAAGCCGCATACACTGAGATGCGTGAAAAGTTAACCTTTGTTTAAACTGTATCACAAATTAACCGGAACTTTATAATCCAGTCATTCATAGTGAAAACACTAAGCGACTTCCAACTAATTGTAAGCATAATTTCAAACCTTCCCTAAACTTTTTCACGCTTACACGCTTCAAGTGAAACATATAACATATTAACTCTTTTGTAAAGTAATCCGACTTTGGAAGCTATTTTATAAACGGGAGTTAGATTGTTTAATGAATCGGGGGTTTACTGGGCGTCTACTAAATTGCCAAATCCTTAGGGTTAAGAATCGCAACGCCTTTCCTGATTTGGTGTTTAATTGTTTTAGTTTCACGTCATGAGCTTCTTGCTTGATATTATTCCTTAATGTTACTTGATAAATGTGTGTGCAATGTGAAAGGGCCTCAGGTCTTGTAATAATTGTGTCCAGCCATTTTTATATATGTACCATCCCATGCCCTTGCACCATGAGATTTATTTAGTCTATGTGCTTTACGGATTATGAAGGTACTCTTATGCATCTTAGGTTATACTTTCAGTGTTTTGATCGTTTGTTTGGTCTGTAATTGAGCATTTCGGGACTTTCGAGCCAGAACACAGTTACGAATTATGAAATTTTTTTATCTACGTTTGAAGTGAGAGTCAGTTCTACTATATTTGATCTATAGGTGCTGGCATTTCATTCAAAGATTTTGCACTATTTATTAAGGAGTTTATGAAATGAGAACCAGTTAGGGTTTTTATAATTACTGTACTCACTTTGATTAAACTTTTTGGAATATTTTGCTTACTGTTTGTAATTGTGGTTATAAGAGCTACTATTAATAAACTGTGTCATTGCTAAAATATATTTGCTTCCCCACAATCCCCTGCTCCACAGCCCTGACAATTTGTTGTTTGTGAAGGTTCGTTGCGCAGCCCGCTGTAACTTCAAGACAGCCACACAACTTTGTCCTCTTTCCCACGAGGAAGAAACTGAGCTTCTGTGTGCTGCGACGCGCTGTCCCATATCTGTGCACAAAAAGACAGACCTTGAGGACGTGCCTACAACCCGCCGTGCGGGACCCCGAGATTCGGAGAAATTTGCGACGTCGTTTCACGGTTCGCTGCCCGCCATGTAAATTCCGTCCTTTTGCTTCCCCAAATGGCCCCAGGCCAGCGGCGCGAGGAGCAGGAGATGGGGTGGGTTTGCGGTAACAATAGCCACCATGGCACATTTGTTTCCCGGAGCCGTCGTGCTAGCGCGCAGTTTGTACAACACAGTAGAATGGCCGACGTCGATAATGCAAAACACATACATCCGAGGATTTGAACCTCTCACCGACCACCACTACCCAGGGCATCTCTCTGCTGCTGTCGATAACATAATAAAGTTTCCTCGCAGTCCGTCAATCGTTTAATATCGGTCGCGCCAAGAAACGGTCGAATCGCACGCTCATTTATCACGGCCCCACTGCGGCAGCAGGATCCGTTTCGACAACTGAACACTAGTAGCAGTTCCCGATTCGAGTTTTGAGTGCCAGTAGTTAAAATTTACTAGGATAGGAGAGCGAAAGTAGACATTAGAATATGGTGTACGCAGCGAGAGAGGTTAAACGGTGTCTGTCGTACCCTGAAGAAACCTAATGTGTCTGAAAAAGCGATAATGATTGTCAGCAGTTTCTTGAAGAAAATGTTTCACCATGTGTTTAAAGTTAAACAGATAGTAAAAGCAATGGCTGAATCTAATTTATTATTTTGAGTGTGTGACTAGGCAATGGGAATTTTTTATCAGTAGTCTCTATTACTAAAACAGCTTACGTGATTTCAGAGCACCCTTCGTTTACTATCAGAGCAACAGGAGTATTAACTGCAGCACGAGTACGGCGTCTCACTATCAGGCACACGTTCAGAAGACAGGCTGGCGACGTATGATTTGCTTCTATCAGTATTCTCCATTGTAATCACCCGAGCGTCAAGCTGGATGTAAAAGAAAGAGACAGAGAGGGAAAGAAAGAGAGAGAGATACAGAGAGAGGGTGGGAGGGAGGGATGGTCTTATAATTGGCTTACCACGACGTGACACACATACGCTTGCCGACACAACCAGTAATTCTCGGCGATGGAAATATTTATTACTGTATTTGTTGTGGATTCACAGGTTCATTCAGTATGTGAATGACATTTTCGCGATTCACTGCGTATATTTGTTGTAAATTCTACAACCGTAATTACAGCTTTGAGACAGTATCAAGCTGTTTAGTGGCACCCAACGGTAGGTATCAAAGTAGAGCATTTCTCAAGAGACACACATACGCAATGCTCACATGAAACATACTTGCTGTTGACCAGTGCGTTGCGACTGCATGTCAAGACTCCGCGAAACCAGAGAATCATTGCGATTTGTTGTATACCATTATACTTAGGATGAGTCCTTCATTATATGTCAATCTTAAGAAATATTATCGTAACAAGGCGTTGTATTTTGATCCATTATGCAAATGGTATGTATACCGAACGCTGATGTTTTATTCATTTATTTATTTACTTGTCACTTACTGACTGGCTCGATGAGGCACGCCACAAATCCCTCTCTCGATGATATCAGAGTAAATCTCGTTCCCAACGTCATCAATTATGTTTGAATGTAAACACATTGTATTTCACGAGTGCACATTGTAATAGTAAAATCTGCAGCTAAACTTCATGAAACTTAAATATGGACGTGAAAATGATAGTAAGTGTGTAACTAAGTGGAAAAATTGTCACCATAGCGTAACTACACTATTGTCCATTAAAATTGCTACACCAAGAGGAAATGCAGATGATAAAAGCGTATTCATTGGACAAATATACTAGAAGTGACATGTGATTACATTTTCACGCAATTTGGGTGCATAGATCCTGAGAAATCAGTACCCTGAACAACCACCTCTGACCGTAATAACGACCTTGATACGCCTGGGCATTGAGTCAAACAGAGCTTGGGTGGCGTGTACAGGTACAGCTAGCTGCCCATGCAGCTTCAACACTATACCACAGTTCACCAAGAGTAGTGACTGGCATATTGTGACGAACCAGTTGCTCGGCCACCGTAAACCAGACGTTTTCAATTGGTGAGAGATCTGGAGAATGTGCTGGTTAAAGCAGCAGTAGAACATTTTCTGTATCCAGAAACGCCCGTACAGGACCTGCAACATGCGGTCGTCCATTATCCTGCTGAAATGTAGGGTTTCGCAGGGATCGAATGAAGGGTAGGGACACGGGTCGTAACATATCTGAAATGTAACGTCCACTGTTCAAAGTCCCATCAATGCGAACAAGAGGTGACCGAGACGTGTAACCAATGGCACCCTATACCATCACGCCGGGTGATACGCCAGTATGGCGATGACGAATAAACGCTTCCAATGTGCGTTCACCGCGATGTCGCGACACACGGTTGCGACCATCATGATGCTGTGAACAGAACCTGGATTCATCCGAAAAAATGACGTTTTGCCATTCGTGCACCCAGGTTCGCCGTTGAGTACACCATCGCAGGCGCTCCTGTCTGTGATGCAGCGTCAAGGGTAACCGCAGCCATGGTCTCCGAGTCGATAGTCCATGCTGCTGCAAACGTCGTCGAACTGTTCGTGCAGATGGTTGTTATCTAGCAAACGTCGCCATCTGTTGACTCATGGATCGAGACGTGGCTGCGCGATCCGTTACAGCCATGCGGATAAGATGCCTGTCATCTCGACCGCTAGTGATACGAGGCAGTTGGGATCCAGCACGGCGTTCCGTATTACCCTCCTGAACCCATCGATTCCATATTCGGCTAACAGTCATTGGATCTCGACCAACGCGAGCAGCAGTGTCACGATACGACAAACCGCAATCGCGATAGGCTACAATCCGGCCTTTATCAAAGTCGGAACGTGATGGTACGCATTTCTACTCCTTACACGAGGCATCACAACAACCTTTCGCCAGGCAAAGTCGATCAACCGCTGTTTGCGTATGAGAAATCGGTTGGAAACGTTCCTCATGTCAGCACGTTGTCGGTGTCACCACCGGCGCCAAACTTGTGTGAATGCTCTGAAAAGCTAATCATTTGCATATCGCAGCATCTTCTTCCTGTCGGTTAAATTTCGCGTCTGTAGCACCTCATCTTCGTGGTGTAGCTGTTTTAATGGCCAGTAGTGTAGTACAAATAATACATTATTGCCTTTCTCTGTGGTATACCCCTCTTTTTCTCAGAATTTTGAACACGTTGTACCGTTTTACACTGTCCAATGATTTTTTATCCAAGTGGAGAAATCCTATCAATGTCTAACGATTTTTCTTAAATCTTGCTTATATTATCAGTCTCAAAGTCAGCAACATTGGCTCTGGTGTTTTTCACTATCCGAAATGAAAACTGATCGCCATATAACAGATCTTCACTTTTATTTTTCTTTCTTCTGCGTATTATTCTTGCCAGCAGCGTGGATACATGAATCTTTAAACTGATCATCCGGTAGTGTTGATGACATTTTTACTAATGTCTGATGATATGTCGCCAGTCTCACAGGTTCTATACACCAACTTGAATAGTCGTTTTGTTGCCGCTTCCGAAAGAATGTTATTTATGCCTCCTGCCGTACTTGATCACAAGTTTTCTAAAGCTCTGATATATTCTGGATTTAATGCCGCCCCTCTATGTTTCCTGTATCGACTCCCATTTCCTCTTGAATCACATCGTCGGACAAATCCTCATACTCGTAGAAGCCTTCAATTTATTTTTTCTAGCCCCATGCCGCCTCTTCTGCACGCTGCACTGTTAGCGTTGTCACCCTTGCTATTAATTTCACAAAAGGGTATTTTTACTTTTCTATAAGCTGAATCAGTCCTTCCAACTATCATTTCTTTTTCGATTTCTTCATGTTTTTCTTGCACCCATTTCGCCTTGGCTTCCCTGCACTTCTTGTTTATTTCGTTCGTATGTTACTTTTATATCAATATCCCTCAGTTTCCTTGAACGTTTATGGAGTTCCTTCTTTCGTCGGTCAGCGGAGGTATTTCTTCTGTTTTCCAACGTCTCTTCGCAGCAGTTTTTCTTGTACCTTCTTTGACTGCTCTTTTCAGAGATTTTCAAGCCTTTTCAACTGGAACGTCTACCGAAGTATTATCATCGCAGTACCTACAGCCACTGAAAACTTCAGGTGCATCTCGTCATTCCTTAGTACTTAAGTATACCACTTCCTTCATCGTTGATTCTTTGTGATTATTCTTTTCATCTTCAGCCTACTCCTTATTGTTAATAAATTGTGATACATGTCTGTATCTGCTCCTGGGTATGCTTTCAAATCCAGTATCGGATTTCGAAATTTCTGTGTAGCCATGATGTAACCCAGTTGTATTTTTTCAGTGTCTCCAGCATAGTCCAAGCACACATCCTCCCCTTGTAACTTTGGAACAGTGTATTTGCTGTTACTAACTGAAATTTTTGGAGAACTCAGTAAACATTTCTCCTCTCTCATTCGTACTACCAAACCCAACTTCTCCCGTACCTCTTTCTTCTGTTCTTTCCCCTATTACCGTGTTCCGCTCCCCTATTCATATTAGGTTATCGTCTTCTTTTATATGTTAAATTAGTCGTTCAGTATCATCGTCTAAGAATCTCTTCTTCTTCTTCTGCCTCTAATGTCGGCATAAATACCTGAACTACTGTTGGCGGTGTTACTTCCTTGTCATTGAAATGTTCGTAATAACACACTCTCAGCCCTACTTTTATATTCACAATGAGTACTGCACTCGTAATGCCGTGCTGTGTTGCTGTTGGTATTAATCGATATTCGTTTTGCAAGGAATTCTTATGCACTTTCTATTTCACGTCACGAGCTCCCAATACATCAACATTTAGGCTTTGCATTTTCCTTTACAGATTTTCTAAGTCGTCCGCTACGTTCAACACTCTGACATTGCATGCTGCGACCTTTAGAATGTTACTTTCTCGTTCGTTATTGTATATTTTTCTCATGGTCAACTTACTCTAGGCATTCCGTTCCGAGAGATCCGAAAGCGGGAGTAATCTTCAATATCCTGCCAATGGAGACGTAATCATGAAACATTTTCGATTATAGGGCGCATGTCCTGTGCCCGGCTTGGCAGTTGCTGTGTCCCTTCACGTAAATATTTGAAACGTAGCCGTTTCTTAATGAGTGTCTTTTATACACTTCCGAATTGCACCGCGCTCGGCTAAGTCGCTGGTTGATTCACAGACAGTCACTAGTCGCCTCAGTCGGCTGTATCTTACCAGGAGGCAAAAGCTTTATCCCGCGGCAATCAACAAAAAAGCTAGTCGGGGTAGTGAGTTGCAGTTCCATCGTGGTTTCAAGGACAAAGGCGTTCTCGTCTCACCCTTCAGCATGGCTACCTCGTAGCGGCAGACAGTAATTTACAATTTGTGTTAGGACTGGTAAGGACGCATTCGACCAACAACCGTCGTTACTTTCGGTATAATGGTGAGTCTACAGAAAGCCCCAACTATTTTAGTTGCATTCCTATGGCCAGGATCCATTACGACGTTCAGATCATGTCTTTTTCGCGTTTACTTTCACAAGCAAACTTCATTTATAATACACAGGGTCTTTGTTCTCATTTTCAGTTGCTTCTGAAAACATAGTGCTTTGAATCCGTTTCTGTGCTAGGCGCTTGCACATTCAAGCGACTATGTTTGCAAGCGATTTGCAACCTCATTTCTTTTATGGTTCCGAGTTACGTTCCTCGGAAACGGTGTTAGGTACTGTAACTCGAAGTTGGTTCACAACCACCATGGATAAACTATGTATCAATCCCGCTTGTAAATCATGTTGAGTTTCTGACGCATTTCGACTCCGCGATTTCGTTACCCTAAACTTTTACCAATTCTATCTCGTGTCCGTGCCTCTTTTCACTTGATTTCGTGGAGAAGCTTGTTACTTGCACTTATGCCACATTTTTTCATGGGTTACACTGCATAGGCGTGTCTCACTAGCCTCTCCTTTTTTTCCGTTTTTTAGGTATTTTCTGCAATCCAGGTAAGCGGACTCTGATGCATTTCTCCTAGTGACCCTGTGGCTGAGACGACGTAACTGCAAATCCATCCATTCCCTACCCATAGTCATTGTTTTCTGGTTGTTAGGCAATGTAGATAACACATGACAAAAACATTTGTCCATTCAAAATTCGGAGCTACAAGCTGTGCTTTGTTCTACTTTGAAGCTGTATAGCATGTGGTTTGCAGTTCATGCACATGTTGGGTATTCAGTGGTGTTCCTTTACGATTAATTCTCCCCCTTTACCTTGCGCCTTTCGTAAGCTTTCACATCTCCTGGTGCTATTTAAAAGTCAAACAGCGTTGTCAATGCGTCATATTCTGTGTCTGGGCGTGAACTCTGTTGATAATCCTGTATCAACATTCGTGTTTAGTTTTACAAGGAGTTACATTTTACATGGTTTTTGCCAATAATCGGTTCTTATTGGTTCATGCAAGCATTGTGTAATACGTGTATCCTTAGACTGTGGAATGTCTGGCTTCAGTACATATTAGTGGTCGTCGCTAAACTACTTTACAGTGGCGTAAGGCGAAAACTGAAATTTCTGGATTTAGAACAAATATACGCAGTCATCGAGTTCAAGATGCTAAAACAGAAGCTCAGATTGAATTAGAATTAAAAGACTTGGAATTTTAATATTGAAGCAACACAAGAGTCGCTTTACTGTGCTGAGTAACCACGGAAGAACGTCCACGCCACACATAAAAAGGCGTTAAGAAATGTGTTACAAGTAAGAATACGATGGAAAGTTTGTACGGTTAAGAAATATTGAGCTAGACAGTACGGTGTGATTTTAAGAGGTGACCACAAAATTTTTGAAGAAAAGCAGGAGAAAATTCCGAAAAATCAAGAGTAACTGGGGATAAATTAACGAAGGACCCAAAACCGACATAAAACTGGTAAAATTCGACATAAAATAGGTAACATCCTATTAAAATTCTGACATAAAACAGGTGAATCCTGGCTGGGAGAAGATCAAGGCAGAACAAATGTTGGAAATCTGGAAGGTTAAGTTCAGCAATGAAATAAGATCGACTAAGTAAAATTAAGAAAATACCAGGGCAAAGAA
This sequence comes from Schistocerca piceifrons, assembly GCF_021461385.2. Classification (NCBI taxonomy): domain Eukaryota; kingdom Metazoa; phylum Arthropoda; class Insecta; order Orthoptera; family Acrididae; genus Schistocerca; species Schistocerca piceifrons. Next base: position 258,336,321 of record NC_060143.1, on the reverse strand, counting down.
GCTATATAAAACGAAAACAGGACACATCACAATAGGGATATAAAGAGAAACAAAGAAATACTAGACAGGCAAACATACAATAAAAAAGATAATAATGAAATAAAAGAGACGAATGTCTCTTAGGAAAATGTTGACTCTGACACCTGAAATTAGTGCACGAAGCTTTTGGTGACCGCTGGTAACCTGTATCCAGAACTGTTGCAGAAATTCATCTACGTAGTATTCGCGCAAGTGACATTAACATTGGCTCAAATGGTTCAGATGGCTCTGAGCACTATAGGACTAGTACCCTAGAACTTAGAACTACTTAAACCTAACTAATCTAAGGACATCACACATCCATGCCCAAGGCATCCATTGCCGTAGCGGTCGCGCGGTTCCAGACTGAAGCGCCTAGAACCGCTCGGCCATTTCAGCCGGCGACATTAATATTCAAACAGCTGTTGGGCTATATGAAGAACAAAACAAGTTTTAGGAGCTCTTGCAAATAGAAGTACAACGCCTGATAAAAAACTACAGCACCGAGAAAGGAGACGAGGAGGTGGTGGAGGGGGTCGCGAAAACGTCGAACGAAAACAAATTTCATAGATTGAGTGGGTAAATGATACTTATAAAATGGAGTCACATTTACAAATAAGTTGACAATATGACGTAAATTATCACTATGACGTTGCCTCCTCTCTGGTGGCTGTCATTCGGTTGAGAATTGTGTCATAAAGTAGGTGTCACTTCTTGTGAAGCAATCTGGTCCACGACTAGTGAACTGGTATCTCATATCAAAGAAACTGGCATTAGGACGGAATTGACGTCCTAGCTGGTCTCACACATGTTCCTTTGGAGACATACGCGTAAACATCTTATAGAGAGAGTTGTGATTTGTGTAAGAGTATTGTCTGTTGAATAATGACCCTATAATACTGTCGAAAGAGGTCACATGATGTCCGTGACACGCCATTGTGTTGCTAGAGTTCCATCAGTCACTACCATTCATGACCTGTAGCAATAATCGATGGCCGCCACACAGTGACGTCAGTGCTGGTACCTCTCTCCGGATAGCCACCATACTCAGTGAAGCAGGACGTCAGGATAGTGCAAATCCGTGATTCATCACTCAACACAAAGCGATGTCATCTACCAGCACTCCATGTTTCGCGGTCCACGCACTACGCCAAGCGCAGCCGTTCGTGTCGTGCTGTTAATGCTAACTCGGTAGTCCGGCTGCTGCTTCTCTACATCCAATTGTCCGAGATGACACAAAATATAGTAAAATATACTAGGGACTCCATCAATTGTTCGTGGAGAGCAGGCACATATGTGAAGCAGTTTCAATGTGCTTCTTGCACAGTACAGTGATCCTCATTTATGGCGGTCAGACGTGGTCGACTGGAACCTTACGACTAAGCCTGTCCTCAAGTTCCCATCCTGATGCTCCCACGCAGTCCAACATCGGGCCACTGTAACGTCCCAATATCTCACAAGTCTGTGGATTACATGATTCGATCACCTGGGCAAATGGAGAACTACTCTTTCAAACTCTGTTAGGTACTGATAACGCTGTCTCACATGAGTAGGCCTGTTCGTGTCCTTCATAGTGAACACTCAACATCTAGCACTGTTCACGCTCCTCGTAACAACACTAAACACGAGCAACACTAACGCACTCTATTAGTTGTTCTACCTGTCGCACAGAATTGCAGCTCTAATCATTTACACTCAAATGCATCAGACTGGAGCCATCTACATCTACATCTGCATCTACATCTAGATGGATACTCTGCAAATAACATTTAAGTGCCTGGCAGAGGGTTCATCGAACCAACTTCACAATTCTCTATTATTCCAATCTCGTATAGCGAGCGCAAAGAATGAACACCTATATCGTCCCGTACGACCTCTGATTTCCTATATTTTATCATAGTGATCGTTTCTCCCTATGTACCTCGGCGTTAACAAAATATTTTCGCATTCGGAGGAGAAAGTTGTTGATTGGAATTTCGTGAGAAGATTCCGTCTCCAACGAAAAACGCCTTTTTTAAAATGATTTCCAGCCCAAATCCTGCATCATTTCAGTGAAACTCTATCCCATATATCGCGATAATAAAAAACGTGCTGCCTTTCTTTGAACTTTTTCGATGTACTCCGTCAGTACTATTGGTAAGGATCCCCCACACCGCGCAGCAGTATTCTAAAAGAGGACGGACAAGCGTAGTGCAGGCAGTCTCCTTAGTAGGTCTGTTACATTTTCTACGACTCCTGCCAATAAAACGCAGTCATTGGTTACCCTTCCCCTCAACTTTTTCTATTTGTTACTTCCAATTTAAGTTGTTCGTAATTGTAATACCTAGATATTTAGCTGAATTTACGGCTTTTAGATTAGAGTGATTTGTCGTGTAACCGAAGTTTAACGGATTCCTTTTAGCACTCATGTGGATGACCTCACACTTTACTACGAACTGTGACCTGTCTGACAGGAAACCACAAATCCAGTTACATAACTAAGACGATATTCCATAATAACGCAATTTCGCTGCAACTGCTTCTGTGGTACAGTGACAAAAGCCTTCCGGAAATCTAGGAATACGGGATCATTCTGAAATCACTTGTCAATAGCACTCAACACTTCATGTAATAAAGAGCTAGTTGTGTTTCACAGGAACGATGTTTTCTAAACCCATGTTGACTGTATGTCAATAGACAGTTTTCTTCCCGAGTTTTTAGTTAGTTACTTATTCCAGTAAATCACTCGTGGTATAGCTAGATTTTCCTTTTTCCTTGTTCGTATTATACGAAATCTGATACTCAAATGAAACATACCTGATGAATACAAAGGTTACGATTTCCTTCTAATGGAATATTTCTAATTCATTTGCGTACTAGACTTTCACATGATATCTGGCAGGTGAACTTGCTGTGTCTCAGCGTAGCCGTCGCAACCGAACAGTTCCTGTAGTCGGGAGGAACGTCACGTCACAAGCTGAGCGGCTGCGACCCGAACACTTGTGGTGCACTCTTCCGGTGGCCACTACCGCTTTTCCGCTATCTCTTTGAGACGCTCTGGCCACAATTGCGTACATTAAATTTTACTGTGTCTTATCTGCAACAGAAGTCTTTTTTCTCGATGGCAACCTGAGGTACACATTTGTGAATGTTAAACCTTCTCATCACGCGCAAGTGCTGCCAACTGTTGGGCATCGCTATGAGAATATCAGCAAGTCAAAGTAGCAGTGTACAGCTTCTCGCGAGAGTGCGCAACAGCTCGTGAGCACCAGAATACATGGATATGATTGGTTCTCTATTTCCACTGTGTAATTTAACTCTGTTTTTGTTTTATGCCTGGTAATTATTGAATGATCATTTTACTATTTATTACAACAGATAGTATTTCGTAGTTAGTTATTTTAGTCCATAAATTGAAGCCAACTGTACGAAGAATGTTTCGAAAATGGGTACATATTTTCGTATAAGTATTGCATTTAAAATCATTAAAGATTGCATAAGGGCATTACCACATAAATAAAAATATTCCTCCCTCTTGAAAAAAATCGGGTCTGAAAGGGCTATTGTGGGCTGGGTGATCTGGGCACCGGCCTATCGAGGAAGAAAGACTTTTTTTTGCTGAATATGGTCAGACTACTGGCTGACGTGCCGTAGCCTGTAACTAGCAGTGCTGTGCAAAAGCAATCGCTGGTACTGTGGGTGATCTCTGTGTTTCTTTAAGGCAGAGTTCCTTCTTTAACATATTACCCTCACTGAACTAGCTGGCCAGTGGCAAGATGCTGCTCACGTGAGAGCATCCCGGTGGTCTTGTCTGAAGATAAGATTTTGCGTGGGTCGTGGAAGAGTAAACAAGCACTTTTTACACCCGCTTTCACATTTCAGTGCCACAACACTCTGTCGCCAAGACCAGGAGTTTAGGGACCCGAGCTCTGCCACGTGAAGTACTACACACCTTGATTCGATGGTGACTTCAAAACTAGCCAGAATGGGACAACAAGTGTCACCTTTCGAATGGGAGAAAACATTAGTTTTTTGTCCTATCGGTCTGAGCCATCACTCTTCCTTTTAGAGAGTGATCTCCCACAAAAAAGTTGCAGGTCTGTTTAATGCGAAAATTAAGAGATTAGCTTCAGTAAGAATAAACTTCTCTACGTGGTCTCTCATTGGCATTACTTCTAACATTTCTCCAACAAGCAGTTTTTGTTGGCTTTCCTGTACAGACTGCGTCCGAGATTTTCGTAGTTTCCGAAGTATAATTCTTCCGGTTCGGCTAGTATATCGGCCTATTGTGACTCTATTGTGCTGTGGCGCTTAGGTGGTACGACGTCCGCCTTGCTACTTCCTGTGTTTAAGCAGGACCAACACACCTGTGTGGGCGTTCCATCCAGGGCTTAAGTTCCACCTGCCGTTTCATTTCCGCTGGCGTTCCAACCTCTACTAGTACAGGCCGTTTTGATAATAAAGACACTCCGCCACCTTTCATGCAATAAGCGTTAACAATTACTTAAAAGATGTACGTGACAATGTCAGTCTCCTTTATGTATTTATACATACGATGTACAACCTATCACACGATACCTAACTCTGTTTGTAGATCACGTCAAAGTATGTGAATGAGTGCTTGTAAGGTGCAAAATTATAGCCACCTTACAGCATCACATATGCACAGCGCAACAACTGTTAGCAGCTGCCGCAGTTCAGAGCACTCCGTCTTGTCGGCAACCACCTCAATGGCAGTCACTGTAAGATCGCATTTGTATTGCACACTCCCGACTGAGAGAAGAGGAGTTCATTCCGAGTTTCTCTTTTTCAGACTTCCTAACTTGATCCAAGCGCTTCACGCACTGATATGCGATCTAATTCCTGCTTCAAAGGGGATTTTTCTCGTAACCATTTATATTTGTTTCCCTATCGAACTAAGTCATTGGAGCTCACACGCCTTGTGACGTTTCTTTCTTATTCTCCCTTTAGTCATTGATCTGTTGCATGTTCTATTCGAATTTATACCTTTTTGTGTAATTTTAAAGCTTTGCAATCATAATTGAAATCGTAATTCGTGTCGTTTCCTGTGCTTAGGCGGCATCTCAATCGTAATTGTCCACCATAATGCTGGTGGCAACCCCAAAGACCATAATTTTATAATCATTGTTATATTTTTATAATGTAAATTCATCCTCAAATCGTTTTATGGCCTCGCAATTTGTATGCCCTGATTAATTTTCACGCACTGTTTGTATAAATATTGTTTTACCAGATCAAAATATAACACTGAGCCACCTGTAAATTATTCTGTTCAAATGCCCAGGTCCCCCCAAACCTAAGGAATAGGCGAGACCCCTGACGTGCTCAGGAACGTATCGAATAACGTTTTCCGACGTGCGCTGCATTTGATTTATTCAACTAACGTATTACCTTCATGGGTGTCATCTATCATTTTATATGATCTGGGGTGATGGATTTAGCATCAGTCTAATCTGCATGCCCAAGGAGCACAGATGGACATGAGGTCGTGTTGATAGCGCAACCGGCTTCTGGCAAACTTCTTTGCGATAACAGAAGACGGATCTGAGAAAATATTAATTTTGCTAATATATGTCGGAGAGTAATATGTGTTAAATTCTATTTATCTAGAATTAATATATCTTTATGAAGATCCGGCGCCTTGTCCGTAATACGAGAGATTGTTGGGAACTAATGCCCCGGATTTTTTATGTGAAAAACTCTTAAGAAATTGTAATTAATACAATCGTCCTCAACACTCTATATCTTTATTCTTCATGTCTACGTATTTGCAGCCCTTTGCCGCTAGACGTCTCTGAATTGTAGTTTGTAACATGGCGGTATGTAATGTGGGTATATCGGTGCGTGAGAAACTGCTTGCTGTAACAGAGTTTCAAATTCGGGGTGTTTGTCGATACATGGCTCACCATCTTCTTCGGCACGATTACGCCGGGCCACACACGAGCGCTGCGACGTGTGACACTATCCGGCGCCTTGTGTTCACGGTCATCGATCATCCTTCACTCGGCTCAGATTTGGCCCCGTCTGATTGTCATGCGTTTCCTTAAGTTGAAGACACATTCGAGGACTTGACTTTTATAGAAGGGAAGCAGTACAAGCAGAGGTGATGTTGTGGCTACGTCAACAGTGACGATATCAACAAACAAGTCTCCCGTTGGGAGAAAAGTCTTCGTCGCCAGGGTGACTATGTGAGAAATAAATATATAGATATGAGGATTAAAGGTGTAGAATGTTATTAACAATTGTTTTATTTATATAGCTTTAAGATTTTTCACACAAAAAATTCGGAGGCCATGTATAATCGATGCGATGCTGAATAACAAAATCAACTAACATACCACATTTCAATTCGAATTGTTCAACAACACGTCTTGAAAGAGTTCACGAAGTATGATTGAACTCCATAATCTTTAAATAATTTATTTAATTTCTTTTGTGTATTGGCTTTTCAGTTGTTATATGTTACTGTGTTCAGTAGTATGTGTACAGGTTTGTAACATCTACTTTAAACTGACGTTGGAGGGGTGTTGCTGTGTTCCTTATTACTTGTGAAACATCAGTAAGAAATTCATGATAGGCAAAATTAGTGGTGAAGGATAATACAGTCCTGAGTAAACGTAATTCAAATATGCAATGAAGTACGAGTTAAAATGAAGTAACATAATCCGGACTTCTGATTTAAATTTCATAAGATTAATTTCTATTCATTAACATAATATTTTTGTATTGCTATAAGAACGGATATGTTTTCAAACCATTCCGCTGCAGAAAACAAATAATGAAGTTTGAAAGTTGTTGAGCATTTCTATTCGTTGGCAAAAGTGCATAAACAAATGAAACTATTTGACTCCATTGTTATTTCCTTATACGTGAACAAAAATATACGCTAATAAATGATTGGCTCAACACAGTGTGTGCCCTAGCATTTTAAAGATATGTGAACTAAAATAACAGAGAAACAATGTTTCAGAGACCTCAAGTTTTAACAGATATTCAATATCCTCGTCTAAGTAGTAGTACTAATAGAAGCTTATTCATTTCATTGGACAATACACAATATTGTTATTTCCAACAAAAGACATCTGAAGCTTGGGCGTGACATTAGTTGTTGAGTGTCAAAATTAAGTAGTTATGTTGCAAAGAGACTGCATAGCTACTTTATATTTTGTACAACGGTAAGTAGAATCAGAGCAAAGAGAAGAATAAGAAACGAAACCACGTGCATTACAATTAATGTCGGAGATGAAAAACCAGAGAGGAAACACGACTGCACCTGAAACAGTGCAACTTAACGAACAATGAAAGGAACGAAAGTGGAGTTCAGTAGTCGCACGTGCCAAGATCTGTGCCCTGTAGCAGCAGCTACACAAATAGAAGAATAGTTCAGAAACATACCAGTGGCCATTTCTTGAAGCAGAAGAAATGAACAAAAGTAAAAACCTTCTCGGAGAAGGAATAAATGGAACAAGAAGAGTCACAATAGTAAACTCAAGACAGTTGCCAATGACAGCAAGGCATAAACTGAAGATAGCAGGACGCAGACACGTGCGACGCCTGTCTCACGATTAAGAGCGCTAAGACGGCGAAAGAGGTGAGGACAGTGTTACTGTGAAGGATACAGCGATACAGGCTACACGCATGAGACAGCGTTATCAGCACACGACAGAGGTTGTTAGGATCCTCATTATGGGTCTACACTTAGCAGGCTGGTCAAATAGTGCAAAAATCCAGATCTGTGGAGCATTCAACTGTGACAGTGGCCTGATATTGGACTGTATGAAAATGTAAGGAAATCGGGGGGCAGGCATTTTCATCATCAAATTTCTGGTCGATCATGTCTGACCACTACACGGGAAGATCGCCACATAGTGCACCAAACAAATCGCAATCCCTTCACATCAGGACCTACCACCCCAAAGCAAATAATGGACTCCCTGCAACATTCTGAATAATCCCACAGCTTTGGCTCAAGAAAAGCGAATACCGTCCTATGCATAGGCTGCCATTATCACCATATGACAAACGGTTCTGTTTCAAGTTGTGCCACCAACGGGAAGCAAGGACTACTTATCAACTGTGCAACATTTTATTTATTTATGAATCGCAGTTTTGTTGTACTGTACCTCAGATGGCCATCGTTTGGCGAGTATGCTGGCGATCTTGGCAGACTTCCCATTCTTCTAATGTGTTGGAGAGGCACAGCGGTGTTATCCCTTTCACTATGGTGTCAGCAGCAATCGGATAAGACTTCAAGTCACTGCTGGTAGTGACTGAGGGATCTCTGACGGCACAGTGGGACGTCATGGACATCCTGCATCGTCAAGTGTTATGTCTCCTGTGTCAACACTGTGGTCCCATTTTCCAGTAGGACAATGCTCCTCCACAGACAGCACACGACTCTTTGAGACACCTCCGTGATACTCAAGTATTGCCGTGGCCAGCAACATCCCCAGATTTGTGTCCAACAGAACATGTGTGGTACCAGCTTGGATGTCAACTTCATCCTAGCAGCTATATCCAGGATCTCGAGGTCCAGAGACAACAACAGTGGACCAGCTTGTCTCGGAAGAGGATTAAACGGCTTCACGACGCCCTCCACAACCAATTCAGTGCATGAATGAAGGCCAGAGGGCGTGTAACATCATAGCGCTGAGTCGTTTTTAAATTTGAGTCGATAGAGTAATCACTAAAATAACATCACTTGCCTCCCCGACTCTCGAATATTCGTTACATTTCCTCTTCCCATTCTCAGAGCTTCTCTTATTGGGTCAGGCAGGCAGTACTTCAGATGAATGCTTTTATGCCAACAAGATCATCATGGCTATTAGTGCGAAAAAGAATAAAAGAATACTGTAATATGTTGTAATATGAACAAGCATGTGAGGTGCGTCAGAGTATCGACTTAGTTACTTAGGGGTCGACCTGTAGTTTTTCAGATATTTTCCAGAGGCACAAGCTAAGCAGATGCCCTTTATAGCTGACATCTGTGTTTCATAGAGGGAAAGCAGAGGGAGCTGAGTCGGAGAGTGGAGCTGCAGACAGAGTGGCGAGCGCAAGCTTGCCATGGCTGTCTGTAAGGAACTGTGGTCAAAATGAGAGGCTGCACTGAGCTGGCCAGTACACTATATTTGGTTACTGACAGATGCAGCAGGGAAGTGGTGGACTCGGCAGCTGGTGGCGAGGTAGACAGAGTGGGGCTGGGAGCTTCATCTGTTAGTTGCTGATCAGGTACCTCACACCACCGTAAGTGGATTGGTTAGGCATCAATGAGGTCAGAGGAATTAAAATGTGTTAAAATTCCATTCAATACAGGTTAAGTTTAGACAACAGGCATGTGAAATTATTGCGACCTAGGCTACCCTCCATCAATGTAAATTAAACCAGGGCAGCATTAATACCCAGTGCAGGCAAGGCGATGTATCCAACACAGGTAATATGCTGCTATCTGGTACTAATAACTTTTGATTTTGTAGAAGATTCAGTCACAGTCCAGCAGTACCACTAGGAAGTAGGGCTATGCCAGACGAGTAGGTGACATGGAGCCTCCAGCCGCATTCATAGGTTTGAAGGCCTGCTAGGGTACGTGCTCCCTACACTAAGTCCATCCACTGGTGTTTGTTCCAAAGCACAGTCGGCCTGATGATTCACTGTAGCAGCCGCCGAGCTCCTGCCAGGAGACAGTAGGTCACACTCCATGCACAGCAGCCACCTTCAGTAGACACAATGAGTACGACCCCTGCCATTCGCCTTGGCTGCCTGGGTGAGGTTAGTCATCGAAGAGAGGTTACCTTTCCAAGATTCCAGTATGTGCCGCTTTTAGTGCAGTGGCTCACTCAACATAACTGTGGGCCTGACGCCGAGCAAAGCAGGGAGCATATGTTACAGTTATGGGGTTACAGGGCATGTATAGAAGCAGTGTTGCCAGTTCCAGTAGAGTAATTGTCGTATGGATCATGAGCAGCAGCATGGAGTACAGGTATGGGAGGAGGACAGAAAGAAGGTAGTACCCACCAATATTGAGAAATTTGGTGCCAGAGAAGTATGGTTGGCAAAGGCAATGTTAATGTGAATATATGCTTTCCCGGCATATACAGCTGGCGAAGAGTTCTCGGGCTTCCAGCCGGGTGGCGGTGTCTTCAAACTGCGACGTTTCGACGAGTGACATACTCGTCATCTTCTGGCGAAGTGCCGAGACTTTGCGGATGCCGGTCCCTTTATACCTGCGGCGTGCCCCCACCACCTGGCCGCGGGAGGCTGGGTCCAGAGGAGTCGGCGGCTGGGGTGGAGGGGGAAGCGGGTGCGCCGTTCGTGTCTCCGTCAGAGCATTCCGGTAGCGTCGCGTGAGCTGGACGGTTCTTGGTGCGTTCCTGGCGTATTGCGTATTCTTCCATATTTGGGGCCCATATCAGCCAAAATCGGGAGGCTACTGAGAAAATCAAACATAAATACCGTCTTCCGACCACCGCCGAAGACGAAACAGCTGCTGGGCTCAGCTAAAAACCCACTCAAACTCAACACACCTGGTATATACAGCATTGTAGAATGAAGGCTTTCACGACCGGGTGACATGGCTGTTGATATACTTTCCGGGATGTGAGGTCGTGGTCCAAGAACTTTTTTGCTCCTTACGTTTCGTCCAGGACTACGCTGGACTCTGCTGAGTCTTGCAGTGTCTTGCATTGTCGTAGTTATTTCGTGGAACCTAGGCAGTGTTTCTGGCAACCAGACCGGCATTGTATTTATTTCACGTATGATAGCGAGGCAGTAATAATGAGTTCCTATGAGCAAAGTATGTTAATGGGGACGAGAAGGGAACCGAGAAACAGCGGGCTGTTGAGTAATGGGACAGCATGCACCACAAGAGGACCTACTTTCTTTCTACAAGCCACGATGACAGACGTTACCCACTTAGGGATCACACAGCCTCAGCTGTACAGGTTTGACGAGCCACTGCACATACTCCCTAAGCAGAACAATCCAGAGCTAATAGAGAGCATCATGACTTATACAGGGAGTAGTGATCACAAGGTCGTTGTAGCTAGGCTCAATCCCGTTTCTTCCAAATCCACCAGAAACAAACGCAAAATAATTTTATTTAAAAAAGCGGATAGAGTGTCACTAGAAGCCTTCCTAAGAGACAATCTCCATTCCTTCCGAACTGACTATGCAAATGTAGACGAGATGTGGCTCAAATTCAGAGATATAGTAGCAGCAGCAATTGAGAGATTCATACCTCATAAACTGGTAAGAGATGGAACTGATCCCCCACGGTACACAAAACAGGTCCGAACGCTGTTGCAGAGGCTACGGAAAAAGCATGCGAAGTTCAGAAGAACTCGAAATCCCAAAGATTGGCTAAAATTTACAGACGCGTGAAATTTGGCACGGACTTCAATGCGAGATGCATTTAATAGGTTCCACAATGAAAGATTGTCTCGAAATTTAGTAGAAAATCCGAAGAAATGCTGATCGTATGTAAAGAACACAAGCGCCAAGACCCAGTCAATACCTTCGCTACGCAGTGCCGATGGTACTGTTACCGACGACTGTGCCGCTAAAGCGGAGTTATTGAACGCAGTTTTCCGAAATTCCTTCACCAGGGAAGACGAATGGAATATTCCAGAAATTGAAACGCGAACAGCTACTAGCATGAGTTTCTTAGAAGTAGATCCCTTAGGGGTTGCGAAACAACTCAAATCGCTTGATACGGGAAAGTCTGCAGGCCCAGATTGTATACCGATTACGTTCCTTTCAGATTACGCTGATACAATAGCTCCCTACTTAGCAATCATATACAACCGCTCGCTCACCGATATATCTGAACCTACAGATTGGAAAATTGCGCAGGTCGCACCAGTGTTTAAGAAGGGTAGTAGGAGTAATCCATCGAACTAGGGACCTATATCATTGACGTCGGTTGTAAGTAGGCTGTTTAGGTTTTTTATTGGTAACGCCACCTCTGTATAAAAATCGCTGGCTGTGCTGTGTGCAGTCTGTGGCTAGTTTGCATTGTTGTCTGCCATTGTAGTGTTGGGCAGCGGCAGCTAGATGTGAACAGCGCGTAGCGTTGCGCAGTTGGAGGTGAGCCGCCAGCAGTGGTGGATGTGGGGAGAGAGATGGCGGAGTTTTGTAATTTGTCATGAACTGCTATATATATTATGACTAGTAAGGTAAATACATTGTTTGTTCTCTATTTAAATCTTTCATTTGCTAACTATGCCTATCAGTAGTTAGTGCCTTCCGTAGTTTGAATCTTTTATTTACCTGGCAGTAGTGGCGCTTGCTGTATTGCAGTAGTTCGAGTAACCAAGATTTTTGTGAGGTAAGCGAATTGTGAAACGCATGGGTTAATGTTAGTCAGGGCCATTTTTTTGTAGGGATTTTTGAAAGTCAGATTGCGTTGCGCTAAAAATATTGTATGTCAGTTTAAACACAGTCTTGTATAAATTGTTCAAAGGGGACGTTTCATATGTCGACCCTTAGCCTAGGATATCTCACTGGAATCTTCTGATTTTTTTCTTGTAGTTTGTGTAATTAGTGTAGCTATTGTTTATTGCTAGCGCGTAATTGTAGAGAGAATCTCCTTTGTAGTTGCAGTCTTTCATTGTTGAAAAGTAAAACAGGTGTGGCATGCATGTAAATTTGCACCAAGTATTTCGCAGCTGCGCTTAAATTAACTAGATATTATTTTCAGTGCTATGTTAATGTGTTCTCTTATTTTTGCTCTTCAAATTGTGTTTTTCTGTGTTGTCGTGAGAAATATTGTGACAATAATGGCGTGTGAAAAACGTAACACTAGGCTCCAAAGTAAATTGAGAAATGACAGCGAAGACGAAAGCAGTGTGTTAGCGCCACCGTGTAATGAATTCACTAATGTTCAAAGTAGTAATTTGGTAATTGTGCATAGGGAAATGGAGCGGGCGGCAAACAATGGCGTAGGCAGTGAAACAGGTAGTGAACAGGGAAGCATTATCGATCGATTGGTCGGCAACAGCTCGCCTCAGGAATCCGAAATGACAGGACACAATTTTGCAAATACTGTAGATTCAGGTTTTGAGTCCTCACCGTTTTCGCAAATAAGTCAAGACACATTTTCTGCTTGTCAAAATGTAAATGTTGCCGGTGCAACTTCACTGCCGAAAAGCACTGAGGAACATGTTTCAGACACCAGTGCATTGTTATTACAGTTAATGCAACAAATGGGACAAAGGCTACAAAAGTTAGACACAACACTTGAACAAAATCAGAAACAAATGGGACACAATCTTCAAAAGTTAGACACAGTGGAACAAAATCTTAAAAAGTTAGACACCACACTTGAACAAACACGTCAAGATTTAACTACTGAGTTACATAACATTGAATCGAAATGTCAAAACGTCTGTAATGACGTAAAAACACAAATTTGTGAGCATTTTCAACCTATTTTTTCGCGGCATGAAAATGCATTACAAAATCACGAAGCAGCCATATAAGAACTGCAAACCATTGTTCATGAAAATCATGAGACCTTGTGGGCTAAAATTGACTCAGTTGCATCTACCGATTCGGTTACGCAACTTGCAAAAACTCAGGAAAACTTAAAGGACACAGTAGATTCGATTTCAACACAAATGGACACTCTGAAACTTGGTTCAGAAAAACACACTGAGGAAATGTGTTCACTATCGCAGAAAGTAGCCGAACTTTCGGATCAGGTCACTAACTTATCTACAAAGGCAGATGATGATCTGAATGACACAGTACCTGTAGCCTGCACTGACACAGAAGAGTATGAACAAATTGGAAAATTCAAACAAAATCAGAATCAAATTAATACGCAATACAAAAGAGAAATCCGGGAAGTACAAGATCAGTTGGCACAAGTAGTACAAAAATTTCATATTTCAGAGGACACTCGCGCTCCAACACGGGAAGAGGAACTTAATAATACGGAAAAGCCACAAAATAATAACACAGGGCATTTCGGAAGTTATGAAAGAAATTGGCAATGTTCACTGAATTTTGAGATGGAACCGCCGACACGACGTAACAATGACCGACATGCGACTCGCCGACATGAGGATTTTGACTATAAGCTGTTCATTACTACACGTAAATTCAAAACGTTTAAGAATTCTGCCAACGACATTCATCCACAAGCGTGGCTCCATCAATTCTCTCATTGTTTTCCTCCCAACTGGTCATTGGAGCACAGGTTAGAATTTATGTGTGGCTACTTGGAGAATGAACCAGCTGTAAGAATGCGATCGGTCATTCACGATTGCCACAGTGAAGGAGAAATTTACCATGCCTTCCTCTCAGCATATTGGTCTCAAGCTACACAAGACCGAGTGAAACATAGCATCATGATGATGAATCACTTTGAACAATCTGAATTTTCCAGTCTTGTCAAATATTTTGAAGACATGTTGCATAAGAATCAGTATCTTTCAAACCCATACAGCCCCTCAGAACTCTTCCGCATTTGCTTACTCAAATTGCCTGAACATTTACGACATATTATTTTAGCAGGACGTTGCAAAGACGACATTGAAGCTTTTCAGGGACTGTTACAAGAACTGGAAATTGACACTGACAATCGCGGAACGCGAAAACAGGAAAACAATCACTACAGGTCTTATCCGTCACAATTCCGTGATGACAGAAACGATAACTGGACGCAACAAGGCTATTCTCACCACACAAATCGTGACCAAAACAGACACCACCCGTATGACAACCGTTGGCAGAGTAGTAATAATTACAGGAAAAGATCACCTCTCCACGGTAGTGTCTATCACAGAGACAATAAGAGAAACAGACAATTTGGGAACCAAAATAATTATTATCAAGGGAGACAGAATAACTTTAGACGCAACGGTCCAGCACGCAGTTACGATTCAGGGAGAAATTCTCCACCACGTGACCGACAAGAAAGAAACTATGACATCTACCGACATGACGACAGACGGTATGATCGTAACGACAGACCTGAATTGCATCAGAACTGGCGGGATTCAAACAGAGCAGGGCCCTCTCGAGGAGGTGAATTTGTAGAAGTTAGGTCTCCAAATCCCAATAACGACGCGCGCCAACAAAGAGACAGACAATGACTCGCACAGAAGGCAGCCGCGTGCGCCAGCTGGCTGAGAGAAAAATAACATAGATGCTAACCTCGAGAAAAATTCCAGTATTCTTTACCAACATATACCACACGATGATTCCGTTGAAGCTGTAGCTCTGCATAGTAGTAAGAGTAAAGGCTTGCACCACATTTCACATGTAAAACCGTTTATTGAAAGATAATCTGCTTTTTAACTTTGTCTTTGCCATAAAACTTTTCACTTCACATTTCTAGTATGCTTTGTCAGACTTAGAATCTGTTAATATGCAACAATGTTTGAAGTTCAATATCCAATCAAGAACCAAGAGAACTTATTTAGACAGTAATTACGTATGCATTGGTATAGTGAACAGACGACACAGTGTTATTGTGTGTGTACATTCTTGCTTGTTAGTGGCACGATTACGTAACGACTATAAGACTTACATATTTAGAACATATACCAGTAGTGCTAATGACATTGCAATGCAGCATTTTGGTTTACTTGAAAATACATTCTGGATTTAAAGTACTTTCTGTGAGATACCAGATGACACAGTGGTTAGTTTATGTGACAGCCACACGATTTTATCACGCCGCTAGTAATGAGTGACAATTTACAATGTTGCTTTTTCAGTGTTTCTGTTTTATATCTGCACAGTTTTTCTGTATTATTCTGGAAAGTAAAACATGTTTTAGTAGTAACTTTTGTGGTATAGCTACAATGAGACAGCGTTTCCCATATCACAACAATACGTTACATTATAGTACTTTCTTAATCACGGTAAGGTACGTAATAACAACGATATCTATACGCAAAGAATTTCACTTTTGTTTATCATGAGGTAAGTACAATGACTTCTGTAGAACTTAGCTTTCGGAGGACAATAACTACGACACTTCCACAGAGATTATCTTACAACAAGATGCACAGTTTAGCGCTACAGTACACGTATTTGAGTGATTAATTTTGTACTTAAAACATTTATTTTTAAAGATTTTTGGATTACAAAGAATGTTTTCCGTGATACATTTCATTCCATCGCTGTAATCTGTAAACCTGAGGATATAATTACATTTATCCTCATGGGGGTATTTGTGGCGGTGTTCGTAGCGACAAACAGTTCGCGGTAGAGACGGCTTACGAAGTCACCGCCACACTTTTAATAGCGGGCCGACCGGTCCGCTGGAACAGTGAACAGAAAGATGAAAACCCAAACACTCTGATTAAATAAAAGTCGGTACTTATCTTTATTGATGAAGATACAGAAACACAATAGTGAACTCCGTGTCTACAGAGATGTGTCTAGTTCGAGTCGGAGCGGCTAGGTCAGCGTCGGCTGACGACAAACAACAACTCTGCTGCGATGAACACACAACTGACTAGCAAGTACACAATTCGGTGGCGAGTATACAACTGAGCGGCGAATACAGAACTGTCCTAGCGCTCGCGACTCCAGTGCTTAAGAAGCCAGAAGCCAGCGGTGGCGCGCGCAGACTTGCGGCGATTTGCTGTCTCGCTGGCGCTGCTTATGCGGACGGCGTCCGGACTTTGATGCTGCCAACCTTTTGGCAGCGGGCTCGGGTGGCATCACTGGCTAGGATATAACAGGGTACATGCCTACTTTGTGTACCATGTGTTTGGCATGCACAAGGAGCCCTAGGTAATATGGTATTTGCTTATACAACTTTACACATCGGTACCATATTTCTCTAACACATAAATTACACAGCTATCTGATTATTTAACAGAGAGACAAACATTTTTTACTACATCAATGACACATGTTTACGCAATTACACAGATGGATAACTTCACACTTATGAAATTGTATTTTGCCTGTACTTTGTGAAATGCTCATATTTTTCGGAACCATTGTGATACTATGAGAGCTTTGAATGATATATTTTGTATGGGATGACGATTTTTAAAGTACGTTTAAGGCAGTTGACACTTTGGACATGAGCAGAGAATTTTTGTTAGGCATTGAAATTATTGGAGGAAGCTACGACGATTTTAAGATTTGACTGAGGTGTTATGACATTAGTACGACGACGATGTGTATTATATTGTTGAGGAATGTTTATTATGCTACGTATTTCTCATGATGAAATATTGAAGAAGTGTCAATGAATATGTATATGTATAATGAGGTAAGGAATAATAAGTAGTGGTTAGGGACTCTGATTTGTGGACCAGGATGTTGGAAACTAAGAATCGTACTTTAAGAGTTATGAAATGTATGTAAAAGCGTGAATGTATTGCAATGCCGACGAAAATTTTTTGGACGCTGTTATATTTATAGGATTTTTTTTCTACAGATTTGTAACGCAAATTCTTGGCCTGTGAAATATTTTTATATGAGACTGTCACTGTAGCGGAAACTGGTGTCGTAAATATTTCGGTAAGAAAGTTAAGTGACCACCTGCACCTAATGCGTCGTGGGCACCCAGCTGGGTGACAGTCGCCTTGAAAAAAGCCATTAGCGTGTGCCTTCCAGAGGCACAGGTGGAAAAAGAAAGGGAGGCCACTATCCTCGCTATTGACGTTCCTTTGTAGAAAGCATCGGAAAAACGACACGGTCGAACTTGATAACATATGATCACACTGTGGAGCTCTTAATTTATGATATTTACTGAAATGCCTAATGAAATGACGAGAAATATTTTTATGTCTATACACCTGATTATGACTACTGTCTCTCTAGTTGAATGACTACTGAATGATGTTCTTATGCTTTACTTTGTACATAGTTGCTTATTTCATTTGATATCTAGTTTCTAGCTGCACTGCAGCATTGGTTAAAATAAAATTTTATAGATGTACTAATATAAATATTTTCTGTCTACAGATCGAGTAAATAATAATTTTTTTCAATAATGAGGGAGCACAAAACGACATTTACCTTGACAGGAACTGCATTCATAATTTTCTTTTCAAGTACTTGGTAATTTCTTTTGTAGAATAAATTGTGATGCATCACTCTAGTGTTAAGATGTGACATAGGTATTAGACATGGCCATTTTTAGTGTAATATTTTTTCCACTTGAGCTTTGTCATGTTTAGATGCTGCTGGTGTTTGCCAGGTGTAGTGCTACTAAATTTCACTTTGCATTACTCTGGTAATTTATTTTCCTTGTTTGCTGCTCATTGCCTTATATTAGTTGTAATTTATGCTGCTTGCTTTGCCTTTTGTATTTTTTTTTTCATTGCTGTTTGCGTTAACTGTTTTGTGCTGCTGCATTGCCTCGTCCCTTAGTTTAGCATCTGAGCTCAGTAGATTTAAGTTAGCTTAAGAGGGGTAGACTATATAAGAAACTGACTATGGAGAATAGGTAGAGAATGTGTTGCGAAGTTATATGAAAAAGATTTGGGCCAAAATGAGTATTGTACACTGAGAAATAATTATATTGAAAGAAATATGAATAGAATACAGAAAGCAGGTATAGATAGGACTTTTTGGGAATAATGATGAATGAAGGGAGATCTCCAAGAAGTAAAGGAAGTTTTGTTTGCAAAATACTGCAGTAAAACAAACCCTGTCCTTTCCTTTGGTATTATTCCGCTATATGTTTGTGTACCCTTGTGTATTTGTGTTTTTCCTGTCTTTATGTGTTTAGCTAATAAGACCTATGTTGTAGAATTTTTCTCATACTCAGCTACATGAACTATGATGAGGAATACTGTTATCCTCAAATATAATTTGCATTAATAATATGTTATTTACTTTGTAAAGATGTTAGACATTATTTATTCTGTTCTGTTTTAATGCTCACGTGTAAAATTGATGTTTCAAAAGTTATTCTGATCTTTTATGTATTTACTTATGTCATAATTCCTGTAACACTGATGTATATGTTAGTTCGATTCTTTTGTAAAGCCTGTATTACTACAAATGTTATCTGTATTATTATGTTTTAATGATGTTTTCTGTATCTTTGTTATTGTATTTTTATGTTATAAAATTGTAATTGACACTAGTTCATCATATTAAGTAACTTGTAAGTTACATTTCACTGCACACATTTCTGTTGGTCATAGTATATGGACAATATGTGAGAAGTAGGGACTGTTAGTGTTTGTACGTGTGTTAATAATTCAGCAAGGGACTGGATAACAGCATTGCTGGTTCTAAGGACATTTCAAAAAAATTTTTCTGTGCGTGCACAAGTGGTGGTGTATGGACTTGCTATATTCTCCGCAAGAATCTTCGATGGTGATTGTGCACCTGCACTGTCGCAACGGATGGCTGCTGGCCATTTCTACATGGACTACAGTGGGTCTGCATCTTTGGTGGCCCACCAATACCATTATTTCTACAAGGACTGCAGTGGGTCTGCACCTCTGATGGCCCACCTATACCATACTCTCTACCAAGACTATAGTGGGTCTGCTCTGTGATGACCTACCTACCAATATTCTTCAAAACGTCGAATGACTCTGCTCTGGGTTTGCTCTGTTGTGGCCCATTACCTGTCAGCATGACAAGAGTCAGCACTGTCTTTCCGTTGGAAGGACAACACTACTTCTTCAAGACTGCATAGATATCCACTACTTCTGTGTGCAATTTCTTTTACTAATGAGACTTTGTGAAAAAAACTGTAATTACTATTATGATGAATGATGAGGACTATCTTTATGGACTGTGAGAAAATTTTAGCTTTTGACCAACATTGTATCAATAAGTGTGTGCATTTGATTTCTTTGTTATTGTAATTACAATTATGAAAAATTTTAACAAATATGTATTGCCCAGTGCCCAAAACAATTTGTAAAATTTTTTGTGGGGAGCATGGGGGCTATGTAAGTAGGCTGTTTAGGTTTTATTATTGGTAACGCCACCTCTGTATAAAAATCACTGGCTGTGCTGTGTGCAGTCTGTGGCTAGTTTGCATTGTTGTCTGCCATTGTAGTGTTGGGCAGCGGCAGCTGGATGTGAACAGCGCGTAGCGTTGCGCAGTTGGAGGTGAGCCGCCAGCAGTGGTGGATGTGGGGAGAGATATGGCGGAGATTTGTAATTTGTCATGAACTGCTATATATATTATGACTAGGAAGGTAAATACATTGTTTGTTCTCTATTTAAATCTTCCATTTGCTAACTATGCCTATCAGTAGTTAGTGCCTTCCGTAGATTGAATCTTTTATTTAGCTGGCAGTAGTGGCGCTTGCTGTATTGCAGTAGTTCGAGTAACCAAGATTTTTGTGAGGTAAGCGATTTGTGAAACGCATAGGTTAATGTTAGTCAGGGCCATTTTTTTGTAGAGATTTTTGAAAGTCAGATTGCGTTGCGCTAAAAATATTGTATGTCAGTTTAAGCACAGTCTTGTATAAATTGTTCAAAGGGGACGTTTCACGGTTTGCAGTAGGGTTTTGGAGCATATACTGTATTCAAACATTTGGAATCACCTCGAAGGGAACGATCTATTGATACGTAATGAGCATGGTTTCAGAAAACATCGTTCTTGTGCAACGCAGCTAGCTCTTTATTCGCACAAAGTAATGGCCGCTATCGACAGGGGATCTGAAGTTGATTCCGTATTTCTAGATTTCCGGAAAGCTTTTGACACCGTTCCTCACAAGCGACTTCTAATCAAGCTGCGGGCCTATGGCGTATCGTCTCAGTTGTGCGGCTGGATTCGTGATTCCCTGTCAGGAAGGTCGCAGTTCGTAGTAATAGACGGCAAATCATCGTGTAAAACTAAAGTGATATCAGGTGTTCCCCAGGGAAACGTCCTGGGACTTCTGCTGTTCTTGATCTATATAAATGACCTGGGTGACAATCTGAGCAGTTCTCTTAGGTTGTTCGCAGATGATGCTGTAATTTACCGTCTAGTACGGTCATCCGAAGACCAGTATCAGTTGCAAAGCGATTTAGAAAAGATTGCTGTATGGTGTGGCAGGTGGCAGTTGACGCTAAATAACGAAAAGTATGAGGTGATCCACATGAGTTCCAAAAGAATTCCATTGGAATTCGATTACTCGATAAATAGTACAATTCTCAAGGCTGTCAATTCAACTAAGTACCTGAGTGTTAAAATTACGTACAACTCCAGTTGGAAAGACCACATAGATAATATTGTGGGGAAGGCGAGCCAAAGGTTGCGTTTCATTGGCAGGATGCTTAGAAGATGCAACAAGTCCACTAAAGAGACTCGTTCGTCCTCTGTTAGAATATTCCTGCGCGGTGTGGGGTTCTTACCAGGTGGGATTGACGGAGGACATCGAAAGGGTGCAAAAAAGGGCAGCTCGTTTTGTGCTATCACGTAATAGGGGAGAGACTGTGGCAGATACGATACGCGAGTTGGGATGGAAGTCATTAAAGCAAAGACGTTTCTCGTCGCGGCGAGATATATTTATGAAATTTTAGTGACCAACTTTCTCTTCCGAATGCGAAAATATTTTGTTCAGCCCATCCTACATAGGTAGGAATGATCATCAAAATAAAATAAGAGGAATCAGAGCTCGAACAGAAAGGTTTAGGTGTTCGTTTTTCCTGCGCGATGTTCGGGAGTGGAATGGTAGGGAGAAAGTTTGATTTTGGTTCGATGAACCCTGTGCCAAGCACTTAAATGAGAATTGCAGAGTAATCATGTAGATGTAGAACCCAAACTTAATGAACCACAGTGGAATTCATACGTGATCCACTACCTGAACAAATCAGTAACCACCCAAAAAGGGAGAATCTCTGCAGAGCAGTTAATGCAGCATGTCAAACAATTTTGGGAAGGGCAATGACGAGTAACTGTGATCTTGAATATCGTGATACCCAGAGCCACAGTAACTCTAACTCTGCTTTGCATGGCCTTCTTCAATTTGCAGTCGAGGGCAACCAGGCAGAACAACTCAGCGGCAATACAGATCCCAGGGTACTTCGTTCATAAGAGTGTGAAAGTGAATATGGCGTTTTGTAAAAGGATATAAGGCCGCACAGTAAGCTGTGAATGGCTGCTAAATGTAAAGGACACACGTTTTGGCAGAATGAGAGAGGCTTAGAAGCGTCAAGTCATGAAAGATCTAAATAAACTAGTGGACTGTAACGTGAGCTAGATGTAAGCAACTAAAAAGCATAAGGAAGTATTTATCATGTCAAGTGCAGACTCTGAACTTAGAAAATTGTACACACAGATGTTTTGTAATGGGAATGTGTTTTGTAAATGTGAGAGACGGTGGGGAATCGGTCCTAAGGAATCCCCAAGTGACCCCGTGTTCTCCGTGTTGGGGATGATGCACTGCTAACAGGTTAAGAGTAAAATTTTGAGAAGGTGCTCACTTCGCGTTAGCTGCATGTGGCTGGTTAGTGTGGCACCCCAGCATTTGGATTAAGGCAAGAACCATGTGAAATTACTCTGAGATGGGCCAGCCTCTGTCAGCTTAGCTTGACATCGACGGATTTCAATGGTGTTGTTGAGCATCTGACCAGGACTGGTGTATTAGCAACACAAGTGTTTTGACATGTGATGTGCATAACCACTGATTTTGTAGAAAATTCATTCACAATCCAGCAGTGCCATCAGGTCACAAGGGCTGCTCCAGATGAGGAGACGCCGTGGAGCCATCAGCCACAGCCGCAGGTTGTAGTCCCCACTGAGTTACCAGCTTCAGGCAGGAAGTCCACCCACTGAACTAGTGCCTACAAGGCAATCCATGTCATCATCAGCCAGAGTGCTTCTAGAAGGCAGTGTGTCGCATACTGGGTGCAGCAGCCATCTTCCGACAATGTGGTGGGCGCGCCTCTTGCCACTCGCCTTAACCACCTGGTTGTGGTCATTCATCGAAGAGGCGCTACCTGCTGTGACAGTACAAACACCCGTTACTAGATGAATATTTCTAGTACGCAAGGATTGCTCTGTGGAGAACGAGCGCGCTACATGGTGCGTGACTCGTGGAAGCGCGTGGCGCACCTGCGCGAGATTTGCAACGGTCGGTGGGACACCTCCGTCGCCACGTGGCCTGCAGCTTGGGGCATTGTTTGGTTTTTCGCGCATTAGCGAAAACTATGTAACTTCCGGTGATGAGCGATGCGGCAGTGGATTGTGGTCAGAAATATGCATCTTCTGAACGATCGATCTTTATTTCAAGTCACGAGACGCAAAAGTTATAGTAACCTCAAAATCGGTTAGTATCACGAATACTGAAAGATTAATAAAAATAGTAGATAACAACTTACAGGGATAAGTGAGCATCCGCAGCTCGTGGTCGTGCGGTAGCGTTCTCGCTTCCCGCGCCCGGATTCCCGGCTTCGATTCCCGGCGGGGTCAGGGATTTTCTCTGCCTCGTGATGGCTGGGTGTTGTGTGCTGTCCTTAGGTTAGTTAGGTTTAAGTAGTTCTAAGTTCTAGGGGACTGATGACCATAGATGTTAAGTCACATAGTGCTCACAGCCATTTTTTGATGAGCGAGCACTCATTAAAAACGTTTCGTCATAGCGGATCGAGTGCCGTAGTCATATGTTAAGACTCATAAATAATTAAGTCCATAAAGAGCAATAAACAAACTTTGTGGGAAAATTGTTTATAAAATTCAATAGAAATTCATGACGTAAAGAGCGGCAGTATATAATATTTTGGGTAGCATCACACATATTTTAAACTAGTTAAGTTATACTATACACTTGGAATAATTTTCATTGTTCGCAAATTATTATTAATATTTATCGCCCATAATTAATTAATTATTATAGATATGAAGTTTTTGAGCAGCGCAAAGTGTAGATCGCTATAGATTACGTCTAAAAACGGTGCTATATGCAGTTCTATGTTAAAACTTTGCAACATAAATGTAAACAAACAAATCTGCGCTAAGTGGCGAAACTTTGCAAAAACTAAAACTTGATATACGGTCGATAGAATAACTCTGGAAATTAATGTAACATAGTAAATAAGATTTACTTTTTAGCGCGGTTCCGATGGTGTACTTATTCCTGTCGAGTGATGTATGTATCAAAATTTGTAACCTTAACTGGTGAGATTGGTACTTTCATAAACAGGGGGTTGACGTCCGAGCCTATATAAGCGAGCGACCGTCTTCGCCAGAGGTCAGTCGTTGGTCAGTCGTTTTGGAGGGTGGGTGGCGAGCAAGCCCCACTTGAGGGTGGCCCATGTGGACGTTTGAGAATTCTTTTTCGTGCCGATTTATTTCGACAAAGAGTACTGTTTAATAGTGGAAGTGAGCAAGCATATATTTGGTGAACTGGAAGTGTTACGATTATTTGTGTGAGTGCGATTTAAGAGGTATACAACGTCGTAAGTGAACATATGGCGATCTGTGATTTCGCGCCAAAACTGTTAGAACAAAGAGGGCAGTGGGACTTGTGGTTCTGTTCGAATTGATTGAATAACTTTCGATTATTACTGCTATTTGGGGCTCGCAGTCAAATTATTATTAAAGTAAATCTGTAAACCGTCTCACCAGTGATAATTTCATTGTGTGAAAGAAAAGCTCAATGCCAATAAATAGTGATTGAACTGGGTCGTGAGAAACTGATTTTAATGTAATAATCGCCTAATTCTCGTTCCCTAGCATAAAGTGTACTTTTGTCAGAGTGAATAATTAATTCAAAACTGTAACAAATGCGCGGGAGTGGAAGTGTACTAATGCACCAAGTGTGGAAATCATCCCCTGAGACACACGTGATAGCCAAAATTCGCTATAACATTTTTTAACCAACGTTTGTATACAGACACATTCGTGTGAATTTTGCAACCTCACTTTTTCTTTATTATTATTTTCGGCCGCGTCGCACTGTACATGATTCCAGTATGCACTTCTGACGTTGGTGCTGTGTCTCACGCAACGTAGCAACAGGCCAACGGCGAGTGCAGAGTCATTGAAGTAGGGTATCAGCATACGTTGCAGCCATGTGGATGGATCATAGCTGCAGGTTGGCCGTATACAGGCTCATTCCTGTGGGGCAGGCGCGTGAACACCTCCCACCACACCACAGAACTAGTGTATGAGTTGTAAATAAAGTGCTAATTCTTACATCTGCTTCTTCCTGGGCCTCATCACCCTGGCATCCAATCTCACTCCGCCATCAACCAGCTTCCTGCCAACATAGCCTCCCCATGCCAGCCTTGGGGTCGACTATACACAGGTACCCCAGTCCCCAGCAAAGCGCCTGTAGGACAAGTAGTCTGGCAAGAGGAATCACACTATAGTTCTATTCTTTTATCTTGGCGGCACGCGCATGCCCGCCCAGACGCGGGAGATTGCTGCGTTGCCAGTTGCAAACGACGCACGCGCCAAGAGAAGCAGCGCCATAGTATAGTATAGTTCGCAAACTAACGTTTAGGGGGAGCGCGCAGTTTATGAAGTAAAGCCACCACGGCCGCATTAACCCTTTCGCTGCTACAGAGACGTGCTCCCCGCATTCCGCGCTGTGCGCTATTTTGTCATCACTGCACTGCTCGCCTGTGCAGACACATGGTGTTCCGACTGCTTTGACACACTTATCATTCGATTTCACAAAAAAATATTTGGCCCAAAAATTTGATTTTTACACATCTTCTTGACTGATACCTCCTCCCCTCCCCCATAAGTGACTTAATTTTGTTTCGATGTTCTACGCAGTTATTGTGCAGCATTAAATGTAGTAAGCCATGGCACGAGATTTTGAAGAGTTTGCAGAGGTTAAATTCCATAGCGTATACTTTCCGTATGGTCGATTTTAGTTGCCACAATGTTGAGAATGAAATGTGGACAAGATACCTAAATTTCATATAAAATTTACTGTATAACAATATCTCATTTAATTTAAGTACCAGATAGGTATCGTATGTAATATTGAGAAATATTCCGTCTTTCGCGACAGTAATAGAAGTTTTAGTTACACCAGGCGCGTTTGGCTTTATTTTAAAGCACTTCAATCAATCAAAAGGAAGTAGACAAAATACATTAAACAACATTGTGGACTTACAAAAACATCAGGACTTGAATATACTGTGTATCAGTGAAGTGCTCTGAGCTATGTCAAATATAATTTTTATGTGTGGCGCACACAAACAGCATTTATTTGCTAAAACACTGATCAGCCGACACAAACGTTGAATATTGTGTTACCGCAGAACAAAACTACGAAAGGTTACTTGGCAATGGAGGAGACAAAATACTGTCCACTGAACATGCTTCAAAAGAGGAAAACGCGTCTGATCTAAATTAGACCCTTATTACAGTTGCAGAAGAGGAATATATTTCAAATTCTGCCCTAAATAATACTTTTAATACTGTCGCAAAAAAATATATCTCAGTATGAATAAAACAGCGACTGCGGAAGAGAAGATACACAAACAAAACAGATAACATGAATATTTTATGTGTGCCTCTTCATTGTTTTTAATTGCTGTGAAAAGAAATATTCGAGGACAAAATTAGAAAAACCGAAAACCTATTATAGTTATAATGAAGAGACAAAGCACTAGAAATTTCAAAAAATTTCATTCAAACGAATAAAATTCATGAAGTAAGACACTTCGATATTGTTTTTAAATAAAGAAAATATTAAATTCCGAACAAGATTTGATCCCAGAACTTATCGCTTGGCAGCCTAACATCTTAAAGTAGCTCCTCATTCAGTAGAACTCCTGGAGGACTCTAAAATAGCACGCAATATACCGACAAACTCTGTTGGTATGACTACGAATTACTCACGTTTCGTCGAAGTACAATAGGAAATAAACAATTACCCCTGTTCTTTATTGGGAAAAAGCGGTTCGTAAGAATGATACAAACACCTTTCCTTGCTATCGCCTGAATTAGGAGGCTTATTGCTTTTTTGGATTAATTAATTCAGAGAATATGAAGTAATTGGTATAAAGAATGCTTTTTCCAAACTTTCTATAAAAGAAAATCTGCTATCAAGACATTGCTTTTGCTCTATTACATTATTTATGACTGAACGTTTCTAAAACGAAGATTCTCGTCCATGCTCTGCACTGCAGTCGAGCTTCGGCAACGTCGTTCTCTGTTCATTAGCTGACTGTGGTTTGTGACGTCAGATGCGCAGAACGAACCTAAACTCGGCCGCCGTCGTAAATGACGCGCACTTTAACATGCCCTAAGTTGATGACCAGGTTACTAGAAATTGATTTGTTATTGAAATTAAATTATATAGATGTATAATAATGTTTGAAAATAAACGGATAGCCGAAAAGTAGGCCCAGGAAGATTAATAAGGCTGAAAAGAAAGAATTAAAGGCATTGTTGAACAACATAATGCGTTTTATAGTGCCTAAGAGTAAACAACGGACACACGAAACTGGCTGTTACGTATTTTGTGGTAAAGCATCTCTTTTTGCAGAAGAAACCAAAGAAAGAAAAATTCTATTACTATTGTTACGATCCCCCCCACAGGAAAATGATTTATCAAGTGGACGCGGTCGAGCTTAATTTAGAATGACCTCTTATTCAGCTGCTACTTTTTACACCTGCATGTAATTATTGCTGTGGCGTTTTGAAGGGACAACTATTATTCTATACAACGCTTCCGCCTCGACGGCATTAACGCCTTTTTCTTTCATACATTGCATCATAGAACTCTGACAAGGAGAACAAAATCGCATCCAGCAGGGCGGGGGCGTGTGCAAACAAAATGTACAGCATTAACTGAGGGAAGGTGTCGTATAAAATTTCTCTAAGTGATGTATGACAGGCGTTATGTGTGACTAAAACAATTCAATAACAATATTACAAAATTTATTGCGCTATATTTTTGCCTTATTTGGCTGCAGACCGTAGTAGAGTATATCGGCCTCCGTTTTCTATAAATCTGTCAAAATATGATCTGTTACGATATATGCAAACAATATTTTATCTCAAAGCGAGGAATATTTGCTACGCTCTCTAAAGTATTCATTCTTTCTCGGCTGATGTAATGTAAAATGATGATATCTCCACTTTGATTTTTATGTGAGTTCACAATTCTTTCTCTCCTTCGTCGAGGGTACCACAGTGATATACTAATTGAATGAATGTGGCATTTTTCCCATTCTGCCCATTATTTATTTAAACTTCCTTTTCATTTAAATAAATAACAGCCTGAGGCAGAAAAATGCTGCATTCATTACAATTGCTTCTCCTCTGCGAATTTTGAGAATATATTCGTTACCCGCGAGGCATAAACATGAGGTTCTCTGTATCAGTTTAGAAAGCTGCCCCGCAAATTAAACGAGTTTGGTAGCACAACCAACAAAGAAAGAAAGACGATCTTCATTAAGTGTGGAGTACATTTCTGTTCTAAACATTACATGAGGGTAAAGAGAATTTGATTAAAATGCTAGTAACAAGGTAAGGGCATAGGTAATTTAACAACTAAGGACTTCTCTTTAATTTTGGAGGGATTCGATTTAAATGAACTGTTTCGGTTACATAATACAGCGTATGACTTGTCTGCTATAAAGCAGGCTCGGGGAGCACAGTGGTGTAGCGACATGGTAGCAAAGATGACTCTATGTCCTTACCCTTGTGTGTCCCCCAGTCAACATCACCTAATAAGAACACAGTTATGTACAAAACGGTTTTGGGATTATGCGAACACAGCATTGCGAGATGTGGAAGTCTTACCGAGATTCACAAACTTTCGACTCTTTTCCTGATGATTGCTCACTTCTTTTGGCTGAAATTATGTATTTTATTAAAATCCAAAGCAAGGTTAACTCATATATCTCCATGACTTTGGCCATAGTTTCAGGCTCATTTCCAATTTTTGGTATAACCTATCACAGTAGTTCCAACCAATAATGCTATTAAGAGTCCCGCTGACATTCGTTATTTTCCACTCAAATTGGTGCAATGAATTTGAGACTCATGTATAAATATAGTAATTACCCTAACCATCTTGTACTAAAGCCAAATTTTCAATAGTGTTAATTTTTTCCCTTTCATTCTTGTCATCTTATTTCCTTCTTTCACTTTTTTATCATCCTCACTCCTTGTACTGCTTGCTCTGGACCCGCTAAAATTATTTTTTATCTGAGTACATAAGCTGAGTTACCCAGCTTCCTATTTGTAATTGTCTCATGAGGTAAGTGACCCAAATATTATTATTTAACTTATTTTGCATGTCGAGATAATTTCATTTCTGACTGAAGTATAATACTGTTACACTACGGTCCATTAAAATTGCTGCACCATGAATATGATGTGCTACAGATGCGAAATTTATGCGACAGAAAGAAGATGCTGTGACATGATTAGCTTTTCAGAGCATTCACACAAGGTTGGCGCCGGTGGCGACACATACAACGTGCTGACACGAGGAAAGTTTCCAACCGATTTCTCATACACAAACAGCAGTTCACCGGCTTTGCCTGGTGAAACGTTGTTGTGATGCCTCGTGTAAGGAGGAGAAATGCGTACCATCACGTTTCCGACTTTGATACGGGTCGCATTGTAGCCTATCGTGATTGCAGTTTATCGTGTCGCGACACTGCTGCTCGCGTTGGTCAAGACCCAATGACTGTTAGCAGGATATGGAATCGGTGGGTTCAGGAGCGTAATACGGAACGCCGTGCTGGATCCCAACGGCCTCGTATCACTAGCAGTCGAGATGACAGGCATCTTATCCGCATGGCTGTAACGGATCGTGCAGCCACGTCTCGATCGATGAGTCAACAGATGGGGACGTTTGCAAGACAACAATCATCTTCACGCACAGTTCGGCGACGTTTGCAGCAGCATGGACTATGAGCTCGGAGACCATGGCTGCTGTTACCTTTGACGCTGCATCACAGACAGGAGCGCCTGCAATGGTGTACTCAGCGACGAACCTGGGTGCACGAGTGGCAAAACGTCATTTTTTCGGATGAATCCAGGTTCTGTTTACAGCATCATGATGGTGGCAACCGTGTTTGGCGACATTTAGGTGAACGCACATTGGAAGCATGTATTCGTCATCGCTATTCTGGCGTATCACCCGGCGTGATGGTATGGTGTGCCATTGGTTACACGTCTCGGTCACCTCTTGTTCGCATTGTCGGCACTTTGAACAGTGGACGTTACATTTCAGTAGTGTTACGACCCGTGTCTCTACCCTTCATTCGATCCCTGCGAAATCCTACATTTCAGCTGGATAATGCACGAGCGCATGTTGCAGGTCCTGTACGGGCCTTTCTGGATACAGAAAATGTTCGCCTGCTGCCCTGGCCAGCACATTCTCCAGATCTCCCACCAATTGAAAACGACTGGTCAATGGTGGCTGAGCAACTGGCTCGTCACAATACGCCAGTCACTACTCTTGATGAACTGTGGTATCGTGTTGAAGCTGCATGGGCAGCTGTACCTGTACACGCCATCCAAGCTCTGTTTGACTCAATGCCCAGGCGTCTCAGGGCCGTTATTACTGCCAGAGGTGGTTGTTCAGGGTACTGATTTCTCAGGATCTATGCACCCAAACTGCGTGAAAATGTAATCACATGTCAGTTCTAGTGTAATAAATTTGTCCATGGAATACCCGTTTATCATCTTCATATCTTCTTGGTGTAGCAATTTTAATGGCCAGTAGTATTTTAATCCCTGCATTTTTTGTGTAATCCATGGCTGCCTCTTTTCTGCCCTCTTCAATCCTAGTTCCTCTTTTCTGCGTTCACTATACTACTTCTGAAGCAGTGACCTCGGCTTTCTAGTGCATCAACTTTCTAAATAGTAATTAATTTTATGTAGTTCATTTTTAGGTACTTCGCCTTGTCTAGGTTTCAGCTGTCATTTTATTAGTACTAGTCCAAGGTCATTATTAATATCAACTAATACAATAAAACATGCAGTCCGTTTTACTAAAATATGAACGGTCTGATATCTCCTCTGGTGCTGTGACATCTTTCACGTAAGACGTTCTTCTCATGGGTTTCTCGAAATCTGTTGACGCAACTGCTATCTCATACACTGCAGACAGTTTTCTTGATATTGCTGCCACCATATTTCAGCTGCCGCGACCGAACCCTGTCACAGTAGTCTGTTTCTTGCTTCGAGCGGCAGGATCACATAATGGTCAGTCAGCACTCCGGCCATGCGTTCTGAAGGACGCACATTCCAGTCTTCGTCTGGTTATGAAGACTTACGTTTCCTGCCTTTTCCCTAAATCGACTAAAGCAAATGCCGAGATGATTCATTTGAAAAGTACGGGGCCGATGACTTTCCTGTCCTTTCTTAGTCAGAACTGGAGCTCTGCCTTTAATCACCTGACGCTACCACCGTATCTTTATGTTAGCTATAAGTCTTGTAAGTAGAAGACGTTATAGGTATGTCGATCGTTAAATTTATTCATTAATGTGTTTAAATAATCAAGCCACATGCGTAGTAAGTACGCTGGCTTCATGATTCAGACTTGGACAGCCAAATGATGAGAGCATGAACAATCGAAACTATTAGCTTTATTACTAGTTTTCACTTTTGTGTATCGTATCATTATAAAATAAAGTCGCCTGCTGCATTTTCGTGTCGGGAATATGAATGCTAATTCCAGTAAATACTGTAGGGATTTTGGTACGACTTTCGCTATTAGAAAGGCGATTAACGAGGAAAGTTTGTGTATACAATTTATTACCACTACGCTAGACATGTCGTCCGGCCATGTATCCTTAGTGCAAAGCTGGAGCGGGTCCTAGCGCTGAATAAATATAGCCTTCACGTAACACTTCCTTCTCCCACCGGGCGCTGTACTCAGATCTCACATGGTGATTAAATTCTAATCTTGTTTGTCATCTCTTTACTAATTCGTTGGTACTGATGTAAAGTACTTCAAAGGCACTGTGATATGCATGAAGAAGCAAGGAAAGAATTTTAATGTTTAACGTCCCATCGACATTGAGGCAATCAAAAGCAGAGCACAAGATCGGAATGTTAGAAGAATGAAAAAGGAAATGGGCGTGTCCTTTCACAGGAACCATCCCAGTACTTGACTGGAGCGATTCAGATAAATCGTGGAGAACCTAAATCCGGGTGGCCGGATGAGAATTTGAGCTTTGGTCCTCCTAAACACGAATGCCAGTGCACTAACCACTGAGTCATATATATATATATATATATATATATATATATATATATATATATATATATATACTATCAATATTCTTTCCGTTTTGTACAGATACATATTCTATAGCCTATACTGTGTAGCCTTCCTGTTTGTTGCAGATAACCGAATACTACATAGCCAGTTTTATACATTATTAGTTCCCTCATTGTTCTACCGTTAACTGATCCAGTATCCATAATCCTGTGACAGCAGCTCCTATAATCGCTATCTGCATATCTTCCCACTCAGCGTTCGCACTATCCTTTTCCTTGATTACTGACTAATATTATATTTCATTTGAACGGTAAAAGCCAATATAATATCTTCCTAGAGAGCTTACGTTTTCCCACAGTAACAGAACAGTTCTTTCACTCTCCAGGATTAGCAGTGTTTTCTGAAAAAATATTGTGTTGGCCCAAATACATGGAAGTTATTCGAATGTTGCTGCGATTTTGTCAATTGAAGCTGACCCGAAATATTGCATCGTAACTGCAGTCACATAATCTTAAATGAATTAATAAAAGGAAAATGTCAACTACCTATTACAGTAACTGTATATGTACTAAACACATTCGCTTTGATAGCAGCATTCTGAAGAAATCTCTCGTATTGTAACATAAGCAAAATTTTAAAGCTACGTTAACTTCTTTCCCTAAGAAAAGATGGGGAGCACCGAAAAGACTGCTGGTAACGTTGAAAACTTTCAGTTTCGACACGCTGTAATTAAAGAAAAATAGAAAAAGAAAATATGTAATGAAACTAAATGTTTTCTCGCCTGTTAGGTACATTGAACTATGGCTGCGCTGATGTATTAGCTACATGCAGTGGTATAGAACACCTGTTCTGGTCGGCACGGACATTGTTCCTCACGCTAGCTTCCATATTCTATTCTGTAAAATTATCTAGTTTGAATCCATGACGCAAAGACTAATAAGACCTCATTCTGTGACATACAACTGAGAGAAAGAGATTAGACATAGAAATATTACGTGGAATGATGGAGTCATCAGATCGTTTGCAACCCTGAAAATATGTCATCAGACAGGTAGTGAGTTCGCAAGATTAAGGAAGGCATTTGTTCCAACTGTAGTGGTATCAGACGCCAAATGCGGCGAATTGAGACCAAATTTAGTGGATGGGTGCCAGGAGTTGCCGTATTAAAACTCGGCTGAGCTTTTCAAATGATTTTTTTTCATTTCCACTACAGAACTTCGTTCACCTTGGTCCATGTTACAGGCCCCGCATTGCTGAGGGAGTACCCCCAGCGGCCTGTGCAACGCAACATTGTGTCGTGCCGGCCTTGTTCGCCAGCTTTAGAGTTCTGATTACGTCAGGATGGCTGTTCCAGCAGCCGACTCAGTGGCCACCATCCTCGTTGACTCTGCACTGCTCCTCCGGGAACTGTAGACCAGCCGCGCTGCTGCTTCCTCCTCGGCTGGCGTAGCTGGGAACGTGGCGGCAACGACCGCCCCGTTACGGCGTCTGAACCTGTCGCCCTCGCCTTGTTAGTCTCCGGCATGTATCGGGAGATGAAACGACTGCCTGCGGTAGCGAGTCGATGAGTGGCCCGCCGCTGGCTGGCTGCGGACCCCGCATCTGCCTCAGAGGTTCGAACCAATGACCTGCCATGGACTGGGACGCTGTCGCCCCATCTGTTGCTGTGTGTAGTACGGCGGTGTGACATGTGCCGCCGTCCAGGAGAGGTGCCACACTTGAATGAATCTCATTAGAAAACAACGCCTATTTATATTCGGCTGCACGCCTCTGTTTCGCTAACGCATTGCTCTGAGTCACGTATGCCCCACAACCCGGTTGCGCCAGTGGGCTCCTTCTTCCTGTCACTTGCGACATACGAACCGCTGCATTTACGCTTTTCAGCGGTTCTATGGCCCCTGCGGCCTCCATTCCTCTTCGCAATCGCTGGTCACCATAACTTACTGCAAACTGGCCCGCACCTGGATGTAACTTGTGCGCTCTGAAATATCGCACCAAATCTAACTTCTCTATCTTAAACTGTGGTGCCACTACACAACGTAATCATAAAGATGTAATTTTCATTCATTTTATGCATTACTCCAATGCTCTGAAACATCTGTTTCTTTATTGCACTCATTTATACGGAAGTTGTAGTAGAATTAACACGCTCTAGGATAATAACGCGACGCACCACGAAGGAATTTTCCTAATGGGACCGAGATCTGTACGTGTGACGTCAATGTACAAGCAAACAATTGATTGTTGTTCCAGAAAAATTTGATGATTCGTTGAGCGGAAGAACTTCACAAACTGAGCAAGTGAATAAAGCGTTGGTTCACCACTGGCCCTTATGCAAGCAGTTATTCTCTTAGCATGTCCCCTTGAGCGATATCGTAGCAAATTCTGTCCAATTGGCGCCTTAAAGCATCAAAATGACGAGCTGGTTCAAGGGCGCTGCCCATAATGCTCCAGATGTTCTCAGTTGGACCCGGATGTGGTGGTCTTCCTGGCCAGGGTATGATCTGAGAAGCACGGAGACAAGCAATGAAAACGCTAATAGTATGCGGGTGGATGGATTTCCATGAAGGGAAATGAAACATGGAGTAGAATTTCGTCGACGTACCATTGTGCTGTAAGGCTGTCGCAGATATAGACCAACACACCTGGTTGTTGGGCCATATGACCGGCGACAGCCGGGTTGGTATCTCAACGCTGTCTGGGTCGTCCCCAGTCACGTCTTCACTGGTCATCGGGACTCAGAAGCGGAGCTCATCAATGAAGACAGTTCTACTTCGTCAATGAGATTCCAGGCTGAGGACGTTTCTGTAGACGCTCCAGACAGCGGTGGGATTTCAACCAGACAGTCGCCCCCCATATGTTCTGACAGCTACGAGTAATGGTCTATGGTGCTATTTATTTTCATATCAGTACCCCTTTGGGTTGTCGTTGGCTGCACCCTCACAGCACAGCGGTCAGTCAGTGATATTGCGCACCTCGTATTGTTGTCCTTCATGAAATTCCATCCTTGGCTTACATTTCAGCAAGATAATGCGCGCCCGCAAACGGCAAAGTTACTACTGATTGTCTTCGTGCTTGCTAAGTCAAGCCTTGGCCAGCAAGGGCGCCGTATCATCCCCAACTGCAAGTTTGATGCATTAAGGACAGGGGCCCTCGAACCAGCTCGGAGTTTTGACGATCTAATGTGCCACTTGGCAGAATTTGGCACGACATCCCTCAGGAAAACATCCAGCAACTCTATAAATCAATGCCAAGACGAATAACTACTTGCATGAAAGCTGGAGGTGGGCCAACGCGATATTGACTTGCTCAGTTTGTGAAGCTCTTGCTATTGCAGAGCTCATCCAATTTTTCTGAAGTTGCAGCAATATGTGTTTCTGTACATGTACATCTCATGTACCGATATTCATTCCATTTGGATAATTCCTTCGTGGTGTGTCGTGTCTTTCTTTCTTCCTTGGAGTGCGCTTCGAGTAAAGGAGACCCATTACCGAAAGGCACACGCGTTGAGTCATCGATAGGTACACACAAAAAAGAAAGAAAACTTCTTAGCTTTACGACGCCGCTCTGGGCAGCCGTGCTCTCAAAGGTGCCTGGCCATGGTTCGCGCGGCTCCCTCCGTCGGAGGTTCGAGTCCTCCCTCGAGCATGGATATGTGTGCTGTCCTTGGCGTAAGTTAACTTAAGTTAGATTAAATAGTTTGTAAGACTAGGAACCGATGACCTCAGCGCTTTGCTCCCATAGGAACTTAGCACAAAAAATTAATAAATAAATAAGTAAAAGATCCATACACACAAACTTATGCACACATTTTCTTGTGCCCCTGCATGACGTCGGCTGGGCATATAATGCAATAAGCCATCTCCGAAGTACTGTTTCACTCCCAGTGGAGGTAATTACTTCTTCTATCTCTGAAACACGAATCGTAAACTGGAAATATGCTTTTTGAGACACTATGAAGCTCTTCAACTACATGGAATGTGAAGAGATACCGTCCGGACGCGTATTAACAGTATGTAGACGGACGTGAATCGATAGTTGCACGTTCAATTAGGTGCCTCGTCTGGAAATCGAAATACTAATTCCGAAACTTTCATAAGGATGGGATATGGTACACCCGTCAGCTGAAGATAAATCATCCTTCTTTTTATTTCTCTATCAACGCAGCTCTGCTTAATGTTTTCTTTTTTTTTTTAGTTTTAATATCACAGATTTGTAAGCGTAAGTCTCCCTCGTCAGGAACGATGAAGCAAGAGTCGACATTCATGCACAACACCTATCACCAGATGGAGAACTTGAGGAGACTGTTTTTACGTTGAGGTTTCATTTACGTATACGGCTTGCGATGACGCAGTTTATTGATCGTCAACGGCAATCTGTTTCACTTATATTATCATGATATCGTCTTCTGCAGTACAGTCTACACTCCTGCCCTGTTAGAAAACTAATAACCTTTCTCTACCGGAGAAGCTGTAACAGAACCACTAGCCAGTAATAATACACGTATCTACATGTCGCGTCAAACGTTTTCTAGTACCCTTTTAAGTGGGCTATGAAGGGAGAGACAGTTTACAAAACACCGCCAAGTCCGTGTTAATTTAATCGAACCTTTTACCGGAAAGCTTACCGAACGAATTTTCTGTGACAGAATGTTCAATCTAATATTATGCAATTAGGTCACTTAGAAAGTTCAGTTCGCGGCCACGACTAGTGTAACACGCCATGCGGAATTTAGTTAATTTAAAAGCTACAGTTTACTCATAAACTCCGGAATTCTGCGCGATTGTCTTCCTCATTCGATCGGGTTTGCTTTTCAGCAGTCCACTGTCAAGTTTGACTAATAATTCTGCGAAGCTGTCACGTCTGTTCAGAGCTGCTTATACACGAGTCCGAAAGTAACGATGGATGATCTCCGAACTCCGTCTGTACATACTAATAACTAAACGTATTACAATAACAGTGATCACTAAAGAACGTAATATTCACAGGAGGTACAGTTTTGTGTAATTCATAAATTGTTTTCACTATTTAGAATTTCATAGCTCGTAAGACGCTAACACCTTCGGTTCGCAGTTATCACTATTAGGAACTGCGAACACGTCAGGCTAGAATCATGACTCATTTTCTGAATGAAGCAATCTGCTTTCGTCCAACTTCAGACTCGGAACAAGGCGCTACGTCTCATCCTCACTGACAGAACCAGAAAAAAAAACATTTACATTTTTTATGGCATCCTTCCACCTGACGATGGAGTTTTGTGACATCAAAATCAATAACATTTGAAATGTAAAATGTTAAATACGGCCGTGTCGGCAGGGAAATAGTAAGAAATATTTACTTTTCCCCATAACATTAATTTGTGGTTTTATGACGTTTGGTATCATTTCATATTGTCACTTAAATACATATTGCACATATCATTTGAATTAATTTTTCTAAAGAAACGACCTCGAACGAGTCATTTTACAGGATAAACTATTAGTCTTAGCGGACAGCCACATGCTAACCGTTTTCAAGTTTCTAAATAGCATGGTGGCCCGAATATAACTTTAATGAATATATTATGCTATCAGTTCCACTCATACAGTTGTGCTTAAATTCGGTGTTCTACTAATAACTATAGGAACTCTTTCGATAGCAATAAAGTGAGTTAGGTAAATCTACTTCTTCTTTTATTGAGCGTTAATCCGGTCTCGGACGGGTTCCGCGAGTGACTGTCGTTAATCCATAGCATTCGATACCCGTCTGGGTCAAATTCCTGTTTCGAAAGCTATAGTGAATGTGATTGGGTCTCAAATAGTTTAGATAAATAGGATATGAAAATGTCTCCTGACAAAACCAAAGTAATTATATTCTTTAGAAAAGACATTAGATGGAGTACAGTGTGTAAAAATAACTAAATTTTAGAAAGAAAGAATTTAAATATTTCAGTTTTGTCTGATGTATGCATAACATAGAAATAGGTGCTTTAGTAAGTCTATAGGAAAAAAAATCAAAACAATACCGTTACATATTACAATAATGGAAGTATGCAGGTACTCGGATGTGAGTATGTTCTACATCTCCTAAACCCAAGGACCAAAATCAGCCAAACTTGTTACACGTATCCCTTACTGTCAGACGACCGCTTGGGAGGTCGGGATAAGAACCACCTACCTATCGCAGTGCACGAGGTATGACGTCATAAACAATGAGATATGTAAAACTACTGCATCCTGCAATACGTATAAATTTAATACTACTGTGCTACTACCTCTGTTTGCAATAGATTTTGCAGATAATATCTATACATGCACTTACAAAATTATATCATGGGAACACATATAGTATTTCAGGAAATACGACGTCAAACACTAAAATCCGTGAAAAACTGCGGCATTATGCATGACGATTAAATTTA
The DNA here is from genome assembly GCF_021461385.2 of Schistocerca piceifrons. Classification (NCBI taxonomy): domain Eukaryota; kingdom Metazoa; phylum Arthropoda; class Insecta; order Orthoptera; family Acrididae; genus Schistocerca; species Schistocerca piceifrons. The sequence goes on along the minus strand of NC_060143.1, from coordinate 258,297,819 downwards.
TTACTTCTATGCTACTGACTATTCGCAACACGTTTTGTAGGGAGTATCCACATATACTGTTAAATGTAACTACAAAATTATATCACGTTAGTTAGTTAGTTAGCAAGTCATGTGTTCCATTGATCAATCTTATGGTAATTGTTATGAGTTGGAACGTGTTAAGTGCAAAAGAAATACACACATGAATATTTTTTCTTAAGCTTAAAATTTTTCTTATCTACCCCCTTCCATTAAATGACCCAATATGCATATATTATAGCTGTACGCCTATTTATTCCTATTCCAAATTTATACATGGCTTACAAGGAGTTGTCAAGGAGAGATGATTTTAATTTATATTTAAAACTGTTACTGCTGTCTGTCAGATTTTTTTTTCATCTGGTAATTTACTGAAAAGTCTTACAGCAGCATATTTTATCCCTTTCTGTGACAAAGATATGTAGAGCAGTGGATAGCGTAAGTTTTTCTTTCTTCTGGTATTATAATCAAGAAAGCCACTGTTGTTCTTAAACTGGTCCATGTTGTTGAGAAGACATTTCATTACTGAGTAAATGTACTGTGAGGCTGTTGTAAGAATTCCTAAACTTTTAAAGAGATGCATATAAGATGTGCGACTATGAGCCCCACACATCATATCTACATCTACATCCATACTCCGCATGCCACCTGACGGTGTGTGACGGAGGGTACCTTGAGAACCTCTATCGGTTCTCCCTTCTATTCCAGTCTCGCATTGTTGGTGGAAAGGATTGTCGGTATGCCTCTGTGTGGGCTCTAATCTCTCTGATTTTATCCTCATGGTCTCTTCGCGAGATATACGTAGGAGGGAGCAATATACTGCTTGACTCCTCGGTGAAGGTATGTTCCCGAAACTTCAACAAAAGCCCGTACCGAGCTACTGAGCGTCTCTCCTGCAGAGTCTTCCACTGGAGTTTATCAATCATCTCCGAACGCTTTCGCGATTACTAAATAATCCTGTAACGAAGCGCGCTGCTCTCCGTTGGATCTTCTCTATCTCTTCTATCAACCCTATCTGGTATAGATCCCACACTGCTGAGCAGAATTCAAGCAGTGGGCGAATAAGCGTACTGTAACCTACTTCCTTTGTTTTCGGATTGCATTTCCTTAGGATTCTTCCAATGAATCTCAGTCTGGCATCTGCTTTACCGACGATCAACTTTATATGATCATTCCATTTTAAATCAATCCTAATGCGTACTCCCAGATAATTTATGGAATTACTGCTTCCAGTTGCTGATCTGCTATATTGTAGCTAAATGATAAGGGATATTTCTTTCTATGTATTCGCAGCACATTACACTTGTCTAAATTGAGATTCAATTGCGATTTCCTGCACCGTGCGTCAATTCGCTGCAGATCCTCCTGCATTTCAGTACAGTTTTCCATTGTTACAACCTCTCGATATACCACAGCATCATCCGCAAAAAGCCTCAGTGAACTTCTGATGTAAACCACTTTACAGAAGTTTGGAAGGTAGGAGACGAGGTACTTGCAGAAGTAAAGCTGTGAGTACCGGCCGTGAGTCGTGCTTCGGTAGCTCAGTTGGTAGAGCACTTGCCCGCGAAAGGCAAAGGTCTCGAGTTCGAGTCTCGGTCGGGCACACAGTTTTAATCTGCCAGGAAGTTTCAATCTCATTCTTCTTTTTAAGATCATCAAACACACTAAAAGCTCATCTACTTTATTTTTTATTCCCCTAATATTTTGATGAAGTAAATTGATACTACCCTCAGCGTTATACCTATTTACTGTACATGAAGCTTCTCTTATTCTATTTTTCTTGATTATTGTCTTTCTGAACTTTGTCTTTAACCTAAAAGGACATGTCTGCCACACACATTCATCATCCCTTCTGGGACTCTGCTCCCCTTACTGTAAGTGCTAATAGAGAAGCTATGTTATCTTTCCTCTTCTTATTGACACATAAACCAGGAGATATGACCTCATAAACACTGAGGTGTGTGAACAACTGCCGCGTCATGCATGACTTTTAAATGTATTACTTCTTTACTACCAACTCCATCCTCAGCACTTTTTCCAGGCAGTATCCACATATCCTCATGAATTTACCTACACAAATATATCATTGTATGACACATAGTACAAGAGATATGATTTCATAAACACTTAGTTGTGTGAAAAACGTCGCATCATGCTTGAAGTTTTATCACATTTATTCTTCACTCCTAAGACAGTGGAGGCGGCTTAAGGAAATCTCTCACATTTGGCAGCGCTTTTGACAGCTTTCAGCTGCGAAGCAGAAACGGTTGTAGGCGAAAACAATAGCTGTCTATAGATATATGACGAGGCGTAGCCATCGAGACATTTTCGAACTCCCGTTGTAGACTCACCGAAGGCTTTGCGCGCAGCGTACAGTATCTGTCCGGGATCATCTCACACCAGATCTACTGCTTAATTTTAGAGGCGTTTTCACGAATATATGGAAATCAATTTTTTAGATATTACACAATAAACACGATTCATTTTTTGTTTTCGTTTCTAATAAAAATTGGCAAAACGAATATCTAGGCAATCTCAGTTTTATCATCTAGTTATGTATAAAAACACACTGGCATCTCTCTATACTAAACCTTGGTAAGACCTGTGGTTTCTTACGGCAGCGATGCTTGGGCTACACATAGAAGGAAATGGAGGGCTTCTACATGAATTCAGACTATAACCAACGTACCGCTTCGTGTAGCAACACCAGGAAAGACGGATGGAAAATGTAAACCGGAAGCCCGACACCAGAATCCAGAAAGTCGTACTAACCTACAAACCCAATGACAGAATAATTTTGGGACGTACCATGAAGAGGTGAAAGGTAAGCTTTTAGACCGCAGAAGTCATCATAGACAGATTTTCTCAAATAGGTATTATGCCACTGACTAAGCCAAGTTTCTTTACCTAACTGTTTGTCTCCTAATACTGTAGACGTCATCAGAGGCTCAGACAAGCAGTTTCAAACCCAAAAAAGCTCATTAAGACTACGTTACATGATGATGATGATGCCACTTCATATTTCATTCGTAGTTCATATTTATAGAAACAGTACTGCGCTGACATCGTAAAAATGAGTCTCGGAACGAATTACGAGGAACAACTGAATAGTTGATGGTTTCATGCAAAGAAGTGTTTGACTCAAACCTACCGCTGCTTCGGTGTAGTTGTCAGTTCTTACAAAGAACTACATTTACTGGGGAAGATTAAATAATAGTTTCAATTCACACTATAACAGCAGTTATAGTCGCCCCGACCTGCCTATACTTAGCATCACAGTCTCGTACCAATTTCTTCATTTATGACAACTGTCATTACTGGTCGAACTTAAGTCTTTTTCCGGAATGAAGCTTCTCTGTGTACCGACACAGAGAAGGCTGCTGCTTCTGCTGTGTGTTGGTGATTGTAGCACTTACGTAACATATTGTTTGTTGTGGACTTCAGTCCTGAGACTGGTTTGATGCAGCTCTCCATGCTACTCTATCCTGTGCAAGCTTCTTCATCTGCCAGTACCTACTGCAACCTACGTCCTTCTGAATCTGCTCCGTGTATTCATCTCTTGGTCTCCCTCTACAATTTTTACCCTCCACGGTGCCCTCCAATGCTAAATTTGTGATCCCTTGATGCCTCAATACATGTCCTACCAACCGATCCCTTCTTCTACTCAAGTTGTGCCACAAACTTCTCTTCTCCCCAATCCTATTAAGTACCTCCTCATTAGTTACGTGATCTACACACCTTATTTTCAGCATTCTTCTGTAGCACCACATTTCGAAAGCTTCTATTCTCCTCTTGTCCAAACTAGTTATCGTCCATGTTTCACTTCCATACATGGCTACACTCCATACAAATACTTTCAGAATTGACTTCCTGACACGTAAATCTGTACTCGATGTTAACAAATTTCTCTTCTTCTGAAACGCTTTCCTTGCCATTGCCAGTCTACATTTTATATCCTCTCTACTTCGACCATCATCAGTTATTTTACTCCCTAAATAGCAGAACTCCTTTACTACTTTAAGTGTCTCATTTCCTAATCTAATTCCATCGGCATCACCCGACTTAATTCGACTACATTCCATTATCCTCGTTTTGCTTTTGTTGATGTTCATCTTATATCCTCCTTTCAAGACATTGTCCATTCCGTTTAACTGCTCTTCCAAGTCCTTTGCTGTCTCTGACAGAATTACAATGTCATCGGCGAACCTCAAAGTTTTTACTTCTTCTCCATGGATTTTAATACCTACTCCGAATTTTTCTTTTGTTTCCTTTACTGCTTGCTCAATATACAGATTGAATAACATTGGGGAGAGGCTACAACCCTGTCTCACTCCCTTCTCAACCACTGCTTCCCTTTCGTGCCCCTCGACTCTTATAACTGCCATCTGGTTTCTGTACAAATTGTAAATAGCTTTTCGCTCCCTGTATTTTACCCCTGCCACCTTCAGAATTTGAAAGAGGGTATTCTAGTCAACATTGTCAAAAGCTTTCTCCAAGTCTACAAATGCTAGAAACGTAGGTTTGCCTTTCCTTAATCTATTTTCTAAGATAAGTCGTAAGGTCAGTATTGCCTCACGTATTCCAACATTTCTACGGAATCCAAACTGATCTTCCCCGAGGTCGGTTTCTACCTGTTTTTCCATTCGTCTGTAAAGAATTCGCGTTAGTATTTTGCAGCTGTGACTTATTAAACTGATAGTTCGGTAATTTCCACATCTGTCAACACCTGATTTCTTTGGGATTGGAATTATTATATTCTTCTTAAAGTCTGAAGGTATTTCGCCTGTTTCATACATCGTGCTCACCAAATAGTAGAGTTTTGTCATGACTGGCTCTCCCGAGGCCATCAGTAGTTCTAACGGAATGTTGTCTACTCCCGAGGCCGTGTTTCGACTCAGGTCTTTCAGTGCTCTGTCAAACTCTTCACGCAGTATCTTATCTCCCATTTCGTCTTCATCTACATCCTCTTCCATCTCCATAATATTGTCCTCAAGTACATCGCCCTTGTATAAACCCTCTATATACTCCTTCCACCTTTCTGCCTTCCCTTCTTTGCTTAGAACTGGGTTGCCATCTGAGCTCTTGATATTCATACAAGTGGTTCTCTTCCCTCCAAAGGTCTCTTTAATATTCCTGTAGGCAGTATCTATCTTACCCCTAGTGAGACAAGCCTCTACATCCTTACATTTGTCCTCTAGCCATCCCTGCTTAGCCATTTTGCACTTCCTGTCGTTATCATTTTTGAGACGTTTGTATTCCTTTTTGCCTGCTTCATTTACTGCATATTTATATTTTCTCCTTTCATCAATTAAATTCAATATTTCTTCAGTTACCCAAGGATTTCTATTAGCCCTCATCTTTTTACCTACTTGATCGTCTGCTGCCTTCACTACTTCATCCCTCAGAGCTACCCATTCTTATTCTACTGTATTTCTTTCCCCCATTCCTGTCAATTGTTCCCTTATGCTCTCCCTGATACTCCCTACAACTTCTGGTTCTCTCAGTTTATCCAGGTCCCATCTCCTTAAATTCCCACCTTTTTGCAGTTTCTTCAGTTTCAATCTGCAGTTCATAACCAATAGATTGTGGTCAGAATCCACATCTGCCCAGGAAATGTCTTACAATTTAAAACCTGGTTCCTAAATCTCTGTGTTACCCTTATATGATCTATCTGATACCTTTTAGTATCTCCAGGATTCTTCCAGGTATACAACGTTCTTTTATGATTCTTGAACCAAGTGTTAGCTGTGATTAAGTTATACTCTGTGCAAAATTCTACAAGGCGGCTTCCTCTTTCATTCCTTCCCCCCAATCCATATTCACCTACTATGTTTCCTTCTGTCCCTTTTCCTACTGAGGAATTCCAGTCACCCATGACTATTAAATTTTCGTCTCCTCTCACTACCTGAATAATTTCTTTTATGTCGGCACACATTTCATCTATTTCTTCATCATCTGCAGAGCTAGTTGGCATATAAACTTGTACTACTGTAGTAGGCATGGGCTTTGTGTTTATCTTGGCCACAATAATGCGTTCACTATGCTGTTTGTAGTAGCTAACCCGCACTCCTGTTTTTTTATTCATTATTAAACCTACTCCTTCATTACCCCTATTTGATTTTGTGTTTATAACCCCGTAATCACCTGACCAAAACTCTTGTTCCTCCTCCCACCGAACTTCACTATTTCCCACTATACCTAACTTTAATCTATCCATTTCGCTTTTTAAATTTTCTAACCTACCTGTCCGATTAAGGGATCTGACATTCCACACTCCGACCCGTAGAACGCCAGTTTTCTTTCTCCTGATAACGACGTCCTCCTGAGTAGTCCCCGCCCGGAGATCCGAATGGGGGACTATTTTACCTCTGGAATATTTTACCCAAGAGGACGCCATCATCATTTAATCATACAGTAAAGCTGCATGTCCTCGGGAAAAATTACGGCTGTAGTTTCCCCTTGCTTTCAGCCGTTCGCAGTACCAGCACAGGAAGGCCGTTTTGGTTAATGTTACAAGGCCAGAGTCAATCATCCAGACTGTTGCCCCTGCAACTATTGAAAAGGCTGCTGCCCTCTTCAGGAACCACAAGTTTGTCTGGCCTCTAAACAGATACCCCTCCGTTGTGGTTGCACCTACGGTACGGCCATCTGTATCGCTGAGGCACGCAAGCCTCCCCAGCAACGGCAAGGTCCATGGTACATGGGGGGGTACGTAACATAGCGATTATGTAATACCTGTAACCATTAACATCACTGACTGAAAGATGGCTATGAAAATTTTCTCAGTTTCTGTAAAGTTCTGGAACTCTGTATTCTTCTGTAAATATTATTTTAAAATATATGTCCTTTTGTAAAATATACAGTTTTTGTCAGTTGTTAATTAACGTATATAGCTCATGCATAGGTCCTGCAGTATTGCAAGCAGTAGGAAAAGATGGAGGGAAGCACTCTATAAAGGAAAGGGTAACGCGCGAAATGAAAAGTTGGAGAGATGTTGGAGTGGTAAGTAATTCTTCGGCAGGACTCTGTGACTAGGCACTGAATTGCGAACTTCTCTAGATTTCAGTGAGGTCAGTGTGATTATAAAAGAGGATTAACCCCGGAAGTAGATGGTTATTGGCAGCATCCTTATGGCATTTATTGGTTTGCTCTAAATAATAATAAAGACTCCAAGAAGAATATGTAAATCACATTACATAAACAGGCATGACTGCGCCATAATGCATCACCGTCTCAGAAGATCGTCTCCACATACACCACCAGGAAAAATAATATCTTAGATTTTTACGTTCCCGAACGAACCAAGGTTTACTGAAGTTTCTGCAATTCAATTGTTAAAGTGCAGCAGTGCATTACATACCTTGCTTTGTCCTAACCTTGTTATAATCCTATTCCGGCGCCATGAATAGTCGGAGCTTTGAATCAAATGAAGTGTTGAAATAATGAGTTGAAACTGTTTAACAGAAAGTGTCATTTTATTGATATGAAAGTAGTTCTTAGTTGAAAGGGCTGCATGTGGTGGTTAAAGATTTTCGGTTTACTTAATAATAGAAAAAATCAGTTAAAGATCTGTCTAATGAAGTGGTATCAAAGCATTTTACAAGACATAAAACTTCTGTATGGGACAGGGACTTCAAGGTAGTTTTTTGGCCATAACAAACTAAGGGATTTGTTTATTTATGTTGACGTATCTGCCGGTAGGGTTTGTTCTTGAATTTGTTGATTAGTGAGTAAGTTACGAGACAACATTTTAAAAGCACCTCTATGCGACGGCAGTTGTATAAGTAAATTAACGGTGAAATGTTTATTGAAAGTTTATGTGTTTACTCTTGTGATCAATGTGTACTTAGAAGCCTGGTCTCTAATACTAGATGCAAGTAGTAACACATTCAGAGTTCTTATGGGCAAAACATGTAAGTGTGAAATAAGGAATAATAGCAACATACAATAAATAAATTTTTTTCCTTGTTGATGTAATTGAGTCAAGAGTGCTAATTATCTTAAGTAAAGGTCCAGGGCCCGACATCTTACTGAATAGCTCTTGTCCTAGTAGTTACGTGGCCTACTACAAATAATATACTGATTCATTACTGATATTATTAGCGTACGTTATTGCGATATGGTTTATTGCATTAATTATCTCAGACAGTAGATAAATTTATGAATGTCTTTATTCCAAGAGAGTGCTAGTGTTAATAACTTGAATACACCATATTAGTGTTCCACGACAATGTTTATTTAATAGTTCGTTACGAATCGGCTTTCGGCTACTTAGGCTAAATTAATTCTAAGCGGATAGTTCACGCAACTTCAGTGATAACTCACAGTTGTAAAAAAAATTGTTGTACAAAGACATGTGATATTTTATGACTAATATGTTCCTATCCGTGCACATCAATTTTCTTACTGACTAGCAGTTGTTTTAAACCAGGAAACCATTGCTATAAATGTTACTGAAGTTAGTTCTGTCTATTCTGGAGTGACGACAGTATTTACTTTTCAAAACTACATATTCACACTCTTTGCTGCAAACTGTTGGTTCGATTCCATCTATAACCGCTTCTCATCCAGTCAGAACTCAGCTTACGCAGGGTAACTAAGCCCGACCACCTTTCTATTAGTCACAAGATCGCGCTCACACGAACTTCTGTCGAATGAGTAGCATTTAAAGGTGGTTTTGTAAATTAACAGTCCCCTTATACTACTATATGTTCTCGTGGTACTATACGCTTTATGTTAAGTGGTAATCTTCTCTGTCAAGAAACCGTTAATGAGGTAATGCCATCCTGATTAGTTGGACCAATACTTTTCTTTAAGGAGGTGTAACTCCTCCATCACTCCTACCTGGTTCTGCCCTCGGACAAGCAGAGCTTGACGTCCCAAGATGGAGATAAGGTGGGCAGATGTGTTATGTTGATGCAGTGACTCAAGCATTACCGATGTGAGCTGCGGAACAGTCCAGTTCATAAAGGTTTACGGTCTGGTCGTTTTGTGACCGTTCCCTTCAAAACAAATACATTAGCGTCATAAAATTCTTTGTTCTGGACAGTTTATCACTACGAAATTTCATCAGAAGAAAGATTTTGGACATTTTTAACCGACTTGCAAAACAGAAGCAACTATCAATTTGTCGTGGTTATCTTTTATGCTTGTTCCCACATAATTACTCAATGGTTGACCAATTTTTTTGAGCCTAGATGCGTCTCATAAAATATGCATCCAGAACGGACCCAATGTTAGCCGTAGACCAATTTTCAACCGATTGATTTGCTCACACAGGAACGGCTTTCTCCCACCCAAAATACTTTACTGCCTTGATAATTGATTCAGTTTTTACATAATTATATTCTGTTATAATGTCATGTCAATGTCGATATTGTGGTGGTTTTAAAATTAGCGAATTCACAACTTAGGATCACACTTCAACATCATTTTGTCCTCCTTGTCCAGAGTTTCCTCTGTTTCTAATACTCCTTCGTATGGTCGCTCTGCTGTTGCTTTTCTCTCTTGCTCCTTCTCAGTGTGAGCTCGCCAAAATTGCCAATTTGGCCAGTCTGAAACTACGTACTTCATTTCCGCAAACCGAAACCTACCAACAGTTGTCTTGTGGGAGTTTCGGCGTCGATTTTTTGGAAGACTGCGAACTCCAACCTATCCGAACTCCTATTCCATCAAATTGCGAGTGCCACCCTATGCCACATTGCCATTCCTGAAGATTCCACGTTCCGACCTTTGAAACGTCATCCAACCAAAAATTTCCAGTAACTTTTGTCTTCTCAGTGTTTACGTTCAAGCCTGTACAGAAGACTCGTCCATGGATTCACCCCGTGGCTAATGCAATATTGCACGTAACACGACATTTGCTTGGATGGTCTATGTTTCGGAGAAAACTCTGTATTTTTATTGGAACTAGCGACGGCAGGACGATTTCGCTGAACTCAGCACGCAAGTGTATTCATTCCCGAGTGTGGCTAATTTTGTCAAAGACGCACGCTGCGGTGGAAGCGACAGTGGGTGGCCACTCACCAGCTTCAGGTGAGAAGTTACCGCCCCACTCCCATCCCGAAGTGCCAATTAGCTGCATCGTACGATGAAGGCGCTACAAGGCGAGAGGAAAATGTAAGGGCCACGTTTCCTCTCGCCGCTAATCACCAGAATGTATTCAGCATGCACTTTCGACTTAGTAGAAGTTGAAGGAAGTCTTCTCCATCACCACTCACTCACAAGTGTAATACCGCTCTTCCGCATATACATCGGAATTTATTGGTTAATTATACCCATTGAATAGACAGATTAATGTGTGTTGAGTGAAAAAAGAAAAGGAATGAAACACCAGGCTGCCTGCAACCAGACGTCTTTCACTGTTTCCAGTACTTAACTTTTCTGTCCATCCTGTGGAACATAACCTGATTCTATTTTGTCTAAAGCTGACATGCTGAGACCGTGGCTGTGTGCAATTAATGTAGGTTAATTCTTACAGAGAAGAAAACAGCAACCAGCCACTATTAATACTGCTATTTATATAGGTAAATAGCGCTGTTACCGGTTTCGAACTGCCAAGTTCATCATCAGACGGCTGTTCACATGATTTTAAAGATACACTTTACATTATCGTCCGTTTTCGATTTTTATTAATCCACTGTGGCGAAGTATTTTTGGTGTGTTGTTGCCGTCGAAAATTCCGCGCGATTTTGTAGCGAAGTTGCAGGATTGTATTTTTCGCATATTCCTAAATATATACAGCACTTACGTAACTTGTATATCACCATATGGTGGAAAGCAGCACACACACATGTGTGGTGATTTGCATCATATGGTGATGTACATGTTACGTAAGTGCTGGATATATTTAGGAATGTGCGAAAAACACATCAACCTGATTCTGTTGTTCTCCAGGGCCGTATACATATTGCTCTAAGCATTTCTCTTCTCTCTGTTTGCAGTTTCCATGTTTTGGCAAGATACATAACACATAGAGGTATGCCTGCTACATATAACAAGCCAACGGCATATACACCATGTGATCAAAAGTACCTGGAGACCTAGCTGAAAATGACTTGCAAGTTCGTGGCGTCCTCCATCGGTAATGCTGGAATTCAATAAGGTGTTGGCTCACCCTTAGCCTTGATGACAGCTTCTACTCTCAAAGGCATACGTTGAATCAGTTTCTGAAAGATTTCTTAGGGAATGGCAGCTCATTCTTCACGGAGTGCTGCACTGAGGACAGGTATCGATGTCAGTCGGTGAGGCCTGGCACGAAGTTGTTGTTCGAACACATCCCAAAAGTGTTTTATAGGTTTCAATTCAGGACTCTGTGCTGTCTAGTCCACTCAGGAATGTTATTGTCGTTTAATTACTCCACCGAAGGCCTCGCATTATGAACAGGTGCTCGATCGTGTTGAAAGATGCAGTCGCCATCCCCGAATTGTTCTCCAACAGTGGGAAGTAAGAAGTTGCTTAAAACATCAATGCAGGCCTGTGCTGTGATAGTGCTGCGCAAAATAACAAAACACGACCACACCATAACACCACCGCCTCCGAATTATACTGTTAGCACAACACACGCTGACAGATGACGTTCACGTTCGCCATACCCACACACTGCCATCCTATCGCCACATTGTGTGCCGTGAAGCCGCTCGATCATGAAATCCAAGGTTTCTCACCTCCCGCCTAACTGTCATAGTACTTGCAGTGGATCCTGATGCTGTTCGGAATTACTGTGTTATGGTCTGGGTAGATGTCTGCCTATTACACATTACGACCGTCTACAACTGTCGTCGGTCTCTATCAGTCATCAGACGAGGTCGGCCTGTACGCTTTTGTGCTGTACGTGTCTCTTCACGTTTCCACGTCACTATCACATCGGAAACAATGGACCTAGGGATGTTTAGGAGTGTGAAAATCTCGTGTACAGATGTATGACACAAGTGACACCCAATCACTTGACCACGTTCGAAGTCCGTGAGTTCCGCGGAGTGCCCCATGCTGCTCTCTCGCGATGTCTAATGACCACTGAGGTCACTGACAGAGTACCTGGCAATACGTGGCAGCACAGTGCACCTGATATGGAGAATGAATGTTTTTGTGGGTGCACGGATACTTTTGATCGTATATTGTATGTAGTAGCATAAACTGTCTGTCTTGTCGCTGTTAATCATACTTTTTTGTTGTTGTTGTTGTGGTCTTCAGTCCTGGGACTGGTTTGATGCAGCTCTCCATGCTACTCTATCCTGTGCAAGCTTCTTCATCTCCCAGTACCTACTAGATCCTTCTGAATCTGCTTAGTGTATTCATCTCTTCGTCTCCCTCTACGATTTTTACCCTCCACGCTGCCCTCCAATGCTAAATTTGTGATACCTTGATGCCTCAAAACATGTCCTACCAACCGATCCCTTCTTCTAGTCAAGTTGTGCCACAAACTTCTCTTCTCCCCAATCCCATTAAATACCTCCTCATTAGTTACGTGATCTACCAACCTTATCTTGAGCATTCTAACTGTAGCACCACATTTCGAAAGCTTCTATTCTCTTCTCGTCCAAACTAGTTATCGTCCATGTTTCAGTTCCATACATGGCTACACTCCATACAAATACTTTCAGAAACGACTTCCTGACACTTAAATCTATACTCGATGTTAACAAATTTCTCTTCTTCAGAAACGATTTCCTTGCCCTTGCCAGTCTACATTTTATATCCTCTCTACTTCGACCATCATCAGTTATTTTGCTCCCCAAATAGCAAAACTCCTTTACAACTTTAAGTGTCTCATTTCCTAATCTAATTCCCTCAGCATCACCCGATTTAATTTGACTACATTCCATTATCCTCGTTTTGCTTTTGTTGATGTTCATCTTATATCCTCCTTTCAAGACACTGTCCATTACGTTCAACTGCTCTTCCAAGTCCTTTGCTGTCTGTGACAGAATTACAATGTCATCGGCGAACCTCAAAGTTTTTACTTCTTCTCCATGAATTTTAATACCTACTCCGAATTTTTCTTTTGTTTCCTTTACTGCTTGCTCAATATACAGATTGAATAACATCGGGGAGAGGCTACAACCCTGTCTCACTCCTTTCCCAACCACTGCTTCCCTTTCATGCCCCTCGACTCTTATAACTGCCATCTGGTCTCTGTACAAATTGTAAATAGCCTTTTGCTCCCTGTATTTTACCCCTGCCACCTTCAGAATTTGAAAGGAAGTATTCCAGTTAACATTGTCAAAAGCTTTCTCTAAGTCTACAAATGCTAGAAACGTAGGTTTGCCTTTTTTAAACTTTCTTCTAACATAAGTCGTAAGGTTAGAATTTCCTCACGTGTTCCAACATTTCTACGGAATCCAAACTGATCTTCCCCGAGGTCCGCTGATACCAGTTTTTCCATTCGTCTGTAAAGAATTCGCGTTAGTACTTCGCAGCTGTGACTTATTAAACTGATAGTTCGGTAATTTCCACATCTGTCAACACCTGATTTCTTTGGGATTGGAATTATTATATTCTTCTTGAAGTCTGAGGGTATTTCGCCTGTCTCATACATCTTGCTCACCAGATGGTAGAGTTTTGTCATGACTGGCTCTCCCAAGGCCATCAGTAGTTCTAATGGAATGTTGTCTACTCCCGGGGCCTTGTTTCGACTCAGGTCTTTCAGTGCTCTGTCAAACTCTTCACGCAGTATCTTATCTCCCATTTCGTCTTCATCTACATCCTCTTCCATTTCCATAATATTGTCCTCAAGTACATCGCCCTTTTATAAACCATCTATATACTCCTTCCACCTTTCTGCCTTCCCTTCTTTGCTTAGAACTGGGTTGACATCTGAGCTCTTGATATTCATACAAGTGGTTCTCTTCTCTCCAAAGGTCTCTTTAATTTTCCTGTAGGCAGTATCTATCTTACCCCTAGTGAGACAAGCCTCTACATCCTTACATTTGTGCTCAAGCCATCCCTGCTTAGCCATTTTGCACTTCTTATCGATCTCATTTTTGAGACGTTTGTATTCCTTTTTGCCTGCTTCATTTACTGCATTTTTATATTTTCTCCTTTCATCAGTTAAATTCAATATTTCTTCAGTTACCCAAGGATTTCTATTAGCCCTCATCTTTTTACCTACTTGATCGTCTGCTGCCTTCACTACTTCATCCCTCAGAGCTACCCATTCTTCTTCTACTGTAATTCTTTCCCGCATTCCTGTCAATTGTTCCCTTATGCTCTCCCTGAAACTTTCTACAACCTCTGGTTCTTTCAGTTTATCCAGATCCCATCTCCTTAAATTCCCACCTTTTAGCAGTTTCTTCAGTTTCAATCTGCAGTTCATAACCAATAGTTTGTGGTCAGAATCCACAGCTGCTCCTGGGAATGTCTTACAATTTAAAACCTTGTTCGTAAATTTCTGTCTTACCATTATATAATCTATCTGATACCTTTTAGTATCTCCAGGATTTCTCCAGGTATACAACCTTCTTTTATGATTCTTGAACCAAGTGTTAGCTATGATTAAGTTATGCTCTGTGCAAAATTCTACAAGGCGGCTCCCTCGTTCATTTTCCCCCGCAATCCATATTCACCTACTATGTTTCCTTCTATCCCTTTTCCTACTGACGAATTCCAGTCACCCATGACTATTAAATTTTCGTCTCCCTTCACTACCTGAATAATTTCTTTTATGTCGTCATACATTTCATCTATTTCTTCATCATCTGCAGAGCTAGTTGGCATATAAACTTGTACTACTGTAGTAGGCATGGGCTTTGTGTCTATCTTGGCCACAATAATGCGTTCACTATGCTGTTTGTAGTAGCTATCCCGCACTCCTATTTTTTTATTCATTATTAAACCTACCTCTGCATTACCCCTATTTGAATTTGTATTTATAACCCTGAAATCACCTGACCACAAGTCTTGTTCCTCCTGCCACCGAACTTCACTAATTCCCACTATACCTAACTTTAACCTATCCATTTCCCTTTTTAAATTTTCTAACCTACCTGCCCGATTAAGGGATCTGACATTCCACGCTCCGACCCGTAGAACGCCAGTTTTCTTTCTCCTGATAACGACGTCCTCTTGAGTAGTCCCCGCCCGGAGATCCGAATGGGGGACTATTTTACCTCAGGAATATTTTACCCAAGGGGACGCCATCATCATTTAATCATACAGTAAAGCTGCATGTCCTCAGGAAAAATTACGGCTGTAGTTTCCCCTTGCTTTCAGCCGTTCGCAACACCAGCACAGGAAGGCCGTTTTGGTTAATGTTACAAGGCCAGATCAGTCAATCATCCAGACTGTTGCTCCTGCAACTACTGAAAAGGCTGCTGCCCCTCTTCAGGAACCACATGTTTGTCTGGCCTCTGAACAGATACCCCTCCGTTGTGGTTGCACCTACGGTACGGCCATCTGTATCGCTGAGGCACGCAAGCCTCCCAACCCACGGCAAGGTCCATGGTTCATGGGGGGGTAATCATACTTATAAAATCTAAATATACATGACATTAACAGTAACCTTGGCAATAGGTCTCGTAGACATGTTGCAGTTTCCAACTAGTGTCGCTGAACAATTATAAAATGAAATTTCACTGTGTAATAACACACCAGATCAGGACAAAATGCGCGACATTTCAGAATATCACTAACTCTTTAAGTAACTTTGCGCTTTCCATGATGAACTTTGTTTTTGATAATACTATTGGTCAAGCTTTTGCTGAATACTAATTAAGGACGATAACTGTATTAAATGCCTGTTGTTTCAATTACATTGTAACTAATACCTAGTGTTTCTTTTCCATATACTTCCGTACAACATCATCGAAAGAAATCGAGTTTAGAATAGTATTGAGTTCCATTTTAGTAACACATACGAATCAGCGGGTGGAGGTTATAAGCAGCGAAGTACCGTACAACAGTAGTGTACTGTAACCTCAGTGGATGGCTAACTGTTCAACCACAGGAACAAGTGCGCACTCGTAACTTAACTTGCCAAATGATCTATAAGCGCAAATGGTATATTATATTCCACACAAAACATTTCAGTAATTTTTTTTTAAAAAAAAAAGATGTGTGTGAAATCTTATGGGACTTAACTGCTAAGGTCATCAGTCTCTATGCTTACACACTACTTAACCTGAATTATCCTAGGGACATATACACACACACACCCATACCCGAGGGAGGACTCGAACCTCCGCCGTACCAGCCGCACAGTCCATGACTGCAGCGCCCAAGACCGCTTGGCAAATCCCGCGTGGTGTAATCTTTCGTTAATTGTCTATTTAATGCTCATGCTCCTGCAAAACACCTCTCTTCCTATAGATATCGTTACTTTCATTTATTGGTTGTATGTTATCTTACTTTTTAACTTGCGTCCTACAAACCGTATGTTATGAACTTGTAACAGTTATTCTATACCAGGAAAAATATTTTTTTCCGATCTTATTAAGTGTCACACGATGGCACAATATTGTGACACATGAGATAAAGGAGACTGTGTGCTTTTTCTCATAGCCATATAATGGGCTCATTCGTAATGCCTTCTTATTAGCGGAAACAACGATGAGATCTTCATGAAAGTTTGAAAGACAGATCCATGTATATTAAAATATAAAAAAGTAAGTGAAAAATATAACGAGAAAGGGTTAATAATTATTGCAAGATGTGTTTTAATGAGTAACCCAAACTTAAAAGTAACATAAACTGAAATGAACACATGAAAGCCAATACAGGAAGGAGAAAGACGCAGCCAATAACGCGTGGTCTTCTTCGAGTGAAGCCGCTTATCTCGGAACAAAGGCCAACAGAGTCACCAAAAGTTGATGATCTGAGGAGGAGGCATTACGAGTTGGGTGTGGACACAATGCTTCGAGTAAATATCCGTTTCCCAGGTTGAGGAATCTAAGTGACAACTCGATAAAAAGCTGAAATTTATTAATTTTGAAACTATAAGACGTAGTTTCATTTAAAACACAGAGTCTAGTTCCACGCCCGTAGCTGGTCGTTACATACGAAGGACTGCTGGAAGGTGGCGTCCTCTTGGCCATTTTGTAGCACAGTTGCGGCTATAGATTCGTTTTGTGTTGTCGTTTACCACATAGCATCGTACTGTTCTCAAGCGAAGCGCGTTCTCAGATGTACTTCCGCCGGTACATTCGGGATTCTTCTCAGAGTGCGTACTTCACCATGCAAGAAATGTTCTTTGAAGAGACGTCTTGGCAACGTATTAGCAGCTTGGCCAACTAACAACGGGAGACACCCACTCGTCTTTATCGATTTCGTCCACATTTATGGTATATGGAGCGCTTGGCCACGCAGGGAAGCGTAAGAAGAGGGAGTTCCAGAAAATAGTATTTTTGGAGCACGTGGGGCAATTCATGACCAATTTAAGTTAGCGTAACTTTCAGGGCAGCGGTTGGTGCAGTGGATGGGTTACATAGCGGTAATCCGACGGTCGTGGGGTCACATATCTTTGTGGAAAGTTTATGTTTAAGTTTTTACCTTACTTTCACTGCAAGTAGACCTAAATAATGCTTAGTATATTGTAATCACTGACATCTTCATAAAAAGTAGATAAAGCAAAGACAATTTGGGATAGCAAATAAATTTCTGACAAGGGACTTAAGGCGTACAGTACTTCGTATTCTGTTCGATTCATTTTGACCTTCGAGCACCCCTCTCCAGCTGCATGCCAACTATAGGTTCCCGGTACAGGTTGGATCGCCCTATTGCTGGTAGGGGGCAAGGCTATCTACGGCTTTGGAGCTCGTTTGCTTTCTATCTCTCGACCAAGGAACGAGAATTATTCAAGAATTTTGTGTTCACACTGTGATAATGTCGCGAAAAATATGGACTACACCGAAAATGAGTCCTAGTACAAATAAGAATATTGATATTCCTGGAACATCGATAGAACGAGAACAGAGGTCACACAGTGACAGCATCCACAGCGAAGCGTCAGAGCAACGACTGAAAACGATGTTGGATTGTACTTTACATCTTTTGGCTGAAAACGATCCTATTACATCAAAAAGTTACTCGGTAACAATCGAAAAACATATTCGAACTGTTAGTAAAATACGCAACAAAGTAGTGCAAGTTTTAGCGAAGTACCCTTTCTTGTGCGTCGATGAGTTGATTGGTCCGAAGAAGTCGATGAAGCGGAGAGTGGCTCTTCCTCAAGCGATGACAACAAATCTGGAGGAAAGAAGCACCTCGCTGGAAGTACATCCTAGATTTGAAAAGCTGGAAGGATAAACATACATAACACAGCTGACTGCCAGACATGAAGTATAATCGATTCATAAAATCGCGGAACTGTAACCAGGTCACCGCTAGAAACTTTTAACAATGAGCAGTTGCTATTGCGAGTCGCGAGTCAGTTTCCGTATTGGTACCCAACAGAGAGACTGTCAATATTAGGGAAACCCTTGTCGCAGCGGAGAAGTTTCGAATCCAGACTTGGGCTCGTATCGTCGATTAGTATAAGGATTTAGTTATCAACGACGATCAAACAAGTAAGTCGAGGATCTACATTCATCGATGCCAATATCCTTTTAGCGCCACTTACAATAAAATATTTTCTCTTTTCGGGCTGCCAGTACCAATCTATTTACAACCGAACGCTGGACCATGTAAAGGCAAAGTAGTTCTCTTGGAACGAAAGGATATGAACTAAGAAAGGCACTCATATACAGCCCAATAAATCTTTCTGTAAAATTATTGCCACAACGCTACCCATGCCTGCAAGAGAGCACTGTCTCTTTACGACCGAGAATTTAACAAATAATGTATGAATATCTGAAAAAAAATACAGAAATCTCCTCATTGCTTCATCAAAATTTGGGAAACTAAAGACAGCTCTATACAAAGAAAGTAAGGGAGAAGAAATTTCTTCCGTTAATTACCTCGTGAGAAAGACAAACGAATCTGCAATTATACGACGAGATATTTCTAAATTAAGTAGGATAGCTACAGTGCAGTATTTAAAAGACGCACCCCAAATGTACCCAACGAGTGCTACTTTTATCGTCAGAAAAAGAATTTAATCAGAAAGCTTTAAAACTGCTCTTATCTCACGGAGAGAGAAAAGTAATCTCTTCCCGAGAAGACCGGATCAAAATACAATCCACTGTACATCACCAGCTGTACTCGCCAATATTTGGCGAAAATATGCGTTACGTGTGTTTTGCTACAAAACTGTGCCGTGAGAGAGAACCTTTCATGAATTAAATCTAATCTGTTTTTCCATATAAATTTTAAAACAACTCTGTAATTGCGAAAATTCAGCTTGAGCTAATTGACGGGAAAATTACTGCTATCTGTGACTGCACGATGAATATCGTACGAGCATGTGTAATTCAACAAACGTAAAATAATAAAAGTAACGAACATCTGTATACAAGTTAATTGCAATCCATTCCTGGAAATTAGTTTGCTAACCGAAACTTTCCTTATTTTTTTCCGTTTTCATGCCTTTTACGAAAAAATTGGTAAATACATATACTGAGCATTACTTTGGTCCATTTTTGGTGTAAATAACATAAAAATAAAAAAGAAATAAATGTCTGCAAATACAGTCGACCTCGGGACCCTCGGATCACCTTTCTGTACTCTCTCCACTGTGTCAGTCGCTGCTTGGAAATTATGCTAACATGTACGGTTCATGCTTCACTGAACCTCCGCCAAAAATGTTACTTTTCTAAATGTCTGGCCATCTGGAGCTGTACCGTCCGTCACTTTCATTTCTTACCAATCCCCGTTTACACTAAAATCTGGAGGGTTTCGGTGATGGCCTAGAGACTGTGTTGTGATGGAATGGCTTTTCTGTTAGAAAGTTTTTCGTGTAATATTTGCAGACAGTGACTAGAACAATAGCCTTGTGCATAAGAAGACTGTTGACACACGTCTGTGTGCATAAGCGAAGAGGTATTTCATAATTGATACAATTACAAACTCACAGTAATTTAGGTAATTCGTACTGGTCTACAACGATTTCCGTGCTTCATACTGATCCAGAGCAATAGACACAGCAATAAAATCTGGAACGCGTTAAGCTGCCCCGTATAAAACACGAAAAGCGGTAACTAGACGTCGCATGTCGCCATTCAACGGCTCCGTCGCTAGTTGGTTTATTCGGTACCGAACAGCTGTGCCACAGACCGCAAATCTTGGTTCCGGACACCGCTGCCCTTATCTGGACAGCGATTGGTCAGACCGCCGCCACTTGCTGATCTCTTTCGCCAGCCGATAGCTGCAGCAGACTTAGAGGCTACGTGCGGCGCGCGCAAACTGCGCACAGGCGCGGCGCCAGGCCCAGATCGGCGCTGGCGCTTTGCCGATGTATACGACCAGCGCGTGAGCTGCATACTGCATGCTGCATGCTGCACGCTGCACGCTGAGCCCCGCCACTTCACTGAATTTGCCAGCCAGCGCCAGGGGATACCCTCGTAAACCCGCAGTAGGACATTTACATGTCGCAGGGGGAAAGTGATATGTCTAACAGCGCTATCCACTGCATCAGTAATTTGCGGCCATAAAACGCGACGTACGCTAAGCTTCCCCAGTTTTATTTACTATTTTCTGAGGTTAATTATTTTAAGAAATTAATCGATAGCATTAACAAATGGGACAAGCGGATGGTTACAATCAGAACGCGGTCTGTATATGCACTACTGGCCATTAAAATTGCTACACCACGAAGATGACGTGCTACAGACGCGAAATTTAACCGACAGGAAGAATATGCTATGATATGCAAATGATCAGCTTTTCAAACCATTCACACAAGGTTGGCGCCGGTGGCGGCCCCTACAATTTGCTGACGTGAGGAAAGTTTCCAACCGATTTCTCATACACAAACAGCAGTTGACCGGCGTTGCGTGGTGAAACGTAGTTGTGATGCCTCGTGTAAGGAGGAGCAATGTGTACCATCACGTTTCCGACTTTGATAAAGGTCGGATTGTAGCTTATCGCGATTGCGGTTTATCGTATCGCGACATTGCTGCTCGCGTTGGTTGAGATCCAATTAATATCGAATCGGTGGGTACAGGAGGGTAATTCGGAACGCCGTGCTGGATCCCAACGGCCTCGTATCACTAGCAGTCGAGATGACGGGCATCTTATCCGCATAGCTGTAACGGATTGTGCAGCCACGTCTCGATCCCTGAGTCAACAGATGGGGACGTTTGCAAGACAACAACCATCTGCACGAAGAGTTAGACGTTTGCAGCAGCATGGACTATCAGCTCGGAGACCATGGCTGCGGTTACCCTTGACACTACATCACAGAAAGGACGCTTGCGATGGTGTACTCCACGACGAACCTGGGTGCACGAATGGCAAAACGTCATATTTTCGGATGAATCCAGGTTCTGTTTACGGCATCATGATGGTCGCATCCGTGTTTGGTGACATCACGGTGAACGCACATTGGCAACGTGTATTGGTCATCGCCATACTGGCTTATCAGGCCGCGTGATGGTATTGGGTGCCATTGGTTACACGTCTCGGTCACCTCTTGTTCGCATTGACGGTACTTTGAACAGTGGACTTTACATTTCAGATGTGTTACGACCTGTTGCTCTACCCTTCATTCGAACCCTGCTAAACCCTACATTACAGCATGATAATGCACGACCGCATGTTGCACGCCTTTCTGGATACAGCCGGCCGGGGTGGCCGAGCGGTTCTGGGCGCTACAGTCTGGAACCGCGCGACCGCTACGGTCACTGGTTCGAATCCTGCCTTGGGCATGGATGTGTGTGATGTCCTTAGGTTAGTTAGGTTTAAGTAGTTCTAAGTTCTAGGGGACTGATGATCTCAGAAGTTAAGTCCCATAGCGGCCAGAGCCATTTGAATCATTTGAACTTTCTGGATACAGATAATGTTCGACTGCTGCCCTGGCCAGCACATTCTCCAGATCTCTCACCAACTGAAAACGTCGGGTCAATGGTGGCCGGACAACTGGCTCGTCACAATACGCCAGTCACTACTCTTGATGATCTGTGGTATCGTGTTGAAGCTGCATGGGCAGCTGTACCTGTACACGCCATCCAAGCTTTGTTTGACTCAATGCCCACGCGTATGAAGGCCGTTATTATGGCCAGAGGTGGTTGTTCTGGGTACTGATTTCTCAGGATCTATGCATCCAAACTGCGTGAAAATGAAATCACATGTCACTTCAAGTATAATATATTTGTCCAATAAATACCCGTTTATCATCTGCATTTCTTCTTGGTGTAGCAATTTTAATGGTCAGTAGAGTAATAAAGAATATACACCGACGGAAAAAAAATCGCAACACCAAGAAGGAATTGTCTGACAAACGGAAGTTGGTAGGCGTGTTTCTCCTTCTGAAAGATGATGTATACTGGAATTCGTGCCAGTCGCATACAAATTGCTCTAGTAGTGCCACTACGATCATGCAAATCATGTTTTCTGTAAATACACGCTGTAATTCAAATGGTTCAAATAGCTCTGAGCACTATGGGACTTAACTGCTGAGGTCATCAGTCCCCTAGAACTTAGAACTACTTAAACCTAACTATCCTAAGGACATCACACACCCCCATGCCCGAGGCAGGATTCGAACCTGCTACCGTAGCGGTCGCGCGGTTCCAGACTGTAGCGCCTAGAACCGCTCGGCCACCTCGGCCGGCTCACGCTGTAATTATCGTGAGCGCTGGTCACCTTTGAGATTGGACACAGTGAGTTGTTATTAGTCAAGAATACCTTTAAGGCAACGAAGACACCATTATGTACGCCTCAGTGACTTTGACTGGGGCTTGGAATAGGGTTATGAGAAACTGAGTTCACCTTGTGCAGTAATGCAGAAAGTCTTCAGAGGAATGCAGTCACTTTACATGACTGCGTGCATAGGTGGTCACGAGAGTGTACCGTCGCAACACGACCGAACTCTGGATAGGCACGTGGCTCTACCGAGAGGCAAGACCATCGTGTTTCAGTGTACAGCTCTGGCCCATAGTACTGCGTCTGCAACAGTAGTTAGCACTGCAGTGTGTAATGGTTCTTTATTTACGGGACCATTAAGGCACTCCAACCCCAGTTCTCGATACCAGTAATATCGTACTACTTTTCTGCGAAGTAACAGACATATCTTTGTGACAATATTCACATTTGGATTCATTAATGTTTAGGTACTCTGATGTGTCGATATATTACAGTGATATGGTTCTTGTGTGTATTTATTTCTGTGAGACTGTCATTATCTTTGACTTACTTGTAACCGTTTCGGCGCGAATGCGCACAGAGCAGTCTTCGTTTCGCTTTCCAGAAGTTAAGTTGTTATTTCGCTTTGTAAAAGAACAGTCAAGTCTTGTGTTTGGTTAAAGTGGAAATTAAATATATGAAAATTGATACAAAGCTGTTTTCGTGATGATGTGACAATTAAGAAGAAGTATATGTGAATTTACAAGAAGTTTAATAAAAATGTGGATCGTGAACACCGAGTAAATAATTATTTCTACCATACCATTGTTCTGATCTGGCACTGTTTGATCATTAAGAATTTCCTGAAAAACGCATTTGTTAGGTCTTCAAATATTGCTAAAATACAGATCTGGACCTTCTAGCAGTCATAGTGGAATCACCCTAGAATCAACAAGAAGAGCCATAACAACTTCGACGAAATCTACGTGGGAATCCATTCAAGATAAGTGCCAAAATTAATAACTTTTTTTTACAGTGACTTCATTATTTCCATTCTGACGATACCATCGACAGTCAATAACTTTCCAGAATGAGAATGAATAAGTTTCAAGTTTCAGTCAATAACTTTGTTGTTGCCCGATAAAACGAACATATGCTGCGTGAGCAACATTATTAATCTGATTTCTAACCTACTTTGCAAGTGGTAGTATTGTTGAAAGTGACACTAATAACTGTTACAAATCGGTTGCGCCAAGGACAGCTCTGAGCTAGACGCCCTGTAGTGTGCATTCGACTGACCCAAAACAACCGCCTCTTGCGACTCCAGTGGTGTCAAGCGAGAGCACATTGGAGGACAGGGTGGGGGTCTGTTGTATTTTATGATCAAAGCTGGTTTTCCCTCGGTGCCAGTGAAGGCCCTGTGCTGGTTAGGAGGAGGCCAGCTGAGGACCTGCATGCAACCTGACCGCATGCTAGCCGCACTGGACCTACTATGATGTATCATGCAGCGTAAGTTGCTGTGACAGTGCGAGAGAGAGAGAGACAAAGATATTGTTTATTACTCTGCGTCGATCAGCGCTCACATAATTATTCTTAGGATATAGAGCTTTTGTTCTTGTTAAGAGTAATTTTACAAGAGGAGAGCCATTCTTGTGATGTAAAAATCGACGCCATTGCGAGATTTTGATTCACATCGTAAAATATATATGTGTATATGGAAGGAAATCAGTTAATAGAACAATAAAATATTGTTCATTTCAAGAAGGTACGTGTTATTACACACCCAGCGATATACTTCTAGTGTGATTTACTGATAAACACCAGCTTGAGAACAGTTCCGACGGGAGCGTTCAGTTCTAGTGAAATAGTTCGATGCTTTCTTCAGAAAAGAAGTCACTTCATGGATTATTCAAATCCACAATTGTACCTGGACATTTCTCAGAACTGAAAGCAATCTGATTGCTATGCAACAGAGCCCCGAAGAATATTTCTCCATACTTTGGTTATCACTTTCAGCTCAACACGGTATCTGCAGCACTGGAGCACATTTCTACAACAGCGGAAGCGTGTAATCGGTATCAGTTTCACACATCGCCCTGTGTACGCTGTATGTATTTACCCACAACAGTGAACATACAGTTACTCACACACATAGAAAGACAATACAAGGTGGTGTTGGAAACATTTCAGTATAAAGGTCCTGTAGAGCTAAACAGTAATTGGCCTAGTAGTAGTAGTAGTAAACAAATTCAATTTTTTTCAAAGGAGCCTTTATATATGTCTACCGTTAGACAGGACACGATCCTGATACAACACTCATAGTGAACCTGCAATATAACTATGTTAGTAATTTAGTAATTAATGTTTCATTGTGTGTATATATTTCTAGTTTTATAGAGTAACTACATTATGGTCCTTTGTATGTTGCATGCTAACGGAACGTGCGGGAGTATCTTGTGAAGAGAACGAGTACGCCGTCCCAGCAGCCGAGCAGAAACTTCAAAAAGGCCAGAACATTTGAATTACTAGCTTTCTTGAGCATTAATGCATTGTAGTGACCTTTCACGTATTGATTTTCTAAGTATAAATAGTGTTGCTACATTACTTTTACTAGAATTACAGCATTTAAGTAGATATAGTAAGACAATATTTTATGTGTTATCTATGTAGTGTGTTTGTGTCACACTGTAAAGTGTACATTAACAGCATTAGGACATTAACGTTTTTTGCGAGTGTAAAATTTAATAGTCACTTTTGTAGGACTTATTTAGTGGAGAAACTGTCAATTGCTTATTTACATGGTGATAACTAGATCTATGTACAAAGCCAATAAGCAAGCACGCATCACAAAGCCACAAAATGAATTAAATAGTGTGAATGCATCGTCAACTAGTGCCACAGAATTTTATACCGCCGTAGTTACTGATATATCGATTACGGCTGAGCAACCAGCAGTAATTAATGCTCCCACGCCGTCGACACAAACCGTTGCTAGTTCCGACATTCATATGTCGAGTGAAGTCCAGAGAACTATGCAGCAACCAACAAACAACATGAATTTCATCTCTGACACAGACGCATGCGAAAACGAAATGATTGTACCGAAAAATGTGTCGGTACATTCCTCATTAAGCCCAGTGGAATCGTCAATTGCTGAGAATACAGATTTTTTATCCCAGCTGATGTCAAGTTCGACTGTCATTACACAAGGGATTAAATCATTGGAAATCACGCAATCCACGTTTGCAAATGACGTGAATCGTAGATTCCTGGCATTGGAAACCACGCAATCCACGTATGCAAATGACATGAATCGTAGATTCCAAGTATTGGAGAGTGCTCAATTTAATTTGGCTCAGGAGCAATCTAATAAACTAAAATAAATAAATGATAAGATTACTGAAAAATTCCTAAGTTTGGAAACAAAGCAGAGTCACTTGATTGCCAGCCAGGTACAAATCGTAGTTACACAAGAACAACAGTATCAGGAATTAACAACCAAATACAGAGACGTATTATGTCGTCAAGATACACTAAATCTTCAAGTGCAAGAAGTTATTCATGTACAGAACACTATTGCGCACGACGTCAATACAATTAAGCACGATAACGATCAAGCTGTCATTGAGCTTACTCGGAGGATAGATACTCTCAGTCTCGAAGACGAGAAACACATAGAGAAACTTTTCAATGAACATAAGATCGCATTCTCTAAGGACATTGAAGATTGGGCGAAAGAGCAAACCCAGACAGTTCAAAATTATGTTGACCAAACCTTGAAAGAAACGGTTGCTAACGTGCAAGTTAACAACGAAACTGCACAAGAACAACTTAAAGCAGAAGTTAAAGAGATTAAGGAGAATATAGGAGATGAATTTCTTGCTTGGAAAGCAAAGATAGAAAATACATTAACAGAATGCCAGCAGGGTCTAGTTAATATTAGAGGGGCGCATACTACTTGCACTTTATCAAAAGCAGACATTATTCCTGATGAAACCAGTGAAACCGAATCCATGCAACAATATCCATGTATTGGTGCATATTCACTTAATCAACCAGAAACAAATTATCAAGATTGGCATTCACCACGAAGTAGCCACCAGAATACACCTGTGGCTATGAATGAAGAAAAAATGCTTAAATATCGTCAATTCCAGATATTTATTCCCGAAAGAAAGTCGATCGATCCCGTGGTATTTATCAAACAATTTAAAGGGATATTGCCGCGAATGTGGACTGAGCAACAAAAAATTATGTATGTTGCAGGATTGATACATGGAGATGGATCGATGTGGGCGTCAGAAGCATCCGATTGGTGACAAGATTATGACCAATTTGAACGCGCTTTCTTGCACAAATACTGGAATAAGGGAATACAAGAAAGACTACGTAAGGAAGTTTTTGACCCACAACCTTTTTCTTTCAAAAATGAATCTTTAAGAGAGCATTTCGAGAAGTAGATAAATAAAAGCAAATACTGGAATGAACCAATCCCAACGCAGGATATCATTCGAATATTAAAGAACAACCTTCCACTTGAAGTTAAGGAAAAACTTCTACATGTGCCTGAACAACATGTGGAAGATTTTCTAGCCACACTGGATTCAATAGACATTCTGTTCGAACAATCACGTGTCCGCTATAAGCAACCAAGTTACCAACCTAACAAATACAATAGTAACAACAAACAGTATGGAAACAAACCTTTTGCACACAATTCACCAAACCCACAGGTGAATTATTTCCAGAAAACCGTGAAATTTGGTAAGGAAAATCCCGACCAGTGTAATCATTACCAACAATGTGGACAAACATATAAACGGAAATGGAGGAAGAATAATAATAAGAAGAACGGATACTATCAAGAAGGCAATTATCAGCCAAAACGCCGATATCAGCAACCAACCCAAGAAAATCATAACCAACTACAAACTTCAGGTTGGGTACCAAATGCTAATGCAAATGAGTGGAGAAATCAACCACCAATAATAACTGACGTAACGGAGCAGACATTTACTAATAATGGACAATCGTCAAACTACACTCGACTGTCAGAAGCCCCGAAGATGCAGTCGAGGAAGGTTTGAGGGGCGAAAATTCAAGCATCAGTTGTTTTCGGTACAATGATGGCTGATTATTAATAGAAGAACTCCAGCAGGATATGATGCCTTGTCAAGAGGAACATATCACTGAACCTGTTGAAAAAATTCAGGCGGCAATTGAAGGCATTACTGTGTAAGTTACTTTAGAGTCAGGAGCAGCGGTAAATGTCGTTTCTGAGAAGTTATTTTAAAGAATAATTCAGAAAGCAAATCCTCCGATTTTTCCTGTTCAATGTTGTAGAATTGTAGGCCCTGCTGGTCATAAGTCTTCTCAGGTTAAGGTGCAGACTCAACTCCAGTTTTACAATAATGGACCATAAACATCAAGTGAATCTTCTCAGGGAATATAGTACCCATGGAAAGTATTGTCAGGGACGAAAGCTGCAAATAAAGTGGATACATAGCAAACCTGCACAGTGTTATCAAATTAATTACTTGCAACTAGTCTTAAAACCTGAAGATATGGTATACGAAAAGGTGCAGGAACCTGAATATTTGCAACAACATCAAAGAAAGCAATTATATGATCTTCTACAGGAATATCATGAAGTCTTTCAAGAAAAACCTGGTTTAATCAAAGGGATACACATGCCATTTACATGTGATTCCACACCAAATTTTCTGCCGTGTTTTTTATCCAGTACCGTGGCACCAACGAAAGGCGGTTGATGCGGAAGTCCAACAGATGCTTGAATGGGATCTGATCGAACCTTCGACGAGTCCATACTGTAGTCCGCTTCATGTTGTCCCGAAAAAAGGAGGAAAAGTTCGTCTCGGGCTAGACGCACGGCAGATAAATAAGATTATCGTGCCCGTGCGAATTCATCCGGAAAATATCGATGAGTTAATTCGAAAGTTCGAAGGGATAAAATACTTAACAAATATTGATCTGAAAAGTTCATTTAGGCAGGTGGCACTAGACGAACCATCAAAACAGTACACCGCGTTTGTACATGCAGATAGAAGCTATCAATTTAAGGTTTTATTTTTAGGGCTAAAAGTGAGGTCAGGAGTTTTTATAAATGCTCTAGATTACGCATTGGGACCTGCATTTCGAAGCAATTTAACTTTGTTTGTGGACGACATGCTCATAGCTACGACCACATGGAAGGAGCACTTTGATTTATTGAGAAGAGTGTTAGGACGTTTCAAGGATGCAGGCATAACCGCAAATATGCAAAAGTCCCATTTTGCTCGAGACAAAATCAAATTTATGGGTCATCTTATAAATGAAAAAGGCATCTTACCAGACTCCGAGAAACTAAAAGCAATCAAAAACTTTGCAGTTCCAACAACAAAAAGGCAATTAAAGGGTATCCTCGGAGCTGTCTCTTGTTTCAGGCATTTCATTCACGACCACTCTATTAATGCAGAACCGTTGTACAGCTTGTTGCGCAAAAATACTCCGTGGGTGTGGACGCAACAATGCCAAAATGCATTTGAAGCAATAAAACATGCCTTAGTCAATTCACAAATATTATATCATCCACATAAGGGCCAAGAATTCAGTTTAATGGCAGTTTCTTCGGAAATTGGAATAGGTTCATGCCTCTTCCAAGTAAAGATGATAGATAGAAAATCAACTTTCTGTCCAATAGCTTTTGCTAGCCGACTCTTAACTGCTTGTGAAAGAACATATACGACTACCGAAAAGGAAGCATTGGCCGTAGTCTGGTCATTTAAGAAATTTTACAATTACTTATACGGAGCGAAGACAACAGTATATTGTGACCAAAAAGCGTTAAGTTTTTTGCAAACATGTAAATTATTACATCCAAGACTAGCAAGATGGACGCTCTCACTCCAAGAGTTTCAGTTTGAAATGAAATACATAAGCGGACAGGATAATTTCATCGCCGATGCACTGTCTACAATGCCAGATGGAGATTTGTCAACTATCAACATCACGGACAATCCGTGCGAATGTAAAGTTCTTATAATGACTGATAGAATATATAGGAAACATTTTCTTGACATGTGTAAGAACATGGGAAAACTACAGAATGAAGATCCTCGTTGGCATTCAATAACGGAAACTTTAGTAAAGCCTGGAAACGATGATCTGAAGAGACTGTACAATGCTGAGGTCGCCGTCTTATTTTTCAAAGGGCATCTTGATTCAGATAATTGGAAGATGTGTATTCCCGAGAAGAATGAGAATGACTTAATTTTGTACACGCACATCACTTGGGGACATTTTGGAGTATTAAAGTGTGCTCAGAAGATTCAAGCATATTGCTACTTCCCAAATATTCGCCGGAAAGTACACAGACAGTTAAGGAAATGTAAAATTTGTCAGCCAGCCAAACCAGGAAATTTTTGTGTGAAAGATTTCCTACATCCTATTATACCCACTCATTGCTATGCAACAGAGCCTCGAAGAATATTTCTCCATACTTTGGTTACCACTTTCAGCTCAACACGGTATCTGCAGCACTGGAGCACATTTCTACAACAGCGGAAGCGTGTAATCGCTATCAGTTTCACACATCGCCCTGTGTACAACAGTGAACATACAGTTGCTCACACACATAGAAAGACAATACAAGGTGATGTGGGAATCATTTCAGTATTAAGGTCCTGTAGAGCTAAACAATAATTAGGCTAGTAGTAGTAGTAGTAGTAGTAAACAAATTTAATTTTTTTCAAAGGAGCCTTTATACTACACCAGAGGTTATGGTCTGGGTGTGATATCGTATGACAGCAGAGGCAGTCTCGTGGTTATCCTACGCACCCTGACTGCAAATCTGCACGTTAATCTGGTGATTCAACCTGTTCTACTGCCATTCGTGAACAGGATTCGAAGGGACGTTTTAAAACAGGATAACGCTCGCCCAAATACCGCTGTTGTAACCCACCAAAGCGTCGACCTGTTGTCTTGGTCTGCTTGATCACAAGACCTGTCTCAAATGGAGCGTTTTTGACATCGTTAGACGACAACTCCAGCTTCATCTGCAACCAGCATGAACCGCCCCCTTACTGACCGACAAAGTGCAACAGGCATGGAACTCCACCTAACAAACTGACATCCCGCACCTGTACCACACAATACATGGACGTTTGCGTGCTTGCACTCAATATTTTGACGGTTACACCGGTACTAATGTATCCACTCCACATTTGCAATGCATTTTCTCGCGCTTACATTAACCTATGGTCTTGCAATGTTAATCACTTAAATATGATACGTAGCCATATATGTACCCGAAATTTCATTGCTCTGCATAATTATTTTTTCGTGTTACGATTTTTTTCCCGTCAGTGTATATCGTCCATCTAGCTTAACCTATGACCACGACTACAAGAAATTGCAACTCAGTTCTTCTTAATTTGCGAGGGTGACTTAAGGAAGAAGTGAAACATCCCCGTAGAAAAATTTATGAATTACTCTGCTGGTAAACCCCTTACGTTATTTCACTTTCAAACAGCTGAGCAAAACTGAACGTACTCAGACATTTCTCTCTTTACTTATTCTGATCATCACTAAACTGATAAACAATATTTTCAGCGCAACGCATTCTGACTTTCAAAAATCCCTAGAACTGAATGGCCCTGACTAACAATAACCTATACCTTTCATGAATCACTTACCTCACAAAAATCTTTGTTACTCAAACTACTGCAATACTGCAATACTGCCAGCTAAATAAAAGAGTCTAACTACTGAGGGCACTAAGTACTGATAGGCATAGTTAGCAAATGAAAGATTTTGATAGAGAACAAACAATGTATTTACCTTAACAGTGTTCAAATGTCATTATATATATATATATATATCAGTTAATGACATCCAGTCTTACAAATTTCGTTTTTCTGACGGACACACGTCCAGATCGTCCGCTCTCAAAACTCTGCCATCTCTCTTCCCACATCCACCACTGCTCGCGACTCACCTCGAACTGCGCAACGCTACGCGCTGTTCTCATCCAACTGCCCACCACTACAATAACGAATATTCCAACAATGCAAACCAGCCACAGACTGCACACAGCACAGCCAGTGATTTTCATACAGAGCGCTAAGTGACGTTACCAACATAAAAACCTAAACAGCCTACTTACAGAAGGTATGTTAGAAGTCCACTACGTTCATTAACAGTTAAGGTAAAAAGCTATGAAGCTTTAGTGTCATTCAGTTATCTCTGTTTCTATCATTTTTTCACGAACAAACTATAGTATTATTGCTTGTTTGTGGGATTTGGGTAGACAATGTTACCAGTTCTGTTTTCAGCCAGGCTGGGTGGCAGGGTAGGAATTTATACGGTTCGTCACATTAACGTGACCATCACGTATGTTCCCCGTCAAGGTGCAATAACGACTCACGGCAGGTGGCCGTAACACCGGTGGAACCTATACAAACTGTGTTGGGTGGACGTGGAAAAAAGTGCAGCCATTGTCGTAATGCGGTAATGCAGTGATTT
Organism: Schistocerca piceifrons; assembly: GCF_021461385.2. Taxonomy (NCBI): domain Eukaryota; kingdom Metazoa; phylum Arthropoda; class Insecta; order Orthoptera; family Acrididae; genus Schistocerca; species Schistocerca piceifrons. Next base: position 258,265,626 of record NC_060143.1, on the reverse strand, counting down.
GTCTTATGTCCGAAAGAGCATGACCATTGGATTTCGGGCCAAGGATGCAAGCATTTTCGAAATGGCTAAATTTTTTAACTGTTAGTATGCCGCCGTGGTTAAAGTATACTGTGCGTGGAAAATGGTGCTATTCGAAACAAGCGTCAGTGCAGATGTGGTGTACTACCGGCCGTAGATGACAGGACTGATGAAGGCTGCGGAGATATGTACGGGAGAATAGTCGTGCAGCAGTTGAGCTACTGAACGTCCAGATGAACCAAGGGGTTATAAAGAGTGTCTCCTCAATGACTGTTCAGCAAACGTTGTTGCGTATGGGCCTCTGCAGCAGGTGCCTGGTCCATGCACCAATGCTGACTGTTGTAGATTGGCGACAAAAGCTACAATCTGCATGCCAGTTCAGCAGTTGCACGTCCACCGAGTGGTGACAGGTTGCTTTCTCAGATGAATCACGTTTTATGCTCCACTGGCGTGAATCGCCTGATAACAATCACTTGGCAACAAGCATCGGAAGGGTCCATTCCAGAGGAGGGAGCGTTAAGGTCCGAAAAATATTTTTGTGCTTTCTCTTAGCTATCTCTTCACTGGAAGGCACAACGGCTCAACCCAAGTGTGCACATATCTTCACGTACTATGTCCACCCCTACACACTGTTTGATTTTTTGCTCAGGGTGATGGCATCTACCAGCTGGACAATGCAATGTGTCACAAGCTTGCAGTGCACTTGCGTGGTTCAAAGGGCACCAGGATGACTTTGCGGTATCTCAGTAGTCAATAAATCCCCCCCCCCCCCTGACTCAAACACAATAGAGACTCTGTTTACCGCCTCGATTGAGCTGTTTACACTGTAATGTGACAATGTACCGTCTAGTGAATGTCAGGCATAGTCAAGGCGCAACGGTAGAGAAACTGGGCGCTTGTGCCATCTGTGGGCCAGTATCGAAGGCAAAGCGGAAGTGCTTCCTCCTGGTGGCAGCTAAATTAAAGAACGCTATGCGGGAGACAGTGTCTGGCTGGTGCTGCACTCTGACAGCAAAATAACAAAAGAATTAAACTAAATAATATTGTTATGTGTAGTAAAAATATAAAGGTAATATTACTTTAATATCTGAAAATGACTGTAATTGAATATTATAATGCTGTGGTATGTTTAATCGTGAGTAGAGAACTTGGCGTAATGTAAAATAATATTTCGGTCTGGGGGGAATCCCCCGAGAATGAGAACAGTGTACAGGTTGGCACGTAATATGGGCGGTAGAAGAAAGTTGGCGTAGCCCTGAAGCAGAACAAGCGTTAAGTGGCGTAAAAGTGAGTGTCGGTGTGTGCTACGGTAACGTTGCTAACAGACCATTTAGAAGTGAGCTGAAAACAGATATGGACTTCGTTTATCGTATGGCTACAAGCTAAATGAACACTAAGGCTTGTAAGACGCGGCATTTCAACGGAGATACGCTGAGAGCGGCAAAATAGTACGGTTTCCCGCTCTGAGGTACATGGCACGGCATGGTGCAATGCTGTGTTAATTGCGACGAGTTGCTTGTGCAGTGTGAAGGGACCAGTAGCCGCATCCAACGGCGTATTGTGATCTCAATAACTGATGAGGTCCATTGGTGGGCTCACTTCGTTAGCAACGAACTAGATGTTATCTTACAAGAGTATTATTATGAAAAGTGCATTTATATTTTGTGAATCAGTTTGTGTAATAGTCAAACCAAGTTCTCTACAGTGTGTAACGTTTGGAGGCAATAATAATTTTGTTGTTTAAATTGCATTCTCCGAGTGTAATCAAATATTTAAAGATAATACCTCATTATTCAAAATGGTTCAAATGGCTCTGGGCACTATGGGACTTAACATCTGAGGTCATCAGTCCCCTAGAACTTAGAACTACTTAAACCTAACTAACCTAAGGACATCACACACATCCATGCCCGAGGCAGGATTCGAACATGCGACAGTAGCAGCAGCGCGGTTCCAGACTGAAGCGCCTAGAACCTCTCGGCCACTCCAGTCGGCAGCTCATTATTACCCCATATCCAGTTATATATATGTGCTGCAACATCAGTGAAAAGTATGGCGCGTGAGCATCGGCGTAGCTATATTACAAGAGAAAGTAGTCAGAATTAACACCGAAACTGCCAGCAGACGCCACTTCATGCAATGGATGGAAGATGCCAGGTACTGTGCCACCTTAATTACTATCCAGCTCGATGTGGTGGCTTTTCAGTACATTGCCATAGTCAAAAATTACTCTGTTCACTCCGAGGAACGTGATTCTCAATTAGTGTTTTCAGTAACTATATTGACAAGCAGATCTATATTGTTCTTTAATTACTCGTTCAAGGAAATTGCTGCCACCACAGTACACATTGTGCCTTCAGCACAATGCAAGCTCAATAACATTAAATTCAGTAATTACAATTTGTGTAGTTTACATTAACCTAAAACAAGTTCAAGTGTTTATCATGTGTGTTTATGTATTGTGAAACGATTTCAGGCTGCGGTAATGTTTAAATGAATAATGTCCTCCTGCTAGGCAATATCAAACATACAGAATTAAGTGCTCCCGGTTCGGTCACTTCACAGGGATTATCAATGCTACTAATAATCAAATATAGACGTAAAAATAAGTTTGTTACGAGCCATTATCATTATTTATTCCAATAATTCCGTGTAGTAGTTGGATTACCATAGGGTGTCTATTCAGATCTATTATACGTGAGAGCCGCTTCCCGGAAGTCCGTTGCCGCATGGTCTATTATAATACAGTAAACTCGGGTAGTGGCATCGCAACACTATGGATCCTCAACCGAGAAACCTTGCGTAGATGGTAATGGCACATGAACTGGCATAGCTCCACATCCCTGTGGGTACCTTTTAGAACCTAACTCTCTTCCTGCATGTTCGCGCTGCAAAAGTTCGTTGTTTTGGCTTTTGACAATTTGCCACATTAATGTGACTGGACAGTGTAATTTTATTCTTGTTGTTGTGGACGATGAACGTTGGTTTAATGAAACTCTTCATGCTAGTTTTCTTATGCAAGCCTCTTCATCGCTGCTTAGTAACTGTAACCTACATCCGTTTGAACCAGCTCGTTAGGCTCATATTTTGGCCTCATTTTACAATTTTTATCCTCCACTTTGCCCTGCATTGCCAAATACCTTGATGGTCAAGATTTTGCCCCATCAAGCTGCCCCTCTTTCAGTCAAATTTTGCCATACATTTCTTTTCCGCTCAATTCAGTTTAGTGCAGTTATCCGAAGTACCCATTTAATCATCATCCTTCTATAGCGCAACATTTCAAAGACTTCAGTTCACTTTCTTCTTATAACCTCTTTTGGAAACACTGTCCATTGCGTTTAACCGATCTTCCCTGTCCTTTGCTATCTCCATGATGTCATCGACAAACCGTAAAGTTTTTGTTTCCCTTATAGAACAGGAACTGCCTTTTCCAGTTTCTCTTTGATTTCATTTACTACTTGCTCAATAAACAATTTGGAAAACATCGGGGATAGGCTACAACTCTGTCTCTCCCGCTTGTCAATTACTACCGTCATTTCACATCGTTCGAAAGGAAGGAGGATTAACGTTTAACGTTCCTTCGACAACGATGTAATTAGAGGGGAAAGGAATTCGGCAGCGCCCGTTCAAAGACACTATCCTGGCACTTCTCTGGAGCGATTTTGGGATAGATAGATGAGGATTTGAAACGCCGTCCTACCGAATGAGAGTCCAGTGTGTAGCCACTGCACCACCTCCCTCCGATGACGTCGTTAGATTGATTTCTGCAGTCTAATTGCTGTACAAGTTGCATGTAACCCTTTAGTTCCTGTAATTTATAGCTCTTACCTTACTATTTCACAGGATGTAACCCTATAAGGCGACAACTACGTTAACTGTTTTTAAAATCAAACAAAGGGAATGCCAGCCTTTGATTTTTGGAGGTCTGGCGGGGCAAAAATGAATCTGATTTTCTGCAAATATATTGATGTATTGTGAAAACGGACTTTTGATATATTTAATTTCTAGTTTTATGAAATGGATGTCTTGTTAATTTACGATGTGTGTGTATGGTTGGGTCCACGTCTACAAAAATTTGTGTCTAACACGTTCGGCATAAATAGTTTTGGCGCAAACTGCTGATTGTTTCGACACAATGTTTTATGTTGTGCTGTGTGTGTTGGCGCTCCAGTTGCACGTTGGTTTCGTCAGTCAGTTGTTCATCTGTTTGTTCAAGCTTAGTTGTGAGCAGGAAGAACGATGGAGTTAGATAAGAAATCCGTCTTGTGGGACCCGAAACATAAATACAGATACACGTAATTTTTTTTTTTTTTTTTTTGTAATTGCTACTAGTTTCGTCTGCATCCAATATAGGATAACAGGCAGGCACCACCTCCCTATCTTCTTTTTCTGCACAGAACCTTAATACAGTAGCGTTTCACCTACATCTACATCTACATGGATACTCTGGAAATCACATTTAAGTGCCTGGCAGAGTGTAGGGAAGCAGCCTACTCACGCTATAGTAAATTCACATCAGTTTCCATTATGTGCAAGTCAGTCTGCTGTAACTAGCTCTGATGTCATAAATGTTGCGCAATACCTTAAAAATCAAGCAAATGAACTACAACTATTCTAGCATGTCAGAAATAATACTAAATTAATGTGTGTTAAATATCAGTTCAATAACTTCAGCCATTTCCGAGATTTGGACGTTTTTCTGGAAAAATCATTGGCGCAACAGAACAGAGCTAGAGACTTCAAAATTTATATTTAGATTCATCTTTCATAATGATTTAATAAAAACAGTACTTTGGTATTCACAAATTGAGACTTTAGTGGAAATTCATGATTTTGTGGTTTTCATCTCAAAACTGAAGGAAGCAAGATAGATTAAGTAGGCTAGTAAATAAGGCTAGGATGTTTAGGTTTAAATAGGTTGGAGGTCCGCTATGATTATGAAGATGTGTAAAGTTTCTTTTTAATACCTATAAAATTATAGCGATAGCGGATCTCAAAAGGGACAGTTCAGAGCTCATCTGCTGCGTGCAGGGTAATTAGATTAATTCTCTCGCCCAAAGTATTTAACTTAGTCACGTCAAAATTTTATTATCAATACTTACCTGCGTGCTGAATGCAAGTTTAAATTAAGAGCTTCTCCGGCCATCAGCCAAAGAAGCTATAAATTATTATGTAACTTGAAGTGGTGCGTTACTTGCCCAGCGGCTAGTCGGGATAGCGGATTTGATCAGGCGTTCCCTCAGCCGTCCGCACCGCGGCTTTATATATAAGAACACTGCGCGAGGAAGGAAGGCCCCAGTTCTCTCCAGACGCTGAATGACACGCCATATGTGTCGGTAGTCGCGTCGCATCAGTGTATCTGCTACAAACAGCCTCGGGTGCCGTATTAAGTTACTAGAGATATGCGGAACCATGAAAACATTTTATGTGAAGTGTTAATTCTGGAATGATTTTCATTATCTAGCTTCAGTTTGCGTTTTGTCGTATTTTCACGTGCCGTCGCGGGACAGTCATTCTACCAAATATTTAGCGTGGCGTTTGATGAAATATTTTCATCAAATTTTGGCGAGCATTCTTTTTAACATTTGATTCGGACATTTATAGTTGCATCAGCGCATTAGACTCTGAACTGTTCTGTTAGTTAGGTTGTAGGGATACTTGTGTTGTTTATCAGTGAATTTCAGAATATACTCAACTATTTTGGAAAACCGTTTTTGATTAGAAATCCCGGACAATCTCCTAATTCCTCAGAGCTATAAGCTGCAGCTATAAGAATATTCTCAGGTAAAGTGGGCACTAGGATATCTATTTACTGGCTCCAAGTTTTATTAAATCACTTTCTGGGGGTCACGGAGTAAATAGAGAGCCAGTGTTGAGAACGGCAAAAGACAGCAATAACAACATTCTAAAAGCTAGAAACTGATTCAACACGTAAGCGTTTATACAGCAATCAGATATTAATTAGACTTTTTACAAACACATCCGCCGCCCCACATATGGTGCATCGGCCGGGAAGATCGACTAAGTGAAAGTGATTTTAACTATTCGGATTCGCGAGTGAAATGCGACACGCAACTGAGTATAGAACAGTGAATGTGTTACGTGTGCATGTGGACGACGCAATTGGATTAACAACTCATCTGGATTGACGGAGCTGGCACTGAGTCTAGCGGTGCTGCCGGCATCGCGAGAAGCCAGTCTCGCCGCACCGCAGTCCTCCGCTGGTGCAGCCGGCGCAGAGCCTGCAATTGCGGGCCACGCAAACACACAACAGCCGTCGGAGAGCCGTCTGCAGTTTAACGTGCCACGTCGCATCAGGAATCCTGGTACGCCGCGCCGGCAACGCCATACGTCGTGCAGAAGGAACTAAGTTAAGTGAAAAACTGTTAAAAATTTTACTAACCTGCACTAAAAGACTGTCGGCGATGGAACCGTCAAAAGAAACTGAGGTTAAACTTAAATCAGAACCTATGTCTGTTGAGGGAACTGTAAATCCAGACAACGGTTCGAGTGTAAATATGCATGAAAGTAGTAATGTTAAGGTGAAATATGAAGTATTGTCTCCTGACAGTAGTGTGGGAAGGGGCAATGATTCAATAATAGAGACTCCTGTAGTAAAGCGGAAAGTAGAAATGATAAATTTAGTGGATGATAGTTTCTCTGATGAATTAAAAATGAAACAGTCATCAGAGATGGTAGAGTTTAAGAAGGAGAAGTTAGATATGACTAATCAATCAGAAGTTTCAGTTAGTTTTGATGATTCTGGTGTTGGAGCTAGTTTTTCGTCACCTGAGTGTGATAAAAAGCCAGCTCGTGAGCAACCCAAAGATGCTGGGGCTGTTGATTTAAATGTTATATTACAAGCAATAGCTGCCAGCAATGCTGAATTAAAATCTGAAATGGTGGCCAGTCAAACAAATTTTAATAAACGATTTGAGGCAATGGACAATAAATTAGAATCCAATAATGCTGAATTAAAGTATGAAATTGTGGCCAGCCAAACTAGTTTTAATAAACGATTGGAGGTAATGGACGATACCTTCAAGGCTGGTTGCAATAAGTTGAAAGAGGATCTTGACAGTTTGAATTGTAAAATTGATTGCAATCATGAGGATATTAAGAAAAAGGTTGCTCAACAGTTTTCTGAAATGTATAAAACAGTTAAATCCGAAGTTGCTGAGGTTCGCAAAGACTTCCAAATGGAAGATGCGAAGCTGGAGCACAAGTTAACAGAAAAGATCGAGGCAGAATCTGAACTGTGCTCAGATAGATTTAAAGATGTTAATATAAAAGTAAACATATGTCAAGCAGAAGTAGAAGCAATCAAAACTGACACTACTCATATTGTACAAAGAGTAGATAATGTTGAAATGAAAGTAGAAAATATCAGTACTAACATTGCTAACATTGAAAGTAAAGTAGCTTCAGTAACTTCTGGTAATGGTAGTGTACAACAAGTTGTAGCTGCAAACGCCGCTTTTATCGGGTGTCGGCAGTTCTTGCGGTTCGATCCAGATAAAAATATCCACCCGCTAGATTTCTGGAACGATTTTGAAGATGTGATTCCACCAACTTGGTCTGAGCGAGAGAAAATCTCATTTATTAGAAGCCATTTAGCAGGTGACGCCATGCGTTGGTCAGCTGATGTTATGTTGAAGTGTAAAACATTAGCGGAATTTAAAACAGCTTTTATTAATGAGTATTGGTCTAGCAATAAGCAAAATGAAGTGTTGAGAGAATTTTGGAGTGGAAAACGCTTCAATGCAGGCAAGGAATCAATTAAAGAGTTTGCTAGGTCATGGATCTCACGTTTGTCACATTTGGCGGAAAAGCTGAAACCTGAAATGATAATACTGGGTCTTGAAGCCAAACTGCCATGGTATTGGCAAACTAGAATCATATCAGCCCCTAGAGACAATCTGGATCGTTTCATTGAGTATTTGGAACGTGTAGAACGTGTTGCTGCCAATGAGGAGCAAGCACGTAATAACAGGAATGCCAATAACAATAGTAGTAATTTTAGGAACGAGCAAAATGGCATTGTAAACATCAGAACAGTAGGTGTTCGCCATTCTAAGAGAGGTAGGAATTGGGGAAATAATTATCAGAACCAACAATGGCGTTCAAGGGATAATAATTTTGTTCCAAACAGAAATATGCATGTAAACAACAGTACGGAAAGTAATGCTGTGCCAGCTAACTATAATGAAACTAAAGGAAACAGTAGTATGCCGAGGCAGGAAAACTAGTTCCCGTCTATGAGGACACTGGCGCTCACCAGGCGGTTACTTTTCCTATGCCAGTAGTTAAGGGAATGGGTAAGACAGATCAGAATACTCAAACTGAACAGATGGATGAAATGTCGGTAGCACCTAAGGATACAACAGAAATATTAGATCACTCACAGTATTTGATAGATACCGTGTTAGAGACGCTTTCTAAGTGGGAAGAGAAAGAGAAGGCGCAGCAGTGTAACAGTAGGGATGAGCTACAAAATACTGAATTGTCAGGTGAAGAAGCAGAAGAAATTCATGCTTATATTTACGATGAGGATGATGTGCTCTTATCTAAAGTACCTGTGCAGGATGTTGATAATGTACTAATAGATTTAGAACAGGAGATAAGTGGGAATGTAGAGGGTAGGCAGTTTGGGGTCGATGAACCCAGTAGCTGTGACCAGTTGTCACTTGAGAAGGAAACCGACGATAATGGTGAAAGTGGTTTAGCTGTAACTAATGTTATGCCCGGTCTGGAGGCGCAGAATCGCTCAGACTACAGTAATTTGGGTCATGTTCAGCAAACTAAATGTAATGAAGTCGTGCGGTGTTTCGATTTAAAATTAATAGACCGACTGGAAAAGGCAGCTGAAAATGTAATTCAGGAAACCCCTACACACTGTGACCTAAATGTAATGAAGACAGATGTCGATCACTTTAGTTGGAGACAAATCCAAAAGGAACTACTAGATGAATGTGAGGAACCACCTGTACAACCTAGAATAAGCCACCCTATAATAATAGTAAATATGTTGGGTATCAATGTACGTTGTCTCTTAGACAGTGGAAGTGAGGTGAGTGCAATATCTCAATCCTTCTTTGATGCATTACCTGGTAAAGACAAACTTACTGTAATGAGGGTATCAGGACTAAGAATAATTGGTGCTACTGGCAAGGTTTCAAAAACGATAAAGCAAGAAGCTTTACTACCCTTTAACATTAATGGTAATTTAATTGATCATCCATGTTTAATTGTAAACAATCTCAGTATTGAGGTTTTAATTGGCATAGATTTCTTGTCAAAATATCAGAGTGTTGTTGACTTTGAAAGAAGCCAGTTAAAAATGGTCTTGCCAATAACCGGAGTAATTATAGTACCTTTTAGTGATAAACATGTAGTAACTGATCATGAAACTTGGGAGCTGCCTATACGAGTTCTGAAAAATAGGAGGTATTGGGACGAAGGTGTTAATCTTAATAACAATAAGCTGAATACAGAAGAAGAAGAAGAAGCAATTATTTTAGACAAAATAGAAACTAAATTGCAGGAAATCGATAGGATTTCAGCCAATCAAAAGGAAGAACTGAGACAGGTTCTAAAAAGGCATCACAAAGTATTTTCGGATCGACCTGGCATAGTCAAGGGTTATGAATGTAAATTACAAGTGAAACCCGGCCAAGTGTTTTTCAGGAAGCCATACCAAATACATGTAGCAAGGAAGGAGGCGGTTCGAAAGGAGATACAGAGAATGCTGGAGTGGGGTGTGATTGAGAAAGCGGTCAGTGAATACAATAATCCTCTTGTTGTTGTACCAAAAAGAGACGGGAGTGTCAGATTGGTCTTGGACGCTCGTTGGTTGAATGAAATAGTGGTTAGGGAAAGTGATAGACCGCAGAACATGGACGAGTTACTGCAAAAATTCCGGGGAGTAAAATTCTTAACGTCTATGGACATCACGTGTGGGTATTGGAATTTGCCACTGGAGGAAAGTTCAAGAAAGTACACAGCTTTCTTGTACGAAGGAGTTTGTTACCAATACCGTGTGGTACCTTTCGGACTTAATATCTCTGTTTGTGCCTTCGTACGTGTGATGTGCCATGTTTTAGGACCTGCTTTAAGCAATAAAATAACAGTTTACGTAGATGATCTGTTAATAGCAACTCTTACCTGGAAAGAACACATAGCTTTATTAGAGGAAGTGTTAGAGGCTATTGAGAAAGGTGGCATGAAACTAAAGATTGAAAAGACAGAGTGCGTTAAAGAGGAAATAGGTTTCTTGGGATATAGGATAAGTGGAAAAGGTATTCTGCCTGACCCAGGCAAGCTAGCAGTAATTGAAAAATTTGAGGCTCCCAGAAACAAGAAGCAGTTGAGATCAATGTTCGGTCTTTTCGGCTTCTATAGGCGTTTTGTTAGTGATCAGGCTTTTAATGCTCCCTGTCTTCACCTCCTGCTGAAAAAGAATACCCCTTGGGTTTGGACAGCAGAATGTCAACAGGCGTTTGAGGTGCTTAAACAATCGTTAATTAATAGTCCAATTTTGCATCATCCTGACTTTGAAAAACCTTTCTGTATGTCTGTTGATGCTAGTGGCTATGGTATAGCTGTGGAGATATTCCAAGTAGAAATAGAGAACGAACAAGAAGTGCACAAGACTATAGCTTTCGCCAGTCGATCTTTACAGGCAGCAGAGAGAAATTACGGCATCTCAGAACTGGAAGCATTAGCAATTGTATTTGGGGTACAGAAGTTTAAGCAGTATCTATTAGGTCACAAGATAATAGTTTACAGTGACCATAAGGCATTGACCTTTTTAAAGACCTGTAAATTGAGGAATGCTCGTTTGGTAAGATGGTCATTGTATCTCCAGCAGTTTGACCTTGAGGTTAAATATATTCAAGGGAAAGACAATCTAGTAGCTGATGGGTTATCTAGGAGTGCGGAGCTCTGTGATGACGCAGGAATTACAGCAACAGACCCAAATGAAATTCGAATGTTTGCATTGCACGAAGTAAAGGAAGAAAGTGCATTAAAGAGGGTGATTAAGAACTTGAGACGTGAGCAGAATGCAGATGACCAACTGAAATTAGTGAAGAGCTATTTAGGAAATGCGAGCTATCCTAAGGTTTCGCAATACTATTGTTTGCATAAAGGTATTCTGTTTAGGAGGAAAAAGGTAGGTGTTTCTGAGTGGAAGCTGTGCTTTCCCTCACAACATGTAGACTTACTAATCGACTATGTACACCTGAGGTATGGGCACTACGGTGCAAAGAAGTGCATTGCAAAATTACAAGAGAAGGTTGTATTTGACAACATGTACCGCCGTGTGGCCAAGCGTCTAGCATCGTGTGTAGTGTGCCAAAAGGTCCGTGCTGCCAACACCAGAATACAAGGGGATATGCATTCAGTAGAGCCAACTGAAACCCTAGAATTACTGGCTTGTGATTTGTTTGGCCCTCTTCCTGTTTCGAGAGGTGGTTGCACCCATGTTTTTGTTGTGGTGGATGGATTCAGTAAATATGTTAAGCTATACCCAATTAAAAGAGCAAATGCAAAAACATTGGTTGAAAAGTTGGAAAAAGGTTTCTTCGTGAACGTTGGCGTTCCGAAGAATTTGCTGTCTGACAATGGACCTCAATTTACTTCTGATAGATTTAAGGAATGTCTAGATAAGGCAGGCGTGAAACATCTGAAAATATCTGCGTATTTCCCCCAAGGAAATATGAGTGAACGTATTATGAGGGAATTGAATAGGCTTTGCAGAACTTATTGTGCTCGGAAACACTCAAGTTGGGCAGAGCACATTAAGTATTTTGAGAATGTAATTAACAACCTAAGACATGATGCAACTGGTTTTGCACCTTGTGAATTGATGTTTGGCCAAGAACCGCACAATGTGATTGCAGATATGGTAGAATTCCCTATTCTAACGCAAATATCCACAGACGAGAAGAAACTAAAGGCTAGGGCTAATATGAGAAAAAGAGCGTTGGAAAGGAAGAAGCGTCATGACACAAAAGCTGTACCTACTAGCTTTGAAATAGGTCAATTAGTCCTGGTCAAAACCAAAGAAAAATCAAGGAAAGTAAATGCGGAAACAAAGAAATTCATGTTTGTATACCAAGGACCTTTCAGGATAATAGGAAAACCACATGCCAATGCATATAGGCTAGAGTACCCTAAAAGTAAGAAGCTCTTAGGTCTCAGGAACGTGATTGACCTAAAGAAATTCATAGGTAGCCAATGAATGCTGTAGGGAGGAGGTTGTTCTGTAACCTCTACACAGTGTGGCAGCTGTGCAGTCCCAGCTGTGTGAGATCTTCTTTCCATTTCAGGTCTCACTCACTCTTCATCTTTTCTATCCACCTAAAATTTCTAACTCTTCTTTACAGCATGAAACCAATGAATGCTGTAGGGAGGAGGTTGTTCTTTAACCTCTACACAGTGTGGCAGCTGTGCAGTCCCAGCTGTGTGAGATCTTCTTTCCCTTTCAGGTCTCACTCATTCTTCCTCTTTCCTGTCCTCAAAAATTTCGACCTTTCCTCTCCAAATACTAAAATTTTCCGTTATGACAATCAAGCCAGCATTAAGCTAATGAATGCTGTAGGGAGGAGGTTGTTCTGTAACCTCTACACAGTGTGGCAGCTGTGCAGTCCCAGCTGTGTGAGATCTTCTTTCCATTTCAGGTCTCACTCACTCTTCATCTTTTCTATCCACCTAAAATTTCTAACTCTTCTTTACAGCATTAAGCTAATGAATGCTGTAGGGAGGAGGTTGTTCTTTAACCTCTACACAGTGTGGCAGCTGTGCAGTCCCAGCTGTGTGAGATCTTCTTTCCCATTTCAGGTCTCACTCAATCTTCATCTTTCCTATCCCCAAAAATTTCGACGTCTTCTTTCACACATTAAATTTTCCGGTATAATTATCACGTCAATATTAAACCAATGAATGCTGTAGGGAGGAGGTTGTTCTTTAACCTCTACACAGTGTGGCAGCTGTGCAGTCCCAGCTGTGTGAGATCTTCTTTCCCATTTCAGGTCTCACTCAATCTTCATCTTTCCTATCCCCAAAAATTTCGACCTCTACTTTCCAACACAAAATTTTCCGTTATGGTTACCAAGCCAACAATAAACTAATGAATGCTGTAGGGAGGAGGTTGTACTGTAACCTCCACACAGTGTGGCAGCTGTGCAGTCCCAGCTGTGTGAGATCTTCTTTCCCTTTCAGGTCTCACTCATTCTTCATCTATCCTATCTACAAAAATTTCGACATCTTCTTACAACACATAAAAATTTCTAACTCTTCTTTACAGCATTAAACTAATGAATGCTGTAGGGAGGAGGTTGTTCTGTAACCTCCACACAGTGTGGCAGCTGTGCAGTCCCAGCTGTGTGAGATCTTCTTTCCCTTTCAGGTCTCACTCACTCTTCCTCTTTCCTGTCCTCAAAAATTTCGACCTCTTCTTTCCAGACATGAAAATTTTCCGTCATGGCTATCAAGCCATGAGTTATATAACCATTCTATCTACCGATTAGTGAAGAAAAATACCTAATGTGACAAACCTAATAGTGACAAACAATAGAGAAGTATGACGTAATTAAGATACAAATGTATTTGAGTAACAATTATGTATAGTACCCTGGTAATATAATAAGTACAAAGTGTTGTTTTATTGGAAATGGTCCACCAACAATAATTTATAAAGATGTATGAATTCATGTACAAGCACGATCTGAAGTGGTAGTGAAACCTAGTGTATGCATTAGAGCTAACTAATAAATAGTAAGAAAGAGATTGCTTAGTGTTATGAAAAATATGCAGATAAGTTGTAAGGATGAACTCACCTGGTGTAGCAAGGAAAGGCAGTGTAATAGAATTGAGCAGTGTTTGTGGTTGAGACGTGAAGGACACGTCCCTGAAGTATTTATAAGGTTGGAGCTGGCCATTATTTTAGTGTAGTGTGTGACAGGATACACCTACACGTATTGAGGTAATGAGTTGGAGGCGTGAATGCGACCATAGGTACCCTTATGTTAGATGAGACAGAGTAGCTCATCGTGTCCTATAGGTTTAAGGAATTTAGCATTACGCTCGTCCATAATTACTTGATGCACTTTAGTGGTAGGTCTGAGAGAGACTACCTGAGGTTTCAGCGTCCGATCGAGTGGAAATGGATTGCCACGTGAGCAAACTGATCAGCTGCAATACACTATGAATATGAAATAAATGTGCTATCCTATGCTTTAAATATTAATAGAGTGAGTGTTAAATAAGTACATACACTAGCAAAATAAATAAATAACATGCTGACAGACGTAAAACACTATTTTAGCTCAGCATAAATACACTTCTAAGTAAGTAAGTACGTAATTGCAGATGTGGAACTGACAACAGCAGAGGACCAATAAGTGGATTTAGTAGTCAACTAAACGTAGTGTGTTTTGAACACTCACAACTGTACTATTACCAAAAGTTACTCACATGTACAAAGAAGCTGAGAAAACAACCACTAATCATACTCATACTATCTCTAAGAATAAAGTAATCAAAGATGAGTCAGTTAAGTAAATAAAATGCAGATGTATCAAGGATGTACCGAGCATTGGTTCAGTGTTCCGGCCCAGAAATAATAAATTCAGATTAAATATGATTTATGATTATATGCCTTGAGCATAAATTTTCTCAAGTACGTCATTGACGGCGTTTTGAGCCACTTGTTTAACGATTTTATGACAATTAAGTAACCACGAGAGTAGAATTGAAAAAAAAAATTCTGTTAACTTTGTTCCAGCAACATACTGAAGGATAAAATGTATATATCCCCATTTCATTGTGACCCACCCTTAGATATTAAGTGAACAGAGTATGAGGCACTCTTTTTGTTTGTTCTACAGGACAAACCAGATAATGGCAGCCTGATAGCTGCGTGAAAGCGTGGAGTGGCTTGGACACAACTCACAGTGACCCCTCCCCTTTCCCCCATGTAATTTAGAGAGAAAGTGAAGGACGCACACCATAGCAACTTCCCCTCCTCTACCCTTGTGAATGGAAGTGTAGGACGCCAGCCAAAGCGGCTACAACCACGTGTGTAAAAATTATTTGTGAACTTTTTCTTTCAGGTTTAGAAAAGACTGCTAAGAGATAATCATCTGTTTATGTATCATGTTATTTTCTTTGAATTTGTGTATGTAAAAATGTATTTAATGTAGTTAAGATTTTTATAATTTTTCAATTTCTATGTGTTTGTTTGTCTAAGGTAATATGTATGCCAAAATATTTCATTGACTTTGCTTAAAATTTTGAGTAATGACATTGTTTAAAAGGCAGTGAATATGCCTACAATTTAAATAATTAATGTAGGTAATCAGTTTTCTTTAATGTTTCTACAGGTTTATATTTCAATTATGAATTTTCATAGGGAGTTAAACTGTACTCTTGCTTCCCTTTTTGTAATTAAATTTTTTTTCATTCATTAACATTCATAAACAAAAAATTTAAGTAGAGGGTGATGTAGGGAAGCAGCCTACTCACGCTATAGTAAATTCACATCAGTTTCCATTATGTGCAAGTCAGTCTGCTGTAACTAGCTCTGATGTCATAAATGTTGCGCAATACCTTAAAAATCAAGCAAATGAACTAAAACTTTTCTAGCATGTCAGAAATAATACTAAATTAATGTGTGTTAAATATCAGTTCAATAACTTCAGCCATTTCCGAGATTTGGACGTTTTTCTGGAAAAATCATTGGCGCAACAGAACAGAGCTAGAGACTTCAAAATTTATATTTAGATTCATCTTTCATAATGATTTAATAAAAACAGTACTTTGGATTTCACAAATTGAGACTTTAGTGGAAATTCATGATTTTGTGGTTTTCATCTCAAAACTGAAGGAAGCAAGATAGATTAAGTAGGCTAGTAAATAAGGCTAGGATGTTTAGATTTAAATAGGTTGGAGGTCCGCTATGATTATGAAGATGTGTAAAGTTTCTTTTTAATACCTATAAAATTATAGCGATAGCGGATCTCAAAAGGGACAGTTCAGAGCTCATCTGCTGCGTGCAGGCTAATTAGATTAATTCTCTCGCCCAAAGTATTTAACTTAGTCACGTCAAAATTTTATTATCAATACTTACCTGCGTGCTGAATGCAAGTTTAAATTAAGAGCTTCTCCGGCCATCAGCCAAAGAAGCTATAAATTATTATGTAACTTGAAGTGGTGCGTTACTAGCCCAGCGGCTAGTCGGGATAGCGGATTTGATCAGGCGTTCCCTCAGCCGTCCGCACCGCGGCTTTATATATAAGAACACTGCGCGAGGAAGGAAGGCCCCAGTTCTCTCCAGACGCTGAATGACACGCCATATGTGTCGGTAGTCGCGTCGCATCAGTGTATCTGCTACAAACAGCCTCGGGTGCCGTATTAAGTTACTAGAGATATGCGGAACCATGAAAACATTTTATGTGAAGTGTTAATTCTGGAATGATTTTCATTATCTAGCTTCAGTTTGCATTTTGTCGTATTTTCACGTGCCGTCGCGGGACAGTCATTCTACCAAATATTTAGCGTGGCGTTTGATGAAATATTTTCATCAAATTTTGGCGAGCATTCTTTTTAACATTTGATTCGGACATTTATAGTTGCATCAGCGCATTAGACTCTGAACTGTTCTGTTAGTTAGGTTGTAGGGATACTTGTGTTGTTTATCAGTGAATTTCAGAATATACTCAACTATTTTGGAAAACCGTTTTTGATTAGAAATCCCGGACAATCTCCTAATTCCTCAGAGCTATAAGCTGCAGCTATAAGAATATTCTCAGGTAAAGTGGGCACTAGGATATCTATTTACTGGCCCCAAGTTTTATTAAATCACTTTCTGGGGGTCACGGAGTAAATAGAGAGCCAGTGTTGAGAACGGCAAAAGACAGCAATAACAACATTCTAAAAGCTAGAAACTGATTCAACACGTAAGCGTTTATACAGCAATCAGATATTAATTAGACTTTTTACAAACACATCCGCCGCCCCACAAGAGGGTTCATCGAACCACCTTCACAATTCTCTATCATTCCAATCTCGTATAGCACGCCGAAAGAACGAACACTCATATCTCTCCGTGCGAGCTCTGATTTCCCTTATTTTATCGTGGTGATCTTTTCTCCCTATGTAGGTCGGTGTCAACAAAATATTTTTGCATTAGGAGGAGAAATTTGGTGATTGGAATTTCGTGAGAAGATTGTGTCGCAAGGAAAAAGCCTTCCTTTTAATGATTTACAGCCCAAATGCTGTATAATTTCCGTGACACACTCCCCCATATTTCGCGATAATACAATACGTGCTGCCTTTCTTAGAAATTTTTCGATGTTTCCGTCAGTCCTGTCTGGTAAATGGCTCTGAGCACTATGGGACTCAACTGCTGAGGTCATTAGTCCCCTAGAACTTAGAAATAGTTAAACCTAACTAACCTAAGGACATCACACACATCCATGCCCGAGGCAGGATTCGAACCTGCGACCGGAGCGGTCTCGCGGTTCCCGACTGCAGCGCCAGAACCGCGCGGCCACTTCGGCCGGCTCCTGTCTGGAAAGGATCCCACACTGCGCAGCAATATTCTAAAAGAGGACGGACAAGTGTAGTGTAAACAGTCTCCTTAGTAGGGCTGTTAGATTTTCTAAGTGTCCTGCCAATAAAACGCAGTCTTTGGTTAGCCTTCCCCACAAGATTTTCTGTGTGTTCCTTCCAATTTAAGTTGTTCGTAATTGTAATTAGTAGGTATTTAGTTGAATTTACGGCCTTTATATTTGACTGATTTATCGTGTAACCGAAGTTTAATGGATTGCTTTTAGCACTTATGTGGATGACCTAACACTTTTCGTTGTTTAGGGTCAACTGCCAATTTTCGCACCATTCAGATACCTTTTCTAAATCGATTTGCAATTTGTATTGATCTTCTGATGACTTTATTAGTCGATAAGTGACAGCGTCAACTGCAAACAACCTAAGATGGCTGCTCAGATTGTCTCCCAAATCGTTTATATAGATAAGGAACAGCAAAGGGCCTATAACACTACCTTGTGGAACGCTACAAATCGCTTCTGTTTTACTCGATGACTTTCCGTCAGTTACTACGAACTGTGACTTCTCTGACAGGAAATCACAAATCTAGTCACATAACTGAGACGATATTCCATAAGCACGCAATTTCACTACAAGCCGATCGTGTCGTACAGTGTCGAAAGCCTTCTAGAAATCCAGAAATACGGAATCGATCTGAAATCCCTCTTCAATAGCACTCAACTCTTCATGTGAATAAGGAGCTAGCTGTGTTTCACAGGAGCGATGTTTTCCAAACCCATGATGAGTATGTGTCAATAGACAGTTTTCTTGTAGGTAATTCATAATGTTTTAACACAATATATGTTTCGACGTTAACGATATGGGCCTGTAATTTCGTCGAATACTCCTGCCACCTTTTTTGTATATTGGTGTGACCTGTGTATCTTTCCAGTCTTTGGGTACGGATCTTTTGACGAGAGGACGGTTGTATATGATTGTTAAGTATGGAGGTAATGCATCAGCATAGTCCGAAAGGAACCTAATTGGTATACAGTCTGCACCAGAAGACTTGCTTTTATTAAGTTATTTAAGTTGCTTCACTACTCCGAGGATATTTACTTCTACGTTACTCATGTTGGCAGCTGTTCTGGATTTGAATTCTGGAATATTTACTTCCTTCTCTCTGTTGCGTTTAAGTAAATCAGATAATACAATAAAAGCTGCACGCTTTCTCCCTGATTCAGACATCGGTAACTCACTGGTAAGTTTGTAAATAATGAGGTACAGATGCATTCGTGCTGCAAAAACCAATGAAAGCGTTCACATGGAGAGCTCGATGCGCACAAGTTCCGTTGATGTTCGACAGAAAGCCAACACAGCCTGGAGCATGTGCATCGGAATGTGGGAAAAAGAGTTACCTTCGTTGTAACGTCCATATCTACATGCACGTGCAAAATTTTATGTTGTGGAGTTAAAATATAAAAATAAATGTAGGGAACAAGAGGACCAATAACTTTGAGTCCAGTGGCTGGATGGTACGTGGCAATGTAGTGGAAATGTAAAGACAAGGAAGAAACTTTTTGAGCTGATAAGTTTTGAGCGTGGTTTCGACAAGACGTGTTAGGCTTTGCTGCCAGCAAACAAGTGAAGAATACTATTTTTGAGTTATAAATTAGTTCTTTGGACAGGACTTGCGATGCGATTGTAAGAGTAGGCGTAGTCGCCAACGTCAGTTACCACCCACATCTGGTTTTGTAAACGTTTGTTTGAGTAACCGACGACAGAAGACCTGCAGCCATTATCAAGCAGAAAGAGCTGAGTGCTGTTGCACTGAAATCGATTTGTCTCTGCGTGCGAAATTGACAAGCAAATTAAAAACAAAAAGTAGTCTCACATATAAAATAACGTTTAATTTTTATTTTCGGAAAAGGAAGAAATAACTTTTAAAGTATTCGTTATTTGATTCAACTACAGCCTAATAACCCGTAAGTTCATATTCACTTGTTAACAGAGAAAATACACGGATTTGGTACTCATTTCATTATGTATTGGTGACATCGTAAAGACACAAATTTCAGTTCTTGTAAAAACTGTTAACGCTGAAGAAGATGCTGTGATTATTAGTTCGAAATCGGGGAATCCTCAGTTATAACTAAAATTCAGTTCTCATTACACCTATCATGAGAAAAGTACATTTAGTTAACAGAACAGTAGAGGAATATTATACGTCCAAAATAACTTTGTCATTCAGTACTTCCACATCTAGTTGCATGAAATCAAACACGCTATGAGTATATTTCTGACAGCTTCCATCACATCAGCTTGATATTGCGTTTAAATTACAGCCGCATTACTTAAAGCATTAGCAGGACTAAAGCCACTACATATTACCATGAAGTCAAGCTTACTGGCAGTGGTCAGCTATTTCATACTAATAATGACTTTGTCCATTTGTAAGGAAGAACTTCACAATTATGAAGTTGCAAATAATACTTTTCTTTGTAACTCAGCCTTCTGGGAACACCAATTTTATTTACTGTCCTTTTTAACCTTATATTTACCTTCGCAGAAACTGTGTCATCTTCAGCACGCCTTATTTTATTGCTGTACTAAAGTGATACAGGCTCGAATGCTATTCCGTGTTATTACTTTACGAATGAAAAACTAATGCTTCTGTTTATTTTTGTTGTGATTGCGGCCGACAACGCCTACAGAAAACAACTACAGTCTGGCGCAGTTGTTAGGTCAGTTATTTCTGCCACAATGGCAGGTTATCAGGATTTAAGTGACTTTGAACGTGGTGTTATAGTCGGCGCACGAGCGGTGGGACAAGCATCTCAGAGGTAGCGGTGAAGTGGGAATTTTCCCGTACGACCATTTCACGAGTGTACTGTGAATATCAGGAAATCGGTGAAACATCAAATCTCCGACGTCGCTGGGGCCGAAAATACAGCCTGCAAGAAATGAACCAACGATGACTGAAGAGAATCGTTCACAGTAACGGAAGTGCAACCCTTGCGCAAATTGCTGCAGATTTCAATGCTGGGCCACCAAAAAGAGTCAGGGTGCGATTCATTCAACGACACATCATCAATATGGGCTTTCGGAGTCGAAGGTCCACTCTTGTACCCTCGATGACAGCACGACACAAAGATTTACGCCTCGACTGGGCCCTTCAACACGGACATTGGACTCTTGATGACTGGAAACATGTTGCCTGGTCGGACGAGTCTCGTTTCAAATCGTATCGAACAGATGGACGTGTACGGATATGGAGACAACCTCAAGAATCCATGGGCCCTGCTGGTCAGCAGGTGGAGTGGGAGACTCCTGATATGTCTCTGGCAGGTGACACGTACGTAAGCATCCTGTCTGATCACCTGCATCCATTCATGTGAGTTGTGCATTCCGACGGACTTGGACAATTTCAGTAGGACAATGCGACACCCTACACGCCCAGAATTGCTACATAGTGGCTTTAGGAACACTCTTCTGAGTTTAAACACTCCATCTGGCCACCAGTCCCCGCAGACATGATCATTATTGAGTATATCTGAGATGCCTTGCAACGAGCTGTTCAGAAGAGATTTCGACCCTCTCGTACTCTTACGGATTTATGGACAGCCCATCAGGATTCATAGTGTCATTTCCCTCCACCATTACTTCAGACATTAGTGGAGTCCATGCGACGTCGTGTTGCGGCACTTCTGCGTGCTCGCGGGGGTTCGACACGATATTAGGCAGATGTACCATTTTCTTTGACTCTTCAGTGTAGTTTACCTGTTTTCCAGGTCTACCAATTATTATTTATCGTATACGTGATACCACTTCACTTTCATCGTACACAAATACGCACTTTTGTTTTGTCAATACGTACCTCATTCCTCATGTGTTCGTCAGTCGCAATCAGTTCTTTGCAATTATAAAATGGAAGTAGAACTGCTGATTTTAGTGATTACTCACAGCACTGAGAGTTTGTCTTAGCCGCATCATAAAACGGAATGGAAAACAATCTCAGTTTTAATGTGCATAATGAGCATGAAGCCAATTAAATAAATCGACTGCCCCGTAACATAATTTAAACAACGAAATCGCAATTGCAGTTTGTCTATTTTTTAACCCCGACAGATTTGTTACAAAATGTTGTAGTTCGTAATTTACTACTCTAATGTTTTATTCTTTTTTAGACAGGTGCAAAAGCTACTGCAACATATTTTACCGTTTATCTCTGACCGCAGGAAGCAATTAGAAACTCCCATATATTTCGCAACCTGTACCGAATGGAATTTTCGTTAAATCAGATAGAGGCGCCACGTGGCTTACGACAGGGAATATAAGAACGAACCGTTAATTTTCATAAACGCACTACGATCTGCAGAGTAAGTTGTCAGAAACTTTGTTTGGCACAATGATAAACGGCATCCTTAATAGCTATCGGTATATTTTAGATTTGTAAGAGAATTACATCACTTTCCTTACGCAAATGGAGAGCTCTGAGTGTCTAAGTCACGAAAATTCCAGTTAACGAGGAAAAGCAGTTAACAAAACTTATTTGTATTAGAAACATTTTTTCTGCAAAGGGGTTCACAGCCCAAAACGAATGCCTATTAGAACACAGAGTACAACACGATTTTTGACAAATTATCTGACTTATTGCCTTGTCAGATTTTATGTAATCTAAAGCTTTTGATGACTAGCTCTGTAGTCATCGTCAATCGTTGTACGTTGACTGTATGGCATTTTATTTAGTTGGCCAAGTTGTCACAGAGATATCTGAAATTACGAAATTCGATACGTCACCATGCCACCGGAGATTATGTCTAGGTTTGTGGTAGATGAAGATGGCAATGAATCTTATTTCGTTGGATGATGGATAACTCAGCTTATTATAGCCTTTCAGTATCAAGCGCCCATTTCCATACACCACGAAGGATGCAGCCGATGTTCCAGTTAAAGTTTTTATTGCAGATTCTGGAGAAAGAGTTCTCCGGAACAGGAGCTATAGTGCACTGATTATTAAGTGAGCCATCTATATGAAACGAATACATTGAGATAATCATCACATTACGGCTGACCTATAGCTTTGTATGTAGCTAAAACGTTTGGACAGACGCGGTATTTCATCCATTTTCCGACAACCTAGTAAAATGAAAGAGACGCTGCGTGCAATAAAAGACGCAGGGTACTGATTCCTGGAATTTATAAAGCTAGATTTATTTGTAGCTAAAACGTTTGGACAGACGCGGTATTTCATCCATTTTCCGACAACCTAGTAAAATGAAAGAGACGCTGCGTGCAATAAAAGACGCAGGGTACTGGTTCCTGGAATTTATAAAGCTCATTGTCAAAGTGATGGAACTTGCATTTTTCAGTCAATATGAAAGATTTCAGTGCGATTCATCCAACCAAACACCGCACAGACACTGGATTTCGACAAATCTGCTGTTGCCGAATACAATATATATATATATATATATATATATATATATATATATATATATATATATATATATATATATATATATATATATAGTGTCTATCATCAAAGCGGAAACTCCCTTAGCGTCGCATGGGCGTTGGATGCTGAAATGCTGCAGAGAAATAATTTGAGTTATCCTGCAACGAAGGGAATCAGCAATGCTGACAATGCCCTCCCGCCTTCACCATAATGGACACAATCTCTGGTATCATGCGGAAATTTGGTGACTTCTTGAGGTGTCCATGACATAAACCGGTCTATTAAACGAAGTACGAAATGGCTTGCAGATAACTGGTGACGATGACGACAGTCCAAATCATCGAAAGCTTGAGAATGTATGTAGACCACGGAATGAATCACTGCTTAAATCCTTCTGTATGCACAGTAATTAGTTTAACCGTGCCTTCAGTGTCCCAACGGGAACGATACATTGGTGGCTGTGGTGTATTTCTCGATTTGTAACTTCATTGTTCACGTGTCCTTTTCTCACACGACATCCTGCGAACCGCAGATATAGCCCAATAGGCAGACTCCATATTAGTAGATTTCCAGATATCATAAGAGAGGTAAGCGGCTAGATAAACCCACGTGGCATTTCAACCGTTTCCACGCTCTTCACGCTAGACGAAAACCATCTTTGTTTGTTCGCTGAATGAATAACGGGCCACTAAACTTCAACTTAGCATAATTCTAACAATTGGTGATAGAAAGAATCATACTGTTCGTCAATGCCATCTAGATTGGAAATTATTCAATAATAAATGAGTAGCATGTAACTGTAATGTAATGTAACGGTCCACCTGCTTTGTTCTAGACTAGCCGGCCGCTGTGGCCGAGCGGTTCTAGGCGCTTCAGTCTGGAACCGCGCTGCTGCTACGGTCGCAGGTTCGAATCCTGTCTCGGGCATGGATGTGTGATGTCCTTAGGTTAGTTAGGTTTAAGTTGTTCTAAGTCTAGGGTAGTGATGACCTCAGATATTAAATCCCATAGTGCTTAAAGCCATTTGAAGCATTTGGTCTAGACTCCGCTGCAGACAAAGAGTGGCAATAACTTCTTTGTCTTTTTTCCTGATAGTAATCACCTCCAGAAGTTGGGCGTCGTACTTAATATTCACCTTGTATACTGTTATCATTTAAACGTTATGTAGATGGCATGCAGGTAAGCGACATACTAGCATAAAACGTATTAAAAGCTTGAATATGCAAATGCTTGTCGTTTCAGGGTAAATGGAGAGCGTAGGTAGGAATTACGCCATCTACATTTTGTGGAGAATGAATTTCTCATTCAGAGCTCGTATATGAATTTCGTTTGTTTGCTATAACATCGTGTTATTCTCTGTGGAACAATTGGAAATGTGTACCACCAAGTGTCGGAATTCAACAGCAATGGGAACGTGGCCTACCGTGGCTGGAGTTTACCATTCACCAATATTGCTGCTCATGTTGGTCGTCAGACGATTACAAGTCGGTGGTTCAGAAGGGTACAGCACCATGCAGTGTAACTGCCCCGCGCGACTAGCGCCCGATATGGCAGACACATTATCCACTTTACCGTGTAGAATCGTAAAGCCACGTCTCGTAAGTTGAGTCGAGAGACAGTTTACAGTAAGACATGTATCCACACAGACAGTGTGATGACGCCCAGAACATTACGGACTGTTAACATGTCGGCCATTATTGCAGCTTCCCTTGACGCAGCAAAAAGGACAGATGCGCCGACATTGGTACAACCAGGAACACTGGACACGGGATTAGGTCGGGTCGTCTTTTCAGGTAGTCTCTGTTCTGCGTTCAGAGTCACGATAGACGCATCCCTGGGTCAAGGTTCGGAGGAGATCAGGCATTGACAGATTCCATATGTCACTGTCATGGGCCCAGCACGTGGCACCGATGGTAATGGCTCACAACGCAGTCACTTCTGATTCGCATAGCTGGAAATTTCAACAACAGGTGCTACATTTCTGACGTACTAGGTTCAAATGGCTCTAAGCACTATGGGATTCAACATCTGAGGTCATCAGTACCCATAGACTAAGAACTATTGAAACCTAACTAACCTAAGGACATCACACACATACATGCCCAAGGCAGGATTCGAACCGGCGACCGTAGCGGTCGCGCGGTTCCAGACAGTAGCGCCTAGAACCGCTCGGCCACCGAGGCCGGCTGTATCCAGAAAGGCCCGTACTGGACGTGCAATATGCGGTCGTGCATTATCCTGCTGTGATGTAGGGTTTAGCAGGGATCGAATGAAGGGTAGAGCAACAGGTCGTAACACATCTGAAATGTAAAGTCCACTGTTCAAAGTACCGTCAATGCGAACAAGAGGTGACCGAGACGTGTAACCAATGGCACCCAATACCATCACGCGGCCTGATAAGCCAGTATGGCGATGACCAATACACGTTGCCAATGTGCGTTCACCGTGTTGTCACCAAACACGGATGCGACCATCATGATGCCGTAAACAGAACCTGGATTCATCCGAAAATATGACGTTTTCCCATTCGTGCACCCAGGTTCGTCGTTGAGTACACCATCGCAAGCGCTCCTTTCTGTGATGCAGCGTCAAGGGTATCCGCAGCCATGGTCTCCGAGCTGATAGTCCATGCTGCTGCAAACGTCTAACTCTTCGTGCAGATGGTTGTTGTCTTGCAAACGTCCCCATCTGTTGACTCAGGGATCGAGACGTGGCTGCACGATCCGTTACAGCCATGCGGATAAGATGCCTGTCATCTCGACTGCTAGTGACACGAGGCCGTTGGGATCCAGCACGCGTTCCGTATTACCCTCCTGAACCCACCGATTCCATATTCTGCTAACAGTCATTGAATCTCGACCAACTCGAGCAGCAATGTCGCGATACCATAAACCGCAATCGCTATAGGAGGCAATCCCACCATTATCAAAGTCAGAAACGTGATGGTATGCATTTCTCCTCCTTGCACGAGGCATCGCCACAACGTATCACCAAGGAATCGCTGTTTGTGTATGAGAAATCGGTTGGAAACTTACCTCATGTCAGCACGTTGTAGGTGTCGCCATCGGCGCCAACCTTGTGTGAATGCTCTGAAAAGCTAATCATTTTCATATCACACCCTCTTCTTACTGTCGGTTAAATTTCGCGTCTGTAGCATGTCATCTTCGTGGTGTAGCAATTTTAAAGGCCAGTTGTGTATTTCCCCCATTGTTTCTACGCTGTGGCGTAGAAGTAGACGAATGATTACGATCCTAATACTTAGTTCTTGGTCTTCCTGTCTTGTTGTTCTCTTTTGGTTCTTGTACATGTCGTACATTACCCGTCTTTTCCTATAACTTACTCCTACTTCTCTATGAATTACGATAATATTGTACCATTTTGCACTGTCGAAAGAGTTTTTCCTAGATCTACAAATCCAATGAACGTGTCTTACTTGTTCTTTAGTCTTGCTTTCAAAGTCAAGTGCAACGTCAAAAGTACCTATCTCGTGGCTTTACCTTTACTTAAGTCGAACGGCTCGTCATCTAAAATATGCTCAGCTTTCTTTTCCATTCTTCTATACAATAACAATTTCATCATTTTGTAAGCATGAGATGTTACGTTGATTGTGCGATTATTCTGGCACCTATATTTGCTTTCTGTCTTCGGAATTGTGTGGATGATATTTCCTGTAAGTCTCGTAGTACGTATTCAAACTGAGACATTCTGTGCACCAGTTTGAACAGCCGTTTGATTGTCACTTCTCCCAAAAAATTTTAGAAACTTCTATACAATGTTATTTGTCCCTTCTAATTGAACTGCCCTCCACAACAGTTCTTTATTCTGACTCTAATACCAGATTCCCTATGTTTTTCTTATCTCACCAATTTTTTCTTCTGTCACGTCATCAGATAATTCCGCCCCATCAGAGAGGCGTTAAATGTACTCTCCTCTCCTATCCATACTCTCTTCAGTTTTTAACAGCGTAATTTCCATTGTTACCACCCTCGCTTTTAATTTCACTGGAGGTTGTTTTGACTTTTCTGTGTGCTGACTCTGGCACCCCCGACGATCATCTCTTTCAGGATTTTTTTACGACTTATAGTGTTGTATTCCTGCCTTTCTATGAACATTTAGTACTGCTTTCACTTGTACCTACGTTTGTCTGTCTAACATGTGTGACTGCACTTTTTAGAGATATACAATCTTCTTCAACTGAATTGCCTGTTGTCGTGTTCCTTGCCGCAGTATCCACGTCTTTAAGTAACTTCAGCAGCGTGTCATCGCTCGTCCGTACTTTAATATCCAACTTCCTTCCAAATGGATTCTTCTATACGGTTCTCTTAATCTTCAGTCTACCCTTCAACATTACTTAATAGTCATCTGCTTTTGAGTCTTTCAATCAATTATCTGATTTCATAATGTCTTTCTGAGCATAGCTTAACCCACCTTGAATCTCGCTGTGTTTCCTAGCCTTTTCCACATATATCTCATCATCTTGAGATACTTGATCAGAAATTTATTGCGTAATTCAATTAGTCTTTCTCCTCTCTCATTCCTAGCACAAATCATATAGCCTTCTGTCACACTTTCTCCCACTCCTTCCCGTAAAACTGCATTGCAAATCTCTATCTCCCTTTACATATTGAATTACTAGTTCAGCATGCTGCCATATTATTTGTATGAGTTCATCTTCTGCTTTGACGTCAGCATATACACTTGAAACGATTTTGTCAGCGTTGGTTTGCTGTCAATTCCGAAGAGATTAGTCCTATCTCTGAACTGTTTACAGTAACCCTGTGCCCTATCGTTATAGCAACTGCTGCTCCTTTTGATATTACTCTATATTCATCTGACCAGAAATCATTACGTTCATTTCATTTCACTTCTCTGACCCCAAATTATATCTAGACTGAGCATATGCGTTTCCTATATCAGATTTTCTAGCTTTCTTAGAGGGTTCATAGTTATGACATTGCATGTTCCGACTCGTAGATTGTTATCCTTTCTTTCGTTATTCCACGTTCTCATGGTCAACTCTCAGTTGACATTCCTCTCCAAGAGATCCTAATGGAGGATTAATCTGGAATAATTTGGCAATTATCATCATGACATTATTTTCAATTTGAGGCCACATTACTATGAATACACATTTTGTGTCTCCAATGCAGTGGTTTCTATTGCCTTTTACACCCTCGTGCCGTTGATCACTGCTGATTCTTCCGTCTTTTAAGGGCAGTTTTACGCCTCAAGGGCAAGACCTCTGCCGGCCCCTTCGTACTCTCCGAGAACGCCGTTGGCAGAACAACGGTGAGTTCTCATGCAGAAAGTCTTTGGCTGTTATTGCTGACGATTTTTATTCAAAAATTAAGCGTTGCTGCCTTCAAATCCAAAGTTCCAGACGTTTTGATTACTAGTCAGAGACGTTATGGATACTACAACCTCCTATCTGTCATGTAAGTTCCCTTCACCTCACTGTTCATAGAACTTATATGAATGCGTGGTGTCTGTTGTTTTGGACACGTCTGAAGAAACAGACACCACTTGGAAACCGCAGGTGCGATACATATTATGTACATTAAAGGTGGAGGGGGAAGAAAGGAAAGGATATCAAAGGGATCATGGATCTCAGCTGCGTGGGGACTTAATGCGGAATTAGGGGCGATGAGTGAAATGTGTGCCGAATTGGGATTCGAACATGCGTCTCCCACTTACCAGGCAGTTGCGTTAAGCACTTCATCTCGATGGATCATGAATCCACCATCTTAAGTGCGGATGCACAATTATGTTCGACCTCCTGCTAGAATCGCCAAGTACCGAGCATGGAGTTCGTGGAAGGGTTCTGTGGATGCGCGGGAGAATTGGGGGGGGGGGGGGGGGTAGGAATGTGGGTTGGCTGAGAGGCGTGCACCGATAGTCGGCGCAGTTGCGATGAACACTGTGTCCGGATGGCGCAGAAGTTAATGCAATTGCCGAGCAAGCAGTAGATCCCGGGTTCGAATCTGCTTCATTAATGGTAAATTCCTGACAACCGGCAACTTCACCGTAGCAGACTGGTGGAATCGCCGTTACGTACTCGCTGCCACAGTGAGATTGGTCTCACACCTCCGTCGACGCATGATGTCCGGCAACTCATGCAACAGGTATTGGCATGCTACCTCGGTGCCCAGCCGATGACTGTCAGCTCGCAACTCATTCTCATTCCGAATGACATACATTTTCCACTCAACAAGCACCACGCTGTAACTTGGCTCAAGGACCTCACGTCTGCTTACCTCTTCAGAGACATGGCACACTACAATCCTGATTTTAGGTGCCATGTTTTTGATGCTGACATCGCACTTGAACTGACACCATACTACAGCCGTCAATTTGCTAATTACTTACACAGTGTAATTTACGACTCCCCTCTCAGTTGGAGCGTACCCGACATTCGATATGCCTGACACCTCACGACACCCTTTTTCGAAATGATTCGGTGTAACAGCCCAGCTCCGACCAGTGTACGGGAGTCGCACTTGAAGAAGATCGTGCTACAACTCCCACCTAAACTTTCTTTGTTTTCTACTTTATTCCTTCATTTTTATTGTCTGTTTCTTGTCATGACCCCAATGTTTTGCCAGCTTTGAGCGGTTGGGAAGGTATATCCTAACTGAACACAGTCGGGAGAAAAAAGAGATGCCTATGCTAATAACAATAAAGAATATAACAATTTTAAAAAAGAAGAAAAATCATTCGAAAAATACTTGTGTCACAAAAAAATAAAGACGTATGGAAATTAAAAAGAAATGAAGAAGTTTATCGCAACACAAATGAAACACTACAAAAAAGGCGACTGCTACTTTTTGGAAACTTATACAGAATGAACAGCAACAGGTTAACCAAACAGATTTTTAAATATCTTTGTGACAAGAAGTCAACAATAGCCTGGATTGAAAAAGTTAGGAAAGATTTCGAAAGAAACAACGTAAGTGAAAAAGATGCTACAGAAAGAAAGATTTTCAAGAAGAAAGTGATAAAAATGGAAGAATTGAAAGGCAGGAGGGAGAAGACAGGGTCAAAGTGGTCATTGGAGAGGGAAAGGATACATAGTGAAAAGATGAAAGAATACTGGAGGAAAAGGAAACAACAACAAAGAAGGAAGCATAGAAATTGGTGTGTGGTTCTTAGATGACCAACATGAAGAAAGAAGAAGAAATAAAAGTAACAACAACAGAAGTTCTGTACATTTCGTACCTTGACACAGCGGTCGCCACAGGTGGTGGGCTCTTTGTGACCACGCCTCTGGTTGCGACCACTGCCCATTTAGCCCCCATACCCCCTGACAATCGTCGTTTCGCCTCTCCAGCTCCCTAAAAAAATATAGACATAAAGTGAAAGAATGAAAATAAAAATCAGGTCTATTACACATTTTCACTCGCCGCTTCTGATTCCGCATGAAGTCCTCATATAGCTACTATCAATAATTCGTTCCCTTTGGTTTCCTTTCTCCCCCTCCACCATCAGTTTAAGGAACAAACGAGTCAGAGCAGTTGTTCCTGGCAGAAGTGACGGCTGTGTGTACTGCATTTCGCAGCCTATATACTCCCAAATTTCTTACAAATTTTCTCATATATTTACCCTGCTGTACTGCATAATTACACGCACAAACATTTGTTTATCTACTATACTTAACAGTTTCAGTTTTAATTACCGACACTCAAGTTTAATAACCGACAAGATAGTACACTACTGGCCATTAAAACTGCTACACCAAGAAGAAATGCAGGTGATAAACGGGTATTTATTGGACAAATACATTGTACTATAACTGACAAGTGATTACATTTTCACGCAATTTGGGTGCATAGATCCGGAGCAACCAGTACCCAGGACAACCGCCTCTGGCCGTAATAACGATCTTGATACGCCTAGGCATTGAGTCAAACAGAGCTTGGATGGCGTGTACAGGTACAGCTGCCCATGCAGCTTCAACACGATACCACAGTTCATCAAGAGTAGTGACTGGCGTATTGTGACTAGCCAGTTGCTCGGCCACCATCGACGAGACGTTTTCAATTGGTGGGAGATCTGGAGAATGTGCTGACCAGGGTGGCAGTCGACCATTTTCTCTATTCAGAAAGGCCCGTACAGGACCTGCAACATGCGGTCGTGCATTATCCTGCGGAAATATAGGGTTTCACGGGGATCGAATGAAGGGTAGAGCCACGCGTCGAACACATCTGAAATGTAACGTCCACTGTTCAAAGTGCCGTCAATGCAAACAAGAGGTGACCGAGACGTGTGACCAATGGCACCCCATACCATCACACCGGGTGATACGCCAGTATGGCGATGACGAACACACGCTTCCAATGAGCGTTCACCGTAATGTCGCCAAACACGGGTGCGACTATCATGATGCTGTAAACAGGACCTGGATTCATACGAAAAAATTACGTCTTGCCATTCGTGCACCCAGGTTCGTCGTTAAGTACACCATCGCTGGCGCTCCTGTCTGTGATGCAGCGTCAAGGGTAACCGCAGCCGTGGTCTCCGTGCTGACAGTCCATGCTGCTGCAAGCGTCGTTGAACTGTTCGTGCAGATGGTTGTTGTCTTGCAAATGTCCCCATCTGTTGACTCGCGGATCGAGACGTGGCTGCACGATCCGTTACAGCCACGCGGATAAGATGCCTGTCATCTCGACTGCTAGTGATACGAGGCCGTTGGGATCCAGCACGGCGTTCCGTATTACCCTCCTGATCCCACCGATTCCATATTCTGCTAACAATCGTTGGATCTCGACCAACGCCAGCAGCAATGTCGTGATACGATAAACCGGTCCACGACAGGGTACAATCCGATCTTTATCAAAGTCGGAAACTTGATGGTACGCATTTCTCCGCCTTACACGAGGCATCACAACAACGTTTCACCAGGCAACGCCGGTCAACTGCTGTTTGTGTATGAGAAATCGGTTGGAAACTTTCCCTATGTCAGCACGATGTAGGTGTCGCCACCGGCACCAGCCTTGTGTGAATGCTCTGATAAGTTAATCATTTGCATTTCACAGCATATTCTTCCTGCAGGTTAAATTTCGCGTCTGTAGCACGTCATCTTCGTGGTGTAGCAAATTTAATGGCCAGTAGTGTATTTTCTATGTTCTGTCGATCGGATTTGTTGTCGAGTAATTATTAGTACTGTCCTATTTTGTGTGCTATCGGTCTTATTCCTACGCCAGGTCGTACACATTATAAAACGGAAGTGAAGTCTATGGAAAGTACGGACCCTCCCGAGGTTTGTACCGCATCTCGCCCCACCACATTACGCTGCCGTGAGCCGGACCACAGCTGACGGGGCTGGTAGTTGCTGTAAGCTCCTGGCTCGGGCCAAATTCCTTAATGGCGGCCTGCGGCTTGCGGCCGGTCCTCGCGCTCGTTAACGATAAGCGCCGTCGACGTCGGTGTCGGCATGGCCGTCGCCGCATCTGACAAAGGCGCTTGGGCCTGCGGTGCGCCAGCTCGGTGCTCGTTATCCCCGAGGCATAATCCGTGTCACGCAGCTACGCTCCAGGTAATGAACGGCGCGCCCGGATGTTATCAATCGTTACACTACAGCAACCAGCGTGTCAGCTCAGACGCCAGACATTAGAAGACACACTGTGTCCTTGCAGCGTAAAGCGGCAGTTCGTTACCGGACTTACATAACTGCTATACACTGACTGAGATGACAAACGTCTTGGGGTACCTCCCAGTATCGGGTCAGACCTTCTTTTGCCGACGTAGTACAGGAACTCGTTGGAAGTCCCCTGTGTATTGAATTACGCTGCCTCAACAACCGTCCATCATTGCGACAGTGTTGCTGGTGCAGGATTTTGTGCACCAACTCACCTCTCGATTATGCTCCATAATTGTTAGATGGGATTCATGCCGAGCCATATGGGTGGTCACATCATGCTCTCGAATTGTTCAGAATGTCCATCAAACCATTAGTGAACAACTGTGACATGGCATATTGTCATCTACATCTACATCTACATCTACATCCTTACTCCACTGGCCACCTGACGGTGTGTGGCGGAGGGTACCTTGAGTACCTCTATCGGTTCTCCCTTCTATTCCAGTCTCGTATTGTTCGTGTATAGAAGGATTGTCGGTACGCCTCTGTGTGAGCTCTAATCTCTCTGATTTTATCCTCATGGGCTCTTCGCGAGATATACGTAGGAAGGAGCAGTATACTGCTTGACTCCTCGGTGAAGGTATGTTCTAGAAAATTCAACAAAAGCCCGTACCGAGCTACTGAGCGTCTCACTTGCAGAGTCTTCCACTGGAGATTATCTATCATCCCTGCAACGGAGCGCGCTGCTCTCCGTTGGATCTTATCTATCTCTTCTATCAACCCTATCTGGTACGGATCCCACACTGCTGAGCAGTATTCAAGCAGTGTGCGAGCAAGTGTACTGTAACGTACTTCCTTTGTTTTTGGATTGCATTTCTTTAGGATTCTTCCAATGAATCTGTCTGGCATCTGCTTTACCGCCGATCACGTTCATAAGGTCATTCCACTTTAGATCACTCCTAATGCGTACTCCCAGATAATTTATGGAATTAACTGCTTCCAGTTGCTGACCTGCTATGTTGTAGCTAAATGGTAAGGGATCTTTATTTCTAGGTATTCGTAGCACATTACACTTGTCTACATTGAGATTCAATTGCCATTCCCTGCACTATGCGTCAATTCGCTGAAGGTGCTCCTGCATTTCAGTAAAATTTTCCATTGTTACAACCTCTCGATATACCACAGCATCATCCGCAAAAAGCCTCGGTGAACTTCCGATGTTATCCACAAGGTCATTTATGCATATTGTTAATGGAAACGGTGCTACGACACTCCCCTGTGGCACACCCGAAATCACTCTTACTTCGGAAGACTTCTCTCCATTGAGAATGACATGCTGCGTTCTGTTATCTAGGAACTCTTCAATCCAATCACACATTTGGTCTGGTAGTCCATATGCTCTTACTTTGTTTGCGAACATCATCTCGATGAATAGTTGAATATGGTTTCCAAATAGCCGAACATAACCATTTCCAGTCAGTGATCCAAATGAATACAGCCCACAACATTACAGAGCCACGACCAGCTTGCACATTGCTTTGTTGACTAGTTGGGTCCTCGGCTTCGTACGGTCTGCGCCACACTCGAACCCTACCGTCAGCTCTTATCAGCTGAAATCGGGACTCATCTGACGAGGCCACGGTGTTCCAGTCGTCTAGTGTCCAGACGATATGGACACGAGAGACGCCGTAGGCGATTTCGTGCTGTTAGCGAAAGCACTCGCTTCGGTCGTCTGCTTCCACAGCCCATTAGCGGCTAATTTCGCAGTACTGTACAAACGGATACCTTCGTAGTACGTGCCACAACGATATCTGTGGTTATTTCATGCAGTGTTGCTTGCCTGTTAGCACCGACAATTCTACGCAAACGCCATTGCTCGCGGTCGTTAAGTGAAGGTTCTCGCTCATTACATTTTCCGTGGTGACACTTAATCCCTGAAGTTTGGTATTCTCGGCACACTCTCGATACTGTGGATCCTGAAATACTGAATTCGCCAATGATTTCCAAAATCGAATGTCCCATGCGTCTAGCTACAACTAACATTCCGCCTTCAAAGTCTGTTAATTCCCGCCACGCGGCCATAATCACATCGAAAACCTCTTTACATGAATCACCTGAGCACAAATGACAGCCACCAACGAACTGCAGCTTTCTATGTTGTGTAAGCGGTAGTATCTAAATCTGTATATGTGTATAAGACTGCCTTATGACCTCTATCACCCGTACCACCTTTCAATGTTGAAGAGAAGGTCCCAAAAAATTTTACTGAGCTTACTGAAGAAGACTAAATGACAGACTAACCCCATGTAGTTGTTCTTAGTTTTGGGTGTATGCAGAATGTCAAAATTCCGCATATTCCTGCCCAGGATACGTTTTATTCTTCATTAATACAACCAACAACATTACAGAGCCACGACCAGCTCGCACATTGAGTTGTTGACAACTTCGATCCGTGGTTTCGTAGGGTCTGCGCTACACTCGAACCCTACCATCAGCTCTTATCAACTGAAATCGGGGCTCATATGACCAGGCCACGGTGTTCCAGTCGTGTAGTGTCCAATTTATATGGACACGAACCCAAGAGAGAGGCTCGCTTCGGTCGTCTGCCTCCATAGCCCAGTAGCGCCTAATTCCGAAGTACTGTCCTAACGGATACCTTCGTCCTACGTCGCACAACGATTTCTGTGGTTATTTCATGCACTGTTGCTTGTCTGTTAACACTGACAATTCTACGCAAACGCCATTGGTCGCGATCGTTAAGTGAAGGTTCTCGCTCACGTCCATTTTCCGTGGTGAGAGTTAATGCCTGAAATTTGGTCCGTAGTTGCTTTACATTTCCAGAGGGTATTTTGTGCCGTCGTTACAACTACAAGAAAATTCGTACTTTTCTAAGCAGACGCGTTTCGTTTTATCGAAGTATAGTATCGTCAGTTGTATTAATGAAACTATTTACAACCCGATTGGTTTTCTAGATCTCAAAACAGTTCGTTAACAAATTATTGACTTTTACTTATGTTAGTTTCCGCTTCTTTTATCGCCTACGTCGAGAGAGAAACGAAAGACATGCTAGCAGACCACATTTCCTGTTGTAGGTGATAAACCATACAGAAATTACCGTAAGTAAAAATCAATAATTTGTTAACGTAGTTTTCCGCGATACAGAAAACAAATCAAATTGTAAATATCATTTATTACAGACCACTATGACAGTGTACTCCAATAAAGAGAAACGCGTGTGGTGAGAAAAGCACACTTTTTCTTATAATTGTAACGACGGAACAAACTATCCTCAGGAAAGGATACATTCTATATGGGACAGTTGACACTCACATATTTTGTATTCATAACATCAAAATAATGATAAATATATATCATGGAGGCAATCACAACCAAGGAAGTATGCGCTTTTCACTTCAAATTTCTGCAGAGCCCTCCGCCATCAGTCACTGAATTACACTCGTGTTCCGACAACTGTGGAGGCCACAACTGTCTGTAACCGAATTGAGAAAATTTAACACTATTTCCCTGCAGGGGACATTCCTTTCTCCCTTGTGACAGGGATTTCGCCATAAGCAAAGGATAATTTAAAGTATAACATGTTCTGTACGATACACGAATTAACAAAGCTCATAATAAATTCCAGCAAAGGTTAAGAATTTATTGTGATAGAAATTGCAGCAATAGATATACTCGATTTCTATTCCTGATGGCAGCGAATTTACAAGAAGGCTCGTGTTTCTGTTCAAACTCGCCATAAAACTGTTCCAAAAGACAAGAAAATCCACTTTCGAATCAGTTGGTTACTTTTCAATGATGTAAAACAGATATGTTTAATTTCCTACTTCACCGTCTTAAGGGTCGAGTTTTCTTTTTCTTTCTGAAGTAGCCTTTGTTCTTTCCCTCGGTTCCAACTCTCTCTACATCCAATTTCACTGATATTTGTTCAGTGGCTTAGTCATGTATAAGCATTATATTCATTACTTTGAACCGTACTACGTAGGATATATCAACAAATAAAAGCAATTTCCCAGACATTATAATGCTAAGAGTCAAATAGTAAATAGTTCTCCCGAAAAGTAAACATTTTTCCCTAATTCGCCTTACATTCTTCAAATCAATACATACTTGTACGATAGTACCGACATGACGCTCGACCAAACTTTCCGTTTATCCTAGCCTCACACCGCGGACACACGTCGCGTATCGCTACAGTGCTTTCCTCTCGCGCTTGCATCATTGTTCCCACACCGTTTTGCGGCAACAGTATTACGAAAACTCTCTCTCCTTTTTTTTTTTTTTTTTTTTTTTTTTTTTTTTTTTTTTTTTTTGGGAGAGGGTGTGGAGCCGTTTGAACGATGGAAATAAGATTTTGCTTCAGCAGCCGTTCCGTTTTCTAGAAACTTTGATCCTGTGCAAACGTTAAGCAATTAACCGGTCATAGGCACTTTGCTCATCAGTAGTGTTGTTGATCGGTAGCAACTTTTGCTACATATGAAGGCTCTTCCTTAAAGAATTTTCAGTTTTGACAGCATACTTTATCCCATCTTCATAATTTTGCTGCTCATACTCAAACAATCTCCTGTGGACGTCATATCCACTTGCTCCAGCGTTTCTGCCAGTCCGCAAGGACAGGCTGTAAACCATTTTTCAAGAGTCCTGCAGAATCGCCCCCGCAGCATTCACTACTGATTCTGAAGATGGGAAATGCCTCCCACTGAGGTGTTTCTTCAGGTCAGGGAACAGAGAAAAGCCACACAGTGCTAAATCTGACCGTAGGGAGGGCGAGGGACGCACATCACATTCATTTTTGCGACATATTCAGTGAAAACGTTTGCAATTTGCCACTGTGCATTACCTGTTTCTCGGATAAGTGGTCTTTAGCGCATGATACAGACCAGCAGGACATCCCTGTAGTATCGTTTAGTTACTGATGTATGTGAAGATACTACATGCTGATTACTCCATTAATATCAGAAAATAGATGACCGTAACTTCCGCAGCAGAAGGAACCACTGTTTCATTTTTGGGGCTTAGTGATGATGGAGATTGGCGCACTGATCTTTGCTGTTTGCTCTCAGGATGGAAATGATACAGCCAAATCTCAACACCAGTGATTAACTTTGAAATAAACTCGAATCTTCCTCCAACAGCAACTGCATGTTGGTCTGCAGGTTAATGTTCTTTCTTTGGGATGGGTTTGGGAGACCAGCAGTCGTGATACCCACAAGGCAAAAAAGTGTCTCATGTGTAGTTTCCCTGTCATCAACGTGCGGATGGCAGCGAGTGCAATTTTCAGTATTAGAGAAAGTGTTCGTAAGGTCATTCTTCGATCATCTCTGTCAAAGTTAGCGGCGTGGTGTTGACATTTTCATCCGTAAGTGAAGTAATGGGAGTACCGGCTCCGCCTTCCTTTAAAATTGATTGTTTTCCCTCGTTAAATAATTGAACCCATCTTTTCGAGTTCGGTTGTAGGGAAGAAGAGACTACGCGCAGGCCTCCAGTAACATTGCTTAGGCCTCACCTGAAGATTTGTCGAGACGAAAGCAGAATTTCTAAGTAGCATATTGTGCACCGCGCGTCAACTCCAATATTACGGTAGGCGATAGTGAAAATGTCTCGGCTTGCCCACCACAGGTAGGCAAAAACCAGGCGTGTCAACAATGAATCTAATACGGCTTGTTTGTCCCACATTAAGGTCACAGAATATCATAAACTTATAATCTAGAGCGAGAAATTATGATCGTACAAAAATTATAATCATCCTTTGATAGCTCCTAGAAAATTTAACACTAATAGGGTTATTGCTGTAACTTTAACCGTAATCCTGAATTCCTTACAAGACCCCTGACAGTGAGCCTAACGTGTCTGTGGCGAAGATATCGACTACGACGAAAGCGGATTGGTGAACATCGGTAGAGAGCAGCTAATAAAGGTTTTGATGCTACCACTGCCATGTGGGGATGACGCGTCAGCATACAACACTGAAAAAAGAGTTGGGAATTTGATTATTCCAGGAGGATATCTGATGGATGGAAGCAGCTAGACTGAAATTAACACTTGTATCCCTTTATAAAATACTGAAGGAGGCTGTACAGTTTATTTTCCTCTCTGTCTGACTGAATGTGGACTTAAAAGTTTTCGGGTCCGATCAACCGGCTTGTGATCTTCAGTCTGAAGGCTGGGCTGATGCAGCTCCCCATGTTAGTCTACCCTCTGCTAGCCTCATCTTTTCTCCAACCCTAAATCCACCTGATCCTCCTTACTTTGGGGAAGCCTTGGTCTTGCTCTGCAATTTTAACCGCCCTCTCCCCACCCCTCATACATCCCTCAATTATCAAATTAACTGTTCCAGAATGGGGTCTATCAACTGATCCTTTCTTTTAATGAAGTTGTACGAGAAATTTCTTTTTTCTCTAATTCTATGCAGTGTCTCTTTATTTGTTACTCGAACTGTCCATTTAATCCTCACCATTCTTCTGAACCAACACATTTCAAACCTAGTCCGCTATTGCCCGCACTGTTGAATGTCCATATTCCGCTTCCACGTAAGACTACATTCCAGAAAAATGGTAGCATAAAACACTTCCTAACACGTAAATTTATATTAGATGTTAAGATAGTTGTGTATTTTAGAAAACGTTTTCTTCCTATTGCCAATGTGACTTTAACCTATTTACTTTAGCAATCCTCAGTTCTTTTTTCTGCAAACTCGATTACTAATTTAAGTGACTAATTTTCTGGCATAATTACTTCATTACAACCTTTGTTTTACTTTCGGTGATGTTCGTCTTTGAGCCGGGTGCTTGTTACATTCGATTTCTACCACTCTTGAAGGTTCTCTGCTCATCGCTTCCAAGCGATGGGTTGGTCTGCGTATCGCGAGAGGGTCGCTCTCCTATGTTTTACTTTACTTCAAGTTCATCTTTGAGTGGTGCGCGTGTTACTTTCGATTTCTACCGCTCTTGGATCTTCTCTGCTCCTGTCTCCGAGCGACGGGTTGAATGGCGTCTCACGAGAGGGCACAGAGTCGCTTATGTGCTCTGCTGTCTCTCACCGAGGGCAGAGGTCACACTCCTCGTACTGTCCGCGGCTGTGTGGACAATGTGCAATTAAAAGTTGAATGTGGGTTTCCACTGTGGTGTATTCCTGCAGTCATCACTTAGAGCCGGTTCCTGAAACTCTGTAAGTAGGCTTTTTCGTGATGGTTTACATCTTCAAGAGTCGGTCAGTTCAGTCATCAGCATCTCTGTGGCACCATTCCACGGGTCTAACAAGTCTACGACCATTCGTGTTTCCCTTTTCTATATACTGTCAATATCCCACAGGCGTAAGCAGTATTCTAGAATGGCCGCACGAGTAATTTTAAAGCAATCACCTTTATAGACTGCTTACACTTCCCCAATGTTCTACCGATAAAACGATGTATACCTTCTGGTTTACCCACCACTTAGCCTATGTGATCAATTAATTTCATATTGCTATGAAATGTTAGATCCAGTTATTTGAACGTGTTGGTCGATTCCAAATGTGTCTCATTGATACTATCTTCGTAGCATATTACGTTGACTCGTTTTGTGAAGTGCACAGTTTTATATTTCTGAACATTTAAAGCAAGTAGATGATTTTTGCACAACTTTGAAACCTTACCAAGATCTTACTGAATGTTTATGCAGATTATTTCAGACAGACAACTGTATCATATGTAAAAAGTCTGAGGTTGCTATTAGTATTGTCCGCTG
Organism: Schistocerca piceifrons; assembly: GCF_021461385.2. Taxonomy (NCBI): domain Eukaryota; kingdom Metazoa; phylum Arthropoda; class Insecta; order Orthoptera; family Acrididae; genus Schistocerca; species Schistocerca piceifrons. The sequence goes on along the minus strand of NC_060143.1, from coordinate 258,225,284 downwards.
GCTCATTAATATACAAGAACAGCAAGGGCCCCAGCACACTTCCCGGGTGTACATCCAGAGCTATTTCTATCTGACAATGACTCTAAAAGCAAGATAACATTCTGCGTTCTCGCTACCATAAAAATCCTCAGTCCGGTGACGAATTTCACACGATCCTCCATGTGATCGTACTTTTGACAGAAAGCGTAGATGAGGTACAGAGTCAATGCTTTTTGGAATACGGTCGGATACGAATACATTACCTTCCCGGAGAACGGCTTCTCGAAACACTAATCATATCGTGAACGGAGGCCGATGGGGGGAGGGGGGGTGCTACTTTGCCATGGTAGACATCCACCTTAGCTTCCATTGGACCTGTGGTGGTACTCTAAGGCTGGATGACGTATATGAACTACGTATTCTTGCATCCCTTCATACGCCATGATTTGACCCTCAGCGGTTGCCTTTTCCAAGAGGATAGATGTACTTGTCACAGAGTTAGACTCGTGCTGCAGTGGTTTGAGGAGCAACACTGAACTCACGTTGGCCATAAATGTCGCCAGATATGAAAATGACGGAATACTGGGCTACAGTTCCGCGCCCGTAAGCCACTGGCCGGTAATTTGTTGGAATTGCGTAGCCTTTGTGCAATGGTCTGGTGCCACAAACGTCCAGAAAATCTCTTACGCACTTGTCGAATGAATGCCACGCAGAATCACTAAGTAGGTTGTCATAATCTTTTGGTTAGCAAGTATATTACTATTTATTTACTTTATACATATGTATTTCTGTCAGAGTGAAAGATTGGAGTCTTTTTGTTGCCTTCTCGATCTAAATAGACATACTCTTAAATAATAAGCACTCAATACCCACAGTAGATAAGATGTGCTTAAGAATATCAGTTGCAATAAAGCCTTGCTATTCAGATATTTTGTGATATATGAAAAGCAATGATGAGGTCGCCAAAGCAATACAACAGAAACTAATAACAGTAGTAGCAATTAATGAAAGATGTTCCTCCATTCTATAGATACGATACACTCAGCGATTTAGAACACAGAAATTTCAAGAAATACCAGAAGCATAGAGAGCAAGTGATATATCAATCTTTATACAGTCGATCAGACATATTGCTGTTGTTGTCGTGGTCTTCAGTCCTGAGACTGGTTTGATGCAGCTTTCCATGCTACTCTATCCCATGCAAGATTCTTCATCTCCCAGTACCTACTGCAACCTACATCCTTCTGAATCTGCTTAGTGTATTCATCTCTTGGTCTCCCTCTACGATTTTTACCCTCCACACTGCCCTCCAATACTAAATTTGTGATCCCTTGGTGCCTCAGAACATGACCTACCAACCGAAATATTCTTCTAGTCAAGTTGTGCCACAAACTTCTCTTCTCCCCAATCCTATTCAATACCTAAAAAAATAAATGGTTCAAATGGTTCTGAGCACTATGGGACTTAACATCTGTGGCCATCAGTCCCCTAGAACTTAGAACTACTTTAACCTAACTACCCTAAGGACATCACACACATCCATGTCCGAGGCAGGATTCGAACCTGCGACCGTAGCGGTCACGCGGTTCCAGACGGAAGCACGTAGACTCGCACGGTCACACCGACCGGCCATCAATACCTCCTCATTAGTTACATGATCTACCCATCTAATCTTCAGCATTCTTCTGTAGCACCACATTTAAAAATATTCTATTCTCTTCTTGTTCAAAGTAGTTATCGTCCATGTTTCGCTTCCATAGGTCGCTACACTCCATACAAATACTTTAAGAAACGACTTCCTGACACTTAAATCTATACTCGATGTTAACAAATTTCTCTTCTTCAGAAACGCTTTCCTTGCCCTTGCCAGTCTACATTTTATATCCTCTCTACTTCGACCATCATCAGTTATTTTGCTCCCCAAATAGCAAAACTCCTTTACTACTTAAAGTGTCTCATTTCCTAATCTAATTCCCTCAGTATCACCTGATTTAATTTGACTACATTCCATTATCCTCGTTTTGCTTTTGTTGATGTTCATCTTATATCATCCTTTCAAGACACTGTCCATTACGTTCAACTGCTCTTCCAAGTCCTTTGCTGTCTGTGACAGAATTACAATGTCATCGGCGAACCTCAAAGTTTTTACTTCTTCTCCATGAATTTTAATACCTACTCCGAATCTTTCTTTTCTTTCCTTCAATGCTTGCTCAATATACAGATTGAATAACATTGCGGAGAGGCTACAACCCTGTCTCACTCCCTTCCCAACCACTGCTTCCCTTTCATGTCCCTCGACTCTTATAACTGCCATCTGGTTTCTGTACAAATTGTAAATAGCCTTTCGCTCCCTGTAATTTACCCCTGCCACCTTCAGAATTTGAAAGAGATTATTCCAGTCAACTGTGTCAAAAGCTTTTTCTAAGTCTACAAATGCTAGAATTGTAGGTTTGCCTTTCCTTAATCTAGCTTCTAAGATAAGTCGTAGGGTCAGTATTGCCTCACGTGTTCCTATATTTCTACGGACTCCAAACTGATCGTCGCCGAGCTCGGCTTCTACCAGTTTTTCCAGTCGTCTGTAAAGAAATCGCGTTAGTATTTTGCATCCGTGACTTATTAAACTGACTGTTCGGTAATTTTCACATCTGTCAGCACCCTCTTTCTTTGGGACTGGAATTATTATGTTCTTCTTGAAGTCCTAGGGTATTTGGCCAGTCTCATACATCTTGCTCACCAGATGGTAGAGTTTAGTCAGAACTGGCTCTCCCTAGGCCGTCAGTAGGTCTAATGGAAGGTAGTCTACTCCTGGGGCCTTGATTCGACTCAGGTCTTTCAGTGCTCTGTCAAACTCTTCACGCAGTATCGTATCTCCCATTTCATCTTCATCTGCATCCTCTTCCATTTCCATAATATTGTCCTCAAGTACATCACTCTTGTATAGACCCTCTATATACTCCTTCCACCTTTCTGCTTTCCCTTCTTTGCTTAGAACTGGGTTTCCATCTGAGCTCTTGATATTCATAGAAGTGGATCTCTTTTCTCCAAAGGTCTCTTTAATTTTTCTGTAGGCAGTATCTATCTTACCCCTAGTGAGAAAAGCCTCTACATCCTTACATTTGTCCTCTAGCCATCCCTGCTTAGCCATTTTGCACTTCCTGTCGATCTCATTTTTGAGACGTTTGTATTCCTTTTTGCCTGCTTCATTTACTGCGTTTTTGTATTTTCTCCTTTCATCAATTAAATTCAATATTTCTTCAGTTACCCAAGGATTTCTACTAGCCATCGTCTTTTTACATACTTGATCCTCTGCTGCCTTCACTACTTCATCTCTCAAAGCTACCAATTCTTCTTCTACTGTATTTCTTTCCCCCATTCTTGTCAATTGTTCCCTTATGCTCTCCCTGAAACTCTCTACAACCCCTGCTTCTTTCAGTTTATCCAGGTCCCATCTCCTCAAATTCCCAACTTTTTGCAGTCTCTTCAGTTTTAATCTAAAGTTCATAACCAATATATTGTGGTCAGAGTCTACATCTGCTCCTGAAAATGTCTTAGAATTTAAAACCCGATTCCTAAATCTCTGCCTTACCATTATATAATCTATCTGAAACATTCTAGTATCTCCAGACTTTTTCTATGTATACAACCTTCTCTCACGGTTCTTGAACCAAGTGTTAGCTATGATTAAGTTGTGCTCTGTGCAAAATTCCATCAGGCGGCTTCCTCTTTCATTTCTTAGCCCCAATCCATGTTCACCCACTACGTTTCCTTCTCTCCCTTTTCGTACTACCGAATTCCAGTCACCCATGACTATTAAATTTTCATCTCCCTTCACTATCTGAATTATTTCTTTTATTTCATTACACATTTCTTCAATTTCTTCGTCATCTGCAGAGCTAGTTGGCTTATAAACTTGTACTACTGTAGTAGGTGTGGGCTTCGTGTCTATCTTGGCCACAATAATGCGTTCGCTATGCTGTTTGTAGTAGCTTGCCCGCACTCTTATTTTTTTATTCATTATTAAACCGACTCCTACATTACGCCTTTTTGATTTTGTATTTAAACCCTGTATTCCCTGACCAAAAGTCTTGTTCCTCCTGCCAGCGAACTTCACTAATTCCTACTATATCTAACTTTAACCTATCCATTTCCCTTTTTAAATTTTCTAACCTACCTGCTCGATTAAGGGATATGACATTCCACGCACCGATCCGTAGAACGCCAGTTTTCTTTGTCCTGATAACGACGTCCTCCTGATCAGTCCGTGCCCGGAGATCCGAATGGGGGACTATTTTGCCTCCGGAATATTTTACCAAAGCGGACGCCATCATCACTAAACTATACAGTAAAGCTGCATGCCCTCGGGATAAATTACGACTGTAGTTTCCCCTTTCTTTCAGCCGTTCGCAGTACCAGCACAGCACGGCTGTTTTGACTTGTGTTACAAGGCCAGATCAGTCAATCATCCAGAGTGTTGCCCCTGCAACTACTGAAAAGACTGCTGCCCCTCTTCAGCAACCACACATTGGTCTGGCCTCTCAACAGATACCCCTCCGTTGTGGTTACACCTACGGCACGGCTATCTGTATCGCTGAGGCACGCAAGCCTCCCCACCAACGGCAAGGTCCATTAATAACTAGTAAAAGGCCTGCCGGGGTCGCCGAGCGGTTCTAGGCGCTACAGTCTTGAACAGCGCGACCGCTACGATCGCAGGTTCGAATCCTACCTCGGGCATGGATGTGTGTGATGTCCTTAGTTAGGTTTAAGTAGTTCTAAGTTCTAGGGTACTGATGACCTCTGAAGTTAAGTCCGATAGTGCTCCAAGCCATTTGAACTAATCAGTAAAACTAACAGAACCTACTTCCTTATAAACATCACTGTATCCAACATCATAATTCTCAAACCACTTGCAACCAGAAACTGTCGTAAAAATGTCGATTACCTACGTTATTCTCCTCAGATGACAAACAGGTTTCAGGAAATAATAGGAATTGCTTCTGCATTAACAAACGTTCAAACAGATGTAATATGCACTACCTTATAAGAAACAGTGAAGCAACCAGAACGGAAGGAAGAAACGAAATGAATTTTCATTGGTCGAGACAGTGTGTGATGTTATTGCAGTGATTACTAAATCGAATCAAATTTACAAAAAACTTGATGCACCCCTCTGGCCTGAACGCATGCACTGATTCGGTTGGGAATGATGCCCATAAATGCTTCGTATGTTGCATCTGGCGGAAGTGAAGTGGTGTCAAAACGCAGTAGAGACGGGGCGATGCTGATCAGAAAAGGAGGTCATCGTCATCTACCACAACAGAAAATGTCCATACAATCTTTTCGGCTCAAATTGAAGGAACACATCTAGGGGAAAGAGATTTTATTATGATTAGGAGGTTGAAATAGCGGTTCTCGAATGGCTTCGCAACCAAGGAGCGGATTTCTGTAGTCAAGGAATTGAATGCATGATTGGTACGACGTCACAGCCAGTGTTTACAGAGGTTCCATGGCTATGTTGAGAAATAATGTCATGCACCTGTGTCACGTTTAAATGTAGTTCAATAAAACTTACTTTCCCTGCCATAATACTGTGTCAACTCACTTTTCGAAGCCCTTCGTATTACGAGTCCACAATAGGATACAGTGACAACACAAAATACCTGAAAGGAGGTAAGAAAGAAACGGTTAACGGATAAGAAGGATAGGCCAATATAAAGTAAATAAGAAACTCTTGTACCCGCTAATTTTCAGTATCCCTCCGTGAAACAAGTCACTTTATAAGGAAATAGGGAGACCTCCAGTCTTCTACCGCATTTAAATTCTTCTCCCGCCCGTAAATTGACTGGAGTGAGTTTCCTTCTGTGCTTCGTCGTACGCTACGAAGAGAGCGTCCATCAACTTTTCCGCAGCCCCACGTAGAACACCCAATCTCTTCATTCTTATTACTCTTTACTCCCCACTTCTACCACATTGTTTGGGCTGCGCTCAGCACTTGCCATCCACATTCGGACTTCCTACATCAACGTAACATTGACTGTCAGTACTTGCCATACGTTTCCGTACTTCCTGACTCTTTTTCTCTTTTGATTGTTTGTCCCATCAGTAATCTCAGTCAACATCTCCCTTTGGTCTCTTGGCTCCCTTCTACCCCATCACGTGTGGTAGTCCCAACTGGATTTTCGTGTGTAACCGTCGACCGGAAAACAAAAATTTTATTTTTGCAAGGAAAAGCCGATATCTGCTGCTGTTAGCCCACAGCTGTTTGGTATTCATAAATAGCTTCGGAATTCCTGAGGCGGTTACCTTTACATAAACATTCCTTGTATCGCATAACAGTCGTAGCAAACTTTACAGCGGACAGGTTTACTTTGGTTTGATACGATCTCCAGGTTCTTATAACTGACCGCGTAGGGAATTCTGTCTTCCAGTTTCAACATGCAGTTGGACAGTACACACCTCCTTCACGCGCGGGATTAGCCAGCGGTCTGGGGCGCTGCAGTCTTGGACTGTGCGGCTGGTCCCGGCAGAGGTTCGAGTCCTCCCTCGGACATGGGTGTGTGTGTTTGTCCTTAGGGTACTTTAGATTAAGTAGTGTGTAAGCTTAGGGACTATTGACCTTAGCAGTTAAATCCCATAAGATTTCACACACACACACACACACACACACACACACACACACACACATATACACACCACCTCCTTCACATGGGACTAATAGCTAGGGACTATCCTAGTATCCCTGCGAACAAAAGCGTAACCGCAATCTACAGCACGATTCCAGTACTGACTTTTAAACAACGTAAAGTCGTATGCCAATGACTGGCTGGGAGACACCTATGGGCGCGTTCAGTTGTCTGACTTGGAAAGGTGTTTTCTGTCCTTCGCACCCGCTGGCATGTCTCCTTCGCTACGCGTGAACGTCGTGTGTGGTTTATGTGTAACTTAAGCGTAGGTGACGATAATGGATGTATGTGTAGTGTGATGTGACATGTGTTCACTAATGATACGAAAAGGGAGACAGTCAAACACAGTGCCGTCACTAGTGTCACTGTCGCAATTTACGAGACTGCGGAGAGTTTTGGAATTTGATTCAGGACACTGGCACAACGGCTGGTCATCAGGGGCCTTACGCCACCTCTTCTTCTGCCCCCTCCTCCATAAAGACAAAATCAAAACTGTCAACATCGCGCACGACGGTCACCTCATCGAGTACCGTCCACAGCCGACGGTGCTTAGCCCGGTGAGTCGTTGGGAGCCGATGTATCCACAGCTGCACATCCGTTGACACCTTTAAACAAAGAATCATAGGCACAATTCAGATATAGTGTCCTATTGACTCCCTCCTAAACGAACCATCACCAGTGACGTGATCTAAAAACCGAATGCTGCAAATTTATCTTAAGCAAGTCCACATGGTTAAAACTAGGCGTCCGAATTTTTTCGGCATTTTTTGGGGCTGAATCTCAACTCGGTAGTGAATATTCTGAAGAACTACGACTGCAGTAGTGTTTTTTTTTCATTTTTGGAGTAAATATTTTTCTACTTTCTCGAAATTCATGGAGATACAACAGAAATGTCCTGCATATTATGACAGCGTCTTCTTCTCTATTCAGATGCTCATCCAAATATATGCTAACATCATTCATCGTATTCTGAAAGGGTAACTGGATTCCATCAAAGGAATATAGGAAGAATTGTTTCGCGAGGACGTTAACTGATCACCATTGGGGTCGATATGTGGCTCACCCTGGACTTGGTAGGCGTTAGTTTAGGAACCAGTTGTGTTACCACCCTGGTATTCAACAAAAACCGTAACAAATACTTGACGCGTCACACGCAATATACTCGGTACTGGCGATTTGTTGCATCTGGATTTCATCAGCATTCAGCTGATGATTACATGCATGTAAGACAGATGAAATGTCATTATAATACAGGGGAAAGAACAATGGATGATGAGCTAAACCCTGGAAGACACATGACAGCACAAATTTCCATGAGGAGTTCACCAATCTCCAGACATGTCTGACTATCTTCTCGTAGTTGTAGTTCACTGTCATGTCAAATTTTATAAAACACGTCACAGTCGCCACCGATACTTGCTTTAATAGTAAATGTCACTCCACAGCATTGTCGCGTATTTCTAGAAATCCAACTTTACCATTTTCGCAACTAATAGATGAGAACTAAAAATGTAAAAGGCTTTGATGAAAAACGAGAGGTGTTGAAATATGACGCTTGGCATGTCTCATGCAATCAGTACTTCTATTAATGAGTATCTGTACTTTGATTCTCGAAAGACTGACTCAAATTTACCATGAACATGGTAACCTCGTATGTTAGTATGTTAGCTGTTAGTGAACACTGCGGGGAAAAGATGATTGGCCTGTTATCGCATGGCGATATTGTGTTATCAGTGTCGATTACTGCTAGAATCAAGCTTTCTCTCAGGCGGTATAATGCGTACCACTATCGAGAGAGAAACGTAAGATGTCTGTAAAAACTGGAATAGTAATTTCGGCGACATTTTTTATCATAATTATTTTCTCTCCGTGTTTTCCTGCTACTTTTATTTAAATCATACTGATTTCCGTCGTAGTTGTGTGAACACTGGTGCTAATGGTCACTTCGTTTTATAAAAATCATCATCATTATCGTAGTCATCACAACAATGGACTCTCTAGAACACTGAACAGAAATAGCCACCTTGTTCCACTTTCAACGAGGATTTCAGGGAATCTAAAATGAACTGACAGCTCAAATAACGATATTACATCAAGTACGGCGTAGGGAAAACTCTGTTGACATTTCCAGTTCCTACATGTGAGTTACCACACGCTTCCCGTGCGTCATGGTCGAGACAAGTGAAATCGGTGAACTCGTCATTGTTTAAACCTTGCAGCGTGAATAGCAGCGACCGTTCACGTCCGTAGCTGGCACTGAATTTGATGAGCAAACTGTGTAGTGACTCGTGTGGAAACTGACAGGCGAAATTTCATTCAATAACGTGAATGCACGTCAGTATCGGATCGCTTCGCTCTGTCAGACCTCTGAAGCTATTGTATGACTTCTGCCGGACAATGGCACTCTGTTTCCATTAACTCTAGGTGGAGCAGCACTTGCACGCAACGTATCACAAGCAGACAGCTGTCATATCTGTAACAGCATCAGTACACACCGACCTGTTAGCAGTGCGGAGCAAAGTGTTGGTTCTTCATATGACGAAAGATATTGCAAGAGTTTACTCTGGTGTAAAAAGTGGAGCTACTTCGTGTGCAGGAGAATATCCTCTCTGCACCCTCATCTCTCATGCAGGACTCGATCATGCCATAGATTGAGAAAGCACGATGAGAACGTAATAAAAAAATGAGTGCACGCATTACTCAGTACCTGTTGTCGGTAGACTTGGTACAACCGGCGAAGAGTGTTTATCTGCTGTGCAATATGCATGTCTCTTGTGACAAAGTGATCGTAACGGCAGATTCATGAACACCCCTGTAATCCTGTACCACACTAACAGAAGTCTATGAATTGTGTTCGGTCCTTCAAAATTTTGGATATACATTCCGATGCTTAATTTAGAGACGAAGAAACGTGTTACTTAGTGTAACAAACAGCTAAACTAAGTGTATCAGTGCATGATAACGCCACGACATAAATTGATAAAATGATTTTGGCCTTTCAGCAGTATGATGCGGCTGTAATCTCACAAATGTTCCGCCTACAACTCGTTTCCCGTCTTCATTTATGCCAGATGTGACACCACTGCTTCGCATTCCGTCGGAAAGTACCGATAGTTTTATCTTCTGCTCTCGCCGCACTCGATTCGACCTCGCACTGTCCGGAACCCACCTGGTATTGAGCTTCAGGCCAACATTATCGTTGAGAGTGTTTTCCAATATTTTAATTTCAGTGGCTTCTTCAACCATGCTTCTGCAGGAACTGTTCGTCCTCACAACGGCCGATGTGTAGTACAATGCCGTCCGGTATCCATTTTCTAAAGTATTTTTTACCACCGCTGAATTATCGTGATAACCACCTCTCGTATTATATAGATTCCCAGACCGCGTTGTGGAAGTCAGTCGATTATATTCTAATGTACTCTCTCAGCCTGGCAGTATTCAATTTGAACAGTTGCTGTAAGTGTTCAATACAAAACTTACCATTTTAGTCAGTGCTTTACCTCAATTACGCAGATGTAAGATAATCTTCCATCTTTACAACCATGACCATAGACGTTTTCGACATTGTATTTAATTACACCTGCAGTCCTTCAGGAACATAGAACACGTAGAACTTAGCAAACACTATGTATATTAACGGTACTAGCATATCACATCGTTGTTTCCGCGTCGGTGTATACTGGAATAAACCACCAGTCGTATTATCTTTTACAGAAACTAAGTCTGTCTCAACTATCTATACTACATATCAATTGAAAGTATTGGGCAGAGTATCTTCGTGAGCCGACGGAAGAGATCACGAAATACGTCTTCGCGGAGATAAGCGCCTGCTTGCTAGTGAAATTTTTATCTTGGGCAGGAAACTTGAATGACGGTGCCACAGGAGGAAGCAAGAAGCATGCTTCCAAAATGAAATTAAAATATATGTAAATTAGTACAGTTGAGACGCAGTGACGAAAAGAGCGCTAGTCAAGTATCCCGGTATCCACCCCTCCACGCGCCCTCCTTCCCACCACTCGTCACCAAAGATGCAAAGCCTTCACCTATATTTCACCGACTGTAGGGTTAAATGTGCTACCCATCAGAAAGTTTTGTGATAGTATGAACGGCATGAAAGATTGCCACTCCGCGAAACCATAGACGGAAGTGAGCTTCAGAACATACAATTAAATATGTAGAAAAATTATTCTTGGGGTTTCACTTCTAAGGTCTCAAGTACTAAATGATTTGCTGTTAACGGCGTGGTGGCCACAGATATAGTCGCACAGAACTGGAAGATTGCCAAAGATTATTCTGTGAGTTTCGGTTTGAAGATATCCTATGGCAAACGAGTTCTTATTTGAAAAGTTCTGCGATATTATAAATAATACAGAAAATTATACACACGGCGAAAAATTGACAGATTTTGTCACACAAAAATAGAGTTCACGACCCTTAGGAGAAAACATTCTAGTTTCGGAGTTAGGTTTAAAAATGTTACGGAATAAAGAAGTTCTTATTTACAGTGATAGAGATAAACCGTGAGATGTTTTATTGTTTTTAACAGTCTGGCCTTTAATCCGAGAGGGTAGAGTTTATAGACATTCTAATTCCCATCCCACGATTACCATAAACTGTTTCAGAAAGATGCTGGGATGTGTCCTACGGCCGAGCGACGATCGACATTTTACCCATCCTTGTCAAACTATACAAGTCAAAATACATGTGCATGAATTTGTGAATTAAGTTCTTTGGTCTTAATCTGTAGTATTAGTAGCACAATGAATATCCTTGTAACATGAAATAAAACTTCTATTACTACTACCGTACGTTAAAAAAAAAAAGAAATAATCACGATGGTGGATTAAAAATGTTCGCCTACCTATCTGTTACAAGGCGGATTTCATAAAATGTACCTTGAAGAAATACTAGCTTCATAATTACTGCAGTTTGTGAGGGTATGTATTTTCACTTTCCTAGTATCACTGACCTTGTTTTGCTTACCTCGTGTCTTCTAAAGTTACATCTTTGGTTGTTGGGTGTTCTTCCGGATATTAGTGTCGTATTTGCACGCAGCTCATTATCTTCATCAGGTGCGGCCTGAGACTACTCCTCGAGGGACCTCGTACAGTATTTATGCCTGTGGCCTTCCCCCTTCACCAGGTGCTCCCTCTGCAGTCCGCACCCGCTCGCTGCGATCTTCTAAAGCATTGCCGTTCCCTTTTCTGTCCGCTGCAGTCATGGCTGTTCTCTTAGCGGTCCGCGCCCGCCAGACACGCTCCTGGGTATTCCGCTCCCATCAGACCCGACCCTGGGCATTCCATCTTCGATCTGGTTCGCCTGGAACTCTGTATGGGGATCGTTCTCCCCGTCCACACCTTCAGTTCTGTTTGTGGAGTGCTGCAGCTGTGCCTCTGATCAGAGGCACACCCGGTTAAGACAGGCAACAAAATAAGCCGTTGCTGAATACTGTCTAGAGCTTGGCCATGCTATGAAGTATGAAGAAACCAAATTTCTAGCACAAACGCCCAGATTTTTGGACAGTGTTATAAGGGAGTCAATAGAGATAAAAGTGACCAATAATATAATGAACCATGACACGGGGTGCCAGCTAAGTAGAGCCTGGGACCCTGCTCCGGAATTGTTGAAGAAGCAACGGGGATAGTTGCAGCACTCCACAAATAGAAGAACTAAAGGTGTGGACAGGGAGAACGATCCCCATACAGAGTTCCAGGCGCACCAGATCGAAGATGGAACGGGTCTGATGGGCGCGGACCGCAGAGAGAACATCTAGAATCGCAGCGGACCTAAAATGGAACGGCAACGCTCCAGCAGATCACAGTGAGTGGGAGAGGACCACAGGTGGAATGCCTGAAAATCCGATGCTACGAACTACAGTTATCTAAACATAGGATGCCACTTGATGTCTATCCATTAAGTTTGATTATGTTCGTCTACTAAATGAAGTTTCACGGAAGTTAACCAAGTTCAGAGCATCGCAACAGGACACAATCTAATAATTCATAGTATTACAAGCTGTTCACACAACCGTTCCCCAAGGCACTGTTCAACACGACATACCATTTTCGGTAACTCGCTACACTATAACGTCCAAAGCTCGTGTTGCATTTGTTCAGTACCGATAAAACATCTAGTGAATTGTTTCCCACAAACGTTTTCCGAGGCACTGTTAACTGCCACGAATAATTATCAACTTCGTATTCCACTTCACCGTACCGACACGTGCTGCCTGTCTCGTATCCGGTAGAAGACCCGAAGTGAATTGCAATAACAATTGGACACCAACTTATTCAGTGTGCGCTTCTGATTGGTCCATCGTCTTCCACCAATAACGACTAAGTTAACTGTTCTCATTTCAGTTTTTACTTTAGTTAATGACTTGATAAAATCATTAAGCTTCCAGCGGTACAACATTACTAATGTTGACGGTATGGGTGGTGGAGCGTTGCAGTGTTAAAGTAATAAATATTAACTAACAACATTGTACTGCTTCGCATCACGGTCAGTATGTGATTCCCGGGTGTCTATACGTTGTTCCAAAGTGATACGATCACCACAAGTGGGTGCGTTCCCACGCTCTATAACCATTTGCTGCACAACTCAATGCACGGTACTCTCTTCATACCTTGGCTGCTACTGAATGCTCTTGTCCGACTGATAGTAAGTACAGGTAAATTAAAAATCTAATGTGGACGAAATGTGTGGCAGAAACGCCACTCAACAACAACAACAAATAGTACTAGTGCTAAATCATTGTGCATGGTTGACTCAGAGGACTACTGACAATAACTCACATTTTTTCGGAGGATGTAGAGGGGTAGAACACAAATATACAAACACTTTCCATCGGTCACCATGCCTAATACACTACTGGCAATTAAAATTGCTACACCAAGAAGAAATGCAGATGATAAATGGGTATTTATTGGACAAATATATTATACTGCAACTGACATGTGATTACATTTTCACGGAATTTGGGTGCGTAGATCCTGAGAAATCAGTACCCAGAACAACCCCCTCTGGCCGTAATAACGGCCTTGATACGCCTGGGCATTGAGTCAAACAGAGCTTGGGTGGCGTGTACTGGTACAGCTGCCCATGCAGCTTCAACACGATACCACAGTTCATCAAGAGTAGTGACTGGCGTACTGTGACGAGCAAGTTCCTCGGCCACCATTGACCACACGTTTTCAATCGGTGAGAGATTTGGAGAATGTGCTGGCCAGGACAGCAGTCGAACATTTTCTGTATCCAGAAAGGCCCGTACAGGACCTGCAACATTCGGCCGTGCATTATCCTGCTGAAATGTAGGGTTTCGCAGGGATCGAATGAAGGGTAGAGGCACGGGTCGCGACCGAGACGTGTAACCAATGGCACCCCGTACTATCACGCCGGGTGACACGTCAGTATGGCGACGACGAATACACGCATCCAATGTGCGTTCACCGCGATGTCGCCAAACACGGTTGCGACCATCATGATGCTGTTAACAGAACCTGGATTCATCCGAAAAAATGACGTTTTACCATTCGTGCACCCAAATTCCGTGAAAATGTGATCACAAGTCAGTTCTAGTATAATATATTTGTCCAATGAATACCCGTTTATCATCTGCATTTCTTTTTGGTATAGCAATTTTAATGGCCAGTAGCGTATATCGCAGAGTCAAGTGCAACCAGTGGTTGTAACGTAGGAAGCTTCGTTGAGTCTGAGAGAAGAACAAGAATAAAAAAAAAAAAAGACAGAGACAGTAAAGGCCGGGTGGAGCTGAGAATCCATATAAGACTGAGCATCTACTAGTACCGTGGAAGTTTCCTATAATAGTTTTTTTTCGCCTAAGTTTTCGAACTCGTACTGGCTCGGTTGGTTGTTTCTAATTTTGCTGTTGTATAATTAGGGTGACTTTGTGCATTTACAACTGCGGGAGAATCCATTTATATCTGCATGCAAAAATACAACATGAATTGGCCCCTGTTTTATAGAGTTTCTAAAACTGATTAGGTCCTGAACTTTACTAGTAATCTCTTTAATGAAACAAAATGGTCCCTGTGCGTTAATGATCCGCCTTCTTCCTGAAATGAGAATATCTTACCTCGTAATGTAACTGCTTGGAAACGCAGTGCTTGCTGCTTTCTGTGTGCCAGCTGCAAATTTATAACTACGGTTGCTGTGATCTAAGTGCAATGCTCTTGACAACAAGTAAATTATTTTATACACATAATTGAGTGAGATATTCCTTTAAATAAAATTACTTGGATCCAGAATGTGTACAATGCTCTTAGGTCAAATATTCCTTTAACATATTGTTTTTAAACTGTCTGATATATATTATTGTGTTGTTGTTGTGGTCTTCAGTCCTGAGACTGGTTTGATGCAGCTCTCCATGCTACTCTATCCTGTGCAAGCTTTTTCATCTCCCAGTACCTACTGCAACCTACATCCTTCTGAATCTGCTTAGTGTATTCGTCTCTTGGTCTCCCTCTACGATTTGTACCCTCCACGCTGCCCTCCAATACTAAATTGGTGATCCCTTGATGCCTCAGAACATGTCCTACCAACCGATCCCTTCTTCTGGTCAGGTTGTGCCACAAACTTCTCTTCTCCCCAATCCTATTCAATACTATATATTATTACCCGTATGCAATTCATGTTAGTACACTCATTAACAACGACAAAGGACAACATTGATACCAAACTCTTAATCTCACAAATTTTAGACAAATCATTTATAAACATGAAAAATACCTTATAGTGAAAATTACTCATTTTTAATGAAACATCAAAGGTTCCCTTGTATGAATGTCTCATTCAATAATGAACCCTAACTACGCACAACTGCAGGGCCACGAAATAAAAAATTTTACTTTCATTCCTCTTCACGCCCTTTTTTAATATCCTTATGATCAATTTCATTCCTAGTCACTAATCAAATCCTTCTCGTTTATATCACAATATTCATTTTTCTTAAACACAGACACACTTAAATTTACGTCTACATTGCCACGAGTCCTTTACTCGGCGTCTGTCTGACTAGTGCTCTAAAGATAGAACTCTGGCACTTCCCCGCTGCCAAGCAGCGATGACAAAACGAAAACATCTTCCAGCGACATAGCTACTCTGACCAACGACTGCACACGATTAATGAGCGATTCAAATTTGTTGCTTAGCATCTGAGACATCCAAAGTATCTATAAATTCCAGAAATCCAAATAAGAAACTCCCAGTAGATCTGTTTCAACTGTAATATTCAATATTATTTATTGCTTATAAGAACATAGAGAACAAATAGATTATTAACTACAGGCAGATTGAAAAATCTGTGAGCGGGGCAGCAGTGGACATGAGAATAGTGGGAGAGAAACAGGAACTAGATAGAACGCAAGTAATGATAATAGTGGAAACAGATAAGTTGTGTTACTGATTGAGAAAAATAAAACAGCAAGACGTTCAAGTGGCAGAACTTATAAGTACTGTTTAGTAGACGGAAAGTGGACAAACACGTTATTTTTTTAAAGGAAAAGTTATGAGATTGACAAAAGGAAGTGCTTCGGCTTTTCCTTAAAGGCAACGGGGCACTGAATTGACCGCAGAGTGTAGAGTAGATAGTGACAGAGGTGGACAGCAGCAACGGAGAAGAAGTTGACGAATGTTTGTTTTGTGGTTTAGCGTGGTTTGGATACTGGGTAAGTGAGAAATCGTGCGATGAGGAGATGTCACATGGTTAATGCGAGGCATTAGGCTGCATGCAAACTGAGCCTCGATTAAGTCCACATTGCCTGTGGCAATGACGTAGCTTGTCTAGCTGCAACCATTCTACCTGGAGTATGAAGCGTTGACATGTTGAAATGGACGAATGTTGCAGATGCTAGGCTCAAAAGCATTCAGGGTCAGTGCTGACGGTCTAGAGTCTGCAATACTCGTGCTATATTGGAACACATGGCAGAAACACAGCTACGGGCGAACCAGTGATCGCACAAGTTTTCATTTGACATCCTGACGCAAGAAACTAATTTGTCAGTATACAAATTCAACACAAAATATTACTGTACAAGTTGATATTATTTTCCACGCGAATCGTTGTTATCCGTAGGGCATATTACCTCGATGTCAGATTCATTGTGTAACGAATGAAGCCGTTTTTCCATTAACACAGCTGAGGTCTGGATTTCAGAACTGTGTACAGAATTCTAGAGTTTCTCGCTCCTCTGGAGTTTACATGCGGATATAACTTCTATCACGGCAGTTGACGTAATTTCACCGCGAGGGAGGTTTGCGGACGGAGGTCCGTGTTAGACGAAACTTGTTGCGAGATTAAATTTGCATCTGCTCAGGCACTCATCTGGCTGTTTCCCTAACGTGCGCCTGGCTTAAATTTCTGATATAGCCAAGCAGCGACAGTTTCACAAGTTGAGCGCCGGGACCAGTGAATCACAGTGACAGAGACACACCTACAGCCGCAGCGAGTATTTAACTAGAGAGAAAAGAAAGTATTCTTTATCGAACACATCGCTTCTGAGACGATTAGATATTAAAGAAATTATGCTATATGTATTTCATAAAATATAATTTAAAAAGCCTCCAATATTTTGAGAGACGAAAGTGGTAATCGAAATACGAGTAAAGAAATGGGTCCGGAAACGAATACTTTCTGATATATGCGTACTTGTTTCTAGAATGACTTGAAAGTTGTTTGGTCGTTATACTAGCACAGTGGTTCCATTCCTACTCGGTCAGTAACGTTTTGATTTCTTCCTGCACGACAGTATGATGGGTATACATTAGTGTCAGACATAGATAGTACACAGTCAGATTGTCAGATTAATGACGTGTTGTTCGTGATACTCGGAAGCGGCTCTACTCACAGTCTTATTTAATTTAACAACCTGATTATTAAGTGATGGACGCTACATCGTGGATGACTATTTTCACATTTATTGTTACGTCACACATCAGGATGATTAGCTTTTACTAATGCACTTATATCATTCACAGAACACAGACCAGAAGACTCATTTGTCAAGTCTTGACAGTGGCGACATCGCAGTTATGTAAGAAAAGTAATGAGATTGGTTGTTTACCTACCAAAGTTTTTATTTTTTTTCCAAACAACAATACTTTTCCCTTCAAAGTGCTTCCTTTTAGCACCAATAGACCGGCAGAATCGTTGCTCCCCTTCTTTATAGCGGCACTGAAAGGCTTCAACCGGTAGGGCGTTTAACACGTCCCTAAATTCTTTTGAGTGCTCCCCAGAATCACCAAATAACGTCCTTCTTAGACACTTTTTTCAATTTCGGGAGAAGTAAAAAGTGACAAGGACTCCGGTAAGGTATATGGTGGGTCTGTAGAACAATAGAAATGCCTTTTGAGGTCAACAATTCCGTGATGGGAGTGGCCGTGTGACGTGGGGTGATGTCGTGATGCAGCATCCACTTTTCTGCAATTCCGATCTCACTCGACTCACCCTTTCCCGACCCTTTCATGGACATCGTTCTGAAACACTTGGTAGACAGTTTGTTCTGGAGGAACAGATTCTTTATGCACTATACCCCTACCGTCAAAAAAGTCGGTTTCTGATGTTGAAAGTATCCCTGAGCGAGTTTTATCTCCAACGCGTTCTCGGTCATCTAAAAATGATTTGTCCTAACGTAAAACGAGTGATTTTGATGAGGAATATTCTTCATAGCCGTGCTTCAAATTTGCAAGTGTCATACTCGCGGATTCCCCAAATTTAACACAAGAATTGATTGCAAAACGTTGCTTTAAATTCCGTTTTTCCGTTTTTGTAACACACAACAGTTACCATCTGGTCTGCCGAGCGCTGTTGGCAAGCGGGGTGCACTCAGCCCTTGTGAGGCAAACCGAGAAGCTGCTTGATTGAGAAGTAGTGGTTCCGGTCTCAACCTGACATACATGCGGGAGCGGTGTGCTGACCACATGCCCCTCCATACCTGCATCCAGTGACGCCTGTGATCTGAGGATGACACGGCGGCCGGTCAGTACCGTTGGGCCTTCCAAGGCCTGTTCGGACGGAGTTTAGTTTAGTTTAGTTTGGTAACACACAACACAAACACAACATCACTGATAGTGCTCCCAAAAGTCAAGTGATGGCTGCACGGAGCTGTAACTCGTACTGAAGATATGGAAGGGAATGAACACACCGGTCTACATAAAGTAGGACAACACAGTGTTGACATACCTCTCGCACTTTTGTCAGTCTCATTACTTTTCTCACACACCTCGTACTTATTGAATAACTTCATCTGAGAACTTACACCACGTATCTGCACATATTAAATGGCCGTAGACCTCAGTTGATATAATGTTTTCAATTTGCTAATTACTCTCAGAGAGATTCATAAAAATTTCGTATAGGAGTTAATCACAGAGATCTTGTCAGAAAGAATCGTAATGACATACTGATTGACACGTTTTATATCTGCTATTAACTATATGAAGGTGAAGTAAAAACTGACTATAGCCAAAATAGATCTAAAATTTCGTCTTCTATTAACCGTAAGATGTTAAGCAGTTGGCAGTAGGGAGCGGGCTGCATGAAGCATTGTCCTCCATTCCTACTTATATAGAAGTGCACGTGATTATTAAAATTCGTTGCTACGCATTCAAAGTTGTCTATTATGTTACTCATCTTTCATGTATCATGTTTATTATATGTCTACTACTTTTGAACAATCTTTCGTGTCATGCCTGCATCTACTTTATTGACTTCCACACACTCGGTACTGTATCTACTACCGTAGTTTCTCTGCTAAAGATCTTTCGCGCGAGAGAGCTGCGGCCAATGAGAAACGAGGGCGCTGGATGCTCAACGTTGCTTGCGAGTTTTTTCTGTATGAAATATTTATATCCTTGGGCTCCAATAATAACTGGAAGGTTAAACAGAATCACACATTTTTTTACAATTTCATTCCCTCATCAGTTTAATTAAAAGCGATAACTTTGTTGAGATGGTGTCACGGAGCAACCACGACTCTTCTTTGAACCCTTGCCTAACGCACAAGTAATGAAATAAATGACCTTGAACCTTTAATTCAATTAGCAGTTCAGTTACAACAAGTTCTGCTCGGATATTAATTATTCACATAGCAACGAATTCTTTCACTCAGTGAATTCCTCTACAGATCATGAAAGGTAAGTTGGCCTCCATAATTTCAGGGCAGCAGCTACCTCTCGTCTTCGTCATCTTGATAGCGTTAAATTATCGGCTCAAAACAAGCAAGTTTTATGGATGCATGACTGAAATCAGGATTTTTATATTTACTCCTGGAAATGGAAAAAAGAACACATTGACACCGGTGTGTCAGACCCACCATACTTGCTCCGGACACTGCGAGAGGGCTGTACAAGCAATGATCACACGCACGGCACAGCGGACACACTAGGAACCGCGGAGTTGGCCGTCGAATGACGCTAGCTGCGCAGCATTTGTGCACCGCCGCCGTCAGTGTCAGCCAGTTTGCCGTGGCATACGGAGCTCCATCGCAGTCTTTAACACTGGTAGCATGCCGCGACAGCGTGGACGTGAACCGTATGTGCAGTTGACGGACTTTGAGCGAGGGCGTATAGTGGGCATGCGGGAGGCCGGGTGGACGTACCGCCGAATTGCTCAACACGTGGGGCGTGAGGTCTCCACAGTACATCGATGTTGTCGCCAGTGGTCGGCGGAAGGTGCACGTGCCCGTCGACCTGGTACCGGACCGCAGCGACGCATGGATGCACGCCAAGACCGTAGGATCCTACGCAGTGCCGTGGGGGACCGCACTGCCACTTCCCAGCAAATTAGGGACACTGTTGCTCCTGGGGTATCGGCGAGGACCATTCGCAGCCGTCTCCATGAAGCTGGGCTACGGTCCCGCACACCGTTAGGCAGTCTTCCGCTCACGCCCCAACATCGTGCAGCCCGCCTCCAGTGGTGTCGCGACAGGCGTGAATGGAGGGACGAATGGAGACGTGTCGCCTTCAGCGATGAGAGTCGCTTCTGCCTTGGTGCCAATGATGGTCGTATGCGTGTTTGGCGCCTTGCAGGTGAGCGCCACAATCAGGACTGCACACGACCGAGGCACACACAGGGCCAACACCCGGCATCATGGTGTGGGGAGCGATCTCCTACACTGGCCGTACACCACTGGTGATCGTCGAGGGGACACTGAATAGTGCACGGTACATCCAAACTGTCATCGAACCCATGGTTCTACCATTCCTAGACCGGCAAGGGAACTTGCTGTTCCAACAGGACAATGCACGTCCGCATGTAACCCGTGCCACCCAACGTGCTCTAGAAGGTGTAAGTCAACTACCCTGGCCTGCAAGATCTCCGGATCTGTCCCCCATTGAGCATGTTTGGGACTGGATGAAGCGTCGTCTAACGCGGTCTGCACGTCCAGCACGAACGCTGGTCCAACTGAGGCGCCAGGTGGAAATGGCATGGCAAGCCGTTCCACAGGACTACATCCAGCATCTCTACGATCGTCTCCATGGGAGAATAGCAGCCTGCATTGCTGCGAAAGGTGGATGTACTAGTGCCGACATTGTGCATGCTCTGTTGCCTGTGTCTATGTGCCTGTGGTTCTGTCAGTGTGATCATGTGATGTATCTGACCCCAGGAATGTGTCAATAAAGTTTCCCCTTCCTGGGACAATGAATTCACGGTGTTCTTATTTCAATTTCCAGGAGTGTATATACTGCCTATTAAGCCGAGTCTATATGTGCTTGTCGGACAGCTACTTAGCTCCAAAAATGGAAAGCTAAGATCAGTAGTAAATCATTTCCGTCTTTAAATATCAATTGTGCTAAGCATGTGTGTCTGATGAGTCATACCAGAGCGCTATCGGTCACTTAATCTAATTATTCTCTCTGGCGCTTTATTCGCATTTTTAATAAGGGCAACTCCAAGAGGAACTTTAACGTCTAATATTACAAGTAAAGGCTTTTGCGTTTTAATTTTACATTTTTTCAGATACACCATACAAATTTGATTCATAAATGTAAAAATACATAAAGCGCGACAATGAAATTACAATGAAACAACGAACAGTCTTGTTTAATTATTGGTTAGATTACTGGAAACTTGGCAAAATTATATGGACTATATTGTGAATACTTTTTATACAAGGGCTTGTTTAAAAGTAATGGCTCGGAATTTTTTATTCTAGTCCAAATATCGTTCGAGATACACATTACTTGGCCGACTTTCCTGAATCGTTGACGCAAGTTGCAACCCTGTGCCGCTAGGTTCGGAAATGTAGCACCTAACATGGCGCTGTCTAACGTAACTATGTCGGTAGGTGTAATCAAGTACCTAACTGCAGAAAACGGGACTACCACTGAATATCTGTATAGACAGCAGTAATGTGCGACATCTGCGCAGGAAAAGGTGAGGTTGTGGCTCCGTCAACAAACATTATAGATTGACGATATTAACAAATTCGTATCGTGTTGTGAGAAATGTGTTCATTGTCGGGGTGACCACGTTGAGAAATAAATGTGTAGACATGAAGAATAAAAACGTAGAACGTAAATAAAGTTTGTTTTATTTAAAAAGACTTAAGAGATTTCACAAAAAAATAGGAGGCTAAACTTTCCAGCACACCCTCGTACTTAGGTGGGGATTCCTAGTTTCCTCTGAAATTGGCTAACACGCATGATTTTCCAGATCTAATAATAAGCAAAGTAACGTGTTTCCCACGTGCAACCGGAAATTTTTGAAACCAGAAAAATTACGGCTAGAAAACTATGTTGTTGTTGTGGTCTTCAGTCCAGAGACGGGTTTGATGCAGCTCTCCATGCTACTCTATCCTGTGCAAGCTTCTTCATCTCCCAGTACCTACTGCAACCTACATCCTTCTGAATCTGTTTAGTGTATTCATCTCTTGATCTCCCTCAACGATTTTTACCCTCCACGCTGCCCTCCAATACTAAATTGGTGATCTCTTGATGCTTCAGAATATGCACTACCAACCGATCTCTTCTTCTAGTCAAGCTGTGCCACAAACTCCTCTTCTCCCCAATTCTATTCAATACCTCCTCATTAGTTATGTGATCTACCCATCTAATCTTCAGCATTCTTCTGTAGCACCACATTTCGAAAGCCTCTCCTCTCTTCTTGTCTAAACTATTTATCGTCCACGTTTCACTTCCACACATGGCTACACTCCATACATATACTTTCAGAAACGACTTCCCGACACTTAAATCTATACTCGATGTTAACATATTTCTCTTCCTCAGAAACGCTTTCCTTGCTGTTGCCAGTCTACATTTTATATCCTCTCTACTTCGACCAACGTGAGTTATTTTGCTCCCCAAATAGCAAAACTCATTTACTACTTCAAGCGTCTCATTTCCTAATCTAATTCCCTCAGCATCACCCGACTTAATTCGACTACATTCCATTATCCTCGTTTTGCTATTGTTGATGTTCGTCCTTTCGTCCATTCCGTTCTGCTGCTCTTCCAGGTCCTTTGCTGTCTCTGACAGAATAACAATGTCATCGGCGAACCTCAAAGTTTTTATTTCTACAAAACTATATAATAGAGTTTTGAGAGTAAATATTATTTACATATAAAAGACTTTAGAAGACGAAAATTTTAATTGTGAGAAATTGCCGAAATAGCAGTTTCTAGGAAAAAATAAAGTGATTATTGGAAAGAGGAACCGAAAGGATGCAGTACTACATTCCAAGCTCCTTGTCCGTGTGTTTCTGCCTATCCTTAAATTAGGAATATTTACTCGAATTATTTTTACGTAAATCAGTTAGGTAATCAGAAGTAGTAATCCGGGAATTTCGTTGTGAACAATCTGACATTAAAATCCCCTGGTTGAATAGGGAAATAGAGACTATTCACTACAGTTATAAATGTGTTATTCATTACAACTAAATTAAGAAATAGAAAGAACAATACACTTATTGTCAGAAATGGTATAAGAACAAGTGGATGCTACCAACATGCTCAAGCATTAGCTGAGTGGTTCTAGTTACGTGTTGCTGCAATGCTTCTTCAAAACAACGTAGAACATGATCCTGCATCTCAGTTATGTGACCTCGGAAGGGCTTCCACTGTTTACTCTTTGGGGCGCTAGAGGCTAGAGAAGTTGTATCCCTAAGACACAGGGAAATTCGGCCGAACAGTTTAATAGATAGTGCTCGGAGCGTAGTATTGTATGGAAGTGAATCATCGGCATTCTGGAAAAGAGGAGAACCGTAACATTTGAGATGTGATACTACAGAAGCATGTTGAAGGTTCCGTGCTCTGTTAACATGAAGAATCGGAGAATATATGAGAAACACTAACAAGGAGAAGAGGTAGGATGAAAAGACATTTTTAAGATGTCAGGGGATAATATCCTTGATACTGGAGTGACATATAAGAGAGTAAAAATATCCAGGCAAGACACAGGTCGAAACACATTTAAAAAAAATAATGGAGCAGGTTAGATGTAACAACAAGTGAAAAGGCATAGTGTTGTAGGGACGCATTGTTTTATCGTCTTGTGTAGTGATATGGCAACAAAACACAAAGTTCTTCGCAGTCACTACTTTGTTTACACAAGTGTAGTTTACATAGCATCCATTTAATGAAACATATGTATAACTCGTGTAGCAGACTCATACTATAGAAACAAGGGTTTTTCAAGATAACTATCTAATACGTTGACGTTCTTGAAACCCTGCTTGAACGTGTTACGGAAGAACGAATTCTCAGAAAGCAAACGGTATTTCCTTGCGAACCAATACGAAGCGACTAACTTGGTTGTCTTTCGATCAATAAAGCAATATGAAAGGAAATAATGAAAACGATACAGAAGTTTCCTCTTTCTAAGGAAGAAAACTTGGTACAGGAGACAACGTCGAGGTAGCGTATAATAGGGTGACGTTCTGGAGCACATCTTGATTGCCTGCAGAAAGAAAGTATCGCTAGAAAATAAATTGTTTTGCCTTAAGATCCAGTACGGGAGGATTAACACGGTTTCCGTTCAATCTGGGAAACGAAACAAAAACAAATAAGAAACGAAATAGAAATTTTGTCTCTCTGTCAAAGACAGATGGATACGTGAGATAGTTTCAGATGCTTTAGAGTAGCAATCTCTTTCGGGCTAAATTCTACGTTCTCTGTGCTATTTATAGAAGGAAATAGACTTTTTGTCTTGCGTTCTTAGAATGTTTCCCAAATTGAGTTCTGAAAAAATTTAAATGGGTGTCAGGCAAAACCATCTTGGAAGGTGATAGATGACAGTGTGGCTGTGACTAGCAAAAATGGGTATCACCTCTGTTGTTCCTTTGGCAGACTGATATATTCCTACCAATCAACATTTACTAACCTATAAGAGATGTGAGCAATATAATAAAGATAAAATAACTAAATAAGAAGTACGAAAGGAAACAACCACGTCATGGCAAGAAGTGCAAGTTAGGAAGTTATCTGTGAGGTATTTGTGTCCAACGCGACATAGATACCCGTACAGGTATGATTTTTATATTAGGCGAGTCATCTTCCACCATCTGCGGTTGTTGGGATCAATCACCTCTTGAAAGATGAGAGAGACCTTTGAGTGTGCACTCAGAGATATTCGAAATATACACTCATGAATCTGCATCTGAAATAGGATTAAAGCAACGGAAAATTACCTCTGGGCGTTTTAACCGTATGGCGTGCTCATTCATTTTAGAATAAAGAAAACTACTTATTTAGATTTTTTAACTAACTCTTCTTTCAACTGGTTTGATGCTGTCGTGCTTGCTTTTTCATCTCTGCTTCGCTTTATACAGCCTGTCTTGTACAGCCTAGTCTTTGGTCTGCATTTCTATTCTCCCCCTTCCCCCCCCCCCCCCTCCATTCGACCATTTCCATGGCTTTGCTATCTAGTACCAGGTAGCTAGCCGATATCCCACTAAGAGGTCAACTCTTCCGGTAAGGGTCTTCCTATTATTTTTATCGTTACCTATTCAGTTTGGTACATCTTATTTTACTTTATCCGTTAACTTAATTCTTAACATTCTTCGATTTCAAAACATTCCATACACTCCGTGTTTTGTTTCGGCAGGATTCGCCGTCGTCCACTTTTCGTATCCATACAGTGCTGCGCTCCTGACTACAATTTCGTGACTCTATTCCTCACTTCAATATCAACATCAAACGCTAGTAGCACTCCCTTTCTTTGTCAGATCCAGTTTTCTTCTGATACCTTCCCTACTTCCGTCATCCTGCTGTTGTGTGACAGCATGCAAGAGTGGCAGCGTTTGATTAAATGCAGTAGTAATCAGGTACTTAAGACCTTGCTCTCACACCAGCATAAATCACACATTCACAAAACAGACGACAGTAGGACAACAAAAACATTACTTTATCACGGCCTATGGTTCCAAATTCGCATGTTCGGCCCCTCCCAGGGGCCTTAGTATTAGTTAGTTTAAGAAGTGTGTACGTATAGGGACCGATGACCTCAGTAGTTTGGTCCCTAGGCATTTACACACACACACACACACACACACACACACACACACACACGCATAATTCGCAGTCAAAGTTTCAGGAAACTGGCACACAGACAATGATATAAAATTGGGAATCTGATTCAGTAACCTATTCTTTGTAATATATGATCGCTACCAATCCTAAGGTACATAAGTAAATAACTGCGTACAACGGTTTCTCATATGGAACGTCTCGTCCCCGTTTTGTTTGTTTCTGTATCTTTTCTTTCTTTTTTTTTCGATAAGCGCCGGCCGTCAAAATGTGTTGAACAGAATCTCTTTTCTTAAAGCAAAAGGCAAAATACTGAGCTACCACAAGTCGAAGTGTTCCACATCCTAACATATACTAATCATTTTCACATTTTCAGCACATAGTTCATTACACATAGATACAAAGAAATGGCTTTCGTCTTTCTCCCTTCTCATCAGATTAATACTTCCCTTTTTCCGTAAAAAAGGTTGCTCGTCTGTTAACAAAACTTTATCGGTTCCAATTATAATCAGACATTTTATCACCGTATTCTCATTAATATTTTCTATTAAAAGGCAATGAAAAGGGGAAAAACATTAACAGATGTACAATTTCAAGTAAGCTTTAAAATAAATTGAAAACCTGAAAGTGTGTCTCCGCAACTCTGCAAGCTGGGACTGCACAAAAGCACTTTTAAAAATTTGTCCACCACAGAAATTGTAACGCATTTTCTCTCCTCCGAACCAGGCTTATACACACACCGAAAAATGTTTGCATCACCCCTGTTTCCAGAACTCCTGAAGATAGACGTTGACTGTGGATATTGTGTCACAGACACAGTCCCTTTGACTGTTCAAAGATATCACTAAACCTGTCCAAAGACGTAGACAACCATGCATGAGCAGCGCCTATTAGACGGAGGAGATCCGACAGCCGATTAGTTCCAGTCATTCCACCAGCAAGGAAGTGCACGGCTCCTGTTGTCCGTAGGTCAACCATGTCTAGACCGTCAATACCGCGGTTAAATCGAACCCGCACTGGTACTTTGTGCCATGAAGGACTACCAACAAGGGAGGTGTCCTGGTGTCTCGGAGTAAACCAAAGCGATGTAACAGACATAAACTGTCGATGATATGCCTCGCTCAGGCCCCACAATGGCTACTATTGCAGTGGATGACCGCTACTTACGGATTATGGCTCGGAAGAACCCTGACTGCAACGCCACCACGTTGAATAATGCTTTTCGTGCAGCCAAAGGACGTCGTGTTACGACTCAAACTGTACGCAATAGGCTGCATGATGTGCAACTCCACCTCCGACGGCCATGGTGAGGTCCATTTTTGTAACCACCACACCATGCAGCGCGGTACAGATGGGCCCAACAACATGCTGAATGGACCGCTCAGGATTGGCATCACGCTCTCTTCAGCGATGAGTGTCGCCTGTGCCTTCAACCATACTATGGTGGATGGAGACAACCCAGTCAGGCTGAGCGCCTTATACACACTGACCAGCGAGTGCAGCAAGGTGGAATTTTCCTGTTGTTTTGGGGTGGCAATATGTGCGGCCGACGTACGCCGCTGGTGGTCACGGCTGTACGATACGTGAATGCCATCCTCCGACCGATAGTGCGGCCAGATATTGGCGAGGCTTTCGTCTTCATGGACGACAATTCGCGCCCACATTGTACATATCATGTGAATGACTTACTTCAGGATAACGACATCGCTCGACTGGAGTGGCCAGCATGTTCTCCGGACATGAAACCTATCGAAGAGGCCTGGGATAGATTGAAAAGAGCTGTTTATGGACGACGTGACCCAGCAACCACTCTGAGGGATCTACGCGGAATCGCCGTTAAGGAGTGGGACCTGGACCAACAGTGCCTTGATGAACTTATCGATAGTATGCCACGACGAATGCAGGCATGCATCAATGCAAGAGGACGTGCTACTGGGTATTAGAGATACCGGTGTGTGGAGCAGTCTGGACCACCACCTCTGAAGGTCTCGCTGTGTGGTGGTACAAGATGCAATGCGTGGTTTTCATGAGAAAGAAAAAGCGCAGAATCGATGTTTATGTTGATATCTATTCCAATTTTCTGTACATGTTCCGGAACTCTCGGAACTGTAGTGATGCAAACCTTTTTTGATGTGTGTAATTCGTATTACTGCACAGAAAAGTCATTCAGCAGCTCTTTAAAACAAAATACCCAAATACTTTCTAGCAGTGTTTACCATTACGTTACTTTTAAACAGCTCCCGTACAGTGGGTCAAGAGTGAGTTACAATTCTTTGCGAAAATTTAAAAGAACAAATTGGTTATCACGTACATCGTTTTTAGCATAGTTACGAATACAACATTTCATTACAAAAAATTAGAATTAATCTTTGTTTTATAATAAAAAATTGTCTTATCTTAATTGAGATTCTATATTAACACGTTTTTTTTCTTTTAATGTCTGAGTTTCCACTAAAATTTTGATCCGAGAGGAAATATTGGAGCTAAATGTTGACCACGTGGCTACGTGGCACTATTTCTCAGTGTACCACGTATCTATCGTCAATTTGTGTGAGTGTTCCTTTCAAACAAATTGAATATGGATTTCAATACAATGGAATCTTACATGCTGTACTTCGTTTGAAAGAGAAAGGAAAAAATGAAAATGTTATAATGCCTAGTTCTAGTAGTACCATATTATCTGTTATTCCACAACACTTCTTCTCATAACTTCTTGTAAAACTGAGAAAACACGTGTTTATGTCAATAGTTTTACTTACAACGTTCATGTACGGGGACAGGCCCTTGCACTATGTTACCATTCTTCCAAAGAGTGAGAATTGTTTCACTTCTTCCATTACCTAATCTTACCCAATTTCGATGATTAGTTAGTCGCTATTATCATTTATATTACTATCAGTCAAGTTCGTCTTAGTTCTGTTTATCCTTACGCCACATACTCTGTTGAGTGTACTGCCCATTAGTTTCAAAAAGTCTTCGTCAGAACTGGTCACATGAGCTATGTCTTCTGCGATCCATAGTATGGGCCTGTGTTTAACAGTGATATCTGTTCCCATCCACATTTATTCCCCTTCGTATATTTTATTTCTCTTCCTTCAATGCTTATGTTTTCCACTGTTTACGCAGTCAATGTAATACACACAAAAATAGTTCGATATAATACAATTATTACTTGTGAATTCTTCACGAAGACGCAATCAGGAGAGTTTAGCTCGTACACTGAGCACAGTAATCTGTTTTCTAACTCACTCGAACTCCACCAAAGCTGAAAATAATGAGGCATCTTGTTAAAATGTATTCTGTTTGGTTTATTTAGGTCTCTAATTTAGTTTAACGTACATTGGCTAGGAGATAATTAGTGACGGAATACACGCTTAATTAAAACAGAATTAAGAAGAGCAAGGAGGATAATCACTTTAAATCTTGTATGGAACTCATGCTCAGATACATATTCGTACCGAGTCGTCATTATATCAAACATATGCCAACTGTTTCATAATGGCGATATGTTTTAATTACGGTATATAGAAAAATAAAATACGCAATTCCATTGGGATTCCCTGCAGAACTGCGCCATCATAACCATGCCTTGAAACTATTTAAGAAATGGACGCAGTTCCTTTATGATGATGATGATGAAGTCCCATACTCCGTGACAGAGCGTAAGGGAACGATGCGGGATACCCGCACCGCCGTACTAGGCAAGGTCCTAGTGGAGGTGGTTTGCCGTTGCCTTCCTCTGACCGTAATGGGGATGAATGATGATGATGAAGACGACACAACAACACCCAGTCATCTCGAGGCAGGTGAAAATCGCTGACCCCGCCGGGAATCGAACCCGGGACCCCGTGCTCGGGAAGTGAGAACGCTACCGCGAGACCTCAACACACGAAAAATTTTCGTGTTTTAAAATATGGACAACCATCAGTTGTATAATGGAATGACAATGAAAATTTGAGGCCGACTGGAACTGGAACGCAAATTTCGCTCTTATCGGTAGAGGTCGCCTTACCATTAGGCTACCCGAGCACGCTGCACGACCAATCCCAAAGCTCTGTATGTTGACGACCATGTGTCTACAACCACCACTCGTGTATCGTTTATATATATTCCCATACAGGGGAGACATTTTCACTCCCGGTGTCCTTGGATACGTATAATATTGCTGTGTCTGTGTTGTTCAGAAGTACGGTGCAATGTCCCTTCGTAGTTGTATGGATGTCCGAATGAACAATGCGGCGACTACAGCCGCTAAGAAATATACTGAACTGACAAAGAAACTGGTATAGGCATGCGTATTCAAATACTGAGATATGTAAACAGGCAGAATACGGTGCTGTGGTCGGCAACGCCTATTTAAGAGAAGAAGCGTCTGGCGCAGTTGATAGATCGGTTACTGCTGCTACAATTTAAATGAGTTTGAACGGGGTATTATGGTCGGCGCAAGAGCAATGGGATGCAGAATCTTCTAAGTAACGATAAAGTGGGGATTTTCCCATACGACCATATCACGAGTGTACCGTGAATATCAGGAATACCTTAAAACATCAAATCTCCGACATCGCTGTTACCGGAAAAAGATCCTGAAAAAACGGGGCCAACGACGGCTGAAGAAAATCGTTCAACGTGATAGAAGTGCAACCCTTCCGCAAGCTTCTGCAGATTTCAATGCTGTGCCGTCAACAAGTATCAGCGTGCGAATCATTCAACGAAACATCATCGATATGGACTTTCGGAACCTAAGGCCTACTCATGTACCCTTGATGGCTGCACGACAAAAAACTTTACGCCACCCCTGGGCCCGTCAACACCAAAATTGTACTATTGATGATTGGAAACATGTTGCCTAGGTGGACGAGTTTCGCTTCAAATCGTATCGAGCGGATGGAAGTGCTCGGTTATGGAGACAACCTTACGAACCATGGACCCTGCATGTCAAAAGGGACTGTTCAAGCTAGTGGAGGCTCTGTAATGTTGTGGGGCGTATGCAGCTGGAGTGATATGGGACCCCTGATACATCTAGATACGAATCTGACAGATGACACGTACGTACGAGTAAGCATCCTGCCTCATCACCTACACCCGTTCATGACTATTGTGCATTCCGATGGACTTGGGAAATTCCATTGCGACAATGAGACGCCCAATACGTTCATAATTCTGTAGAGTGGCTCCAGGGACACTGTACGGAGTTACAGTACTTCCGCTGCCCACGAAACTCCCGTGGCCGAGCGGTTCTAGGCGCTTCAGTCTGGAACCGCGCGACTGCTACGGTCGCAGGTTCGAATCCTGCCTCAGGCATGGATGTGTGTGATGTCCTTAGTTTAGTTAGGTGTAAGTAGTTCTAAGGTCGAGGGAACTGATGACCTCAGATGTTAAGTCCCATTGTGTTTAGAGCCTTTTGAACCATTTGAACCGAACT